>NC_060271.1:129074642-129374642 GCF_021613505.1 Equus quagga | reverse complement strand
TGTTTGTAATCGCTCAGAAATCACAACTACTGATAAGTAATTGCTCACTAGGCTCTATTCTTTGGCCGTCACTGAGTTGGCTGTCTAGAGTATCTCTGTCTACATTCACAAAAGACGCCAATATAAAGAAGTACACAAATAGGGCCTTCAGAGTCAGGCTTGTGACAATAAACAAGATCTTCCTGTCATCTGTTACCTGTGAAATAAAAACATAGAGTGTCAGATTGGTAGAAGTCTCTTGCTGTTATTTGGTCAAACCCTTCAGTTTACAGATGGCAAATAAAGCTAGGAAGGGCAAATTCTTAACTGAGGACGTAAAATAGTGAGTTAACAAGAGCTAGGCCTGGGACCCAGTCCCCCACGTAGTGAATACCAAAATGCTAACTCCTCCCCGAAAAGGCATGTCAGGTCCTGCATGCTCTAAGCTATGCCCACGTTCAGCTCCGATAAGAGTATTTCTGCACTAGGGCTATAATATCCTGGATCCGTAGCTCTGAGGACAAACTCTACAGTTCGCTTCAGCATCCGTGGGCCAAGTCCCAGGGACAAGACATCTGCACAGATGGTCCCTTGAAGATAGTTATACAGGCTCCTACGGGGAAATTATGCTCAACTGACTGCTGCCACTGTTTCTAACAACTGGAAATTTCCCTGGTACAAACAGGAGAAACACCACACATTCCAAGACAACATGGCATTCACCAGACGGTGTGGTTTGAGGTTGTCTCTAAACCACATGGTGAGGCCAGAAGACTTGGTTTCCATTTGCATTTAATTCACGGTGATATCTACTTGCAGTTAGATCATCATGCCTACATATTTTCCTGTGACCTCACCCACTGCATAGAGTGAATCACAAAACCTCACTGTCTCCACTTTCTAACTATTCCTCGTATCTATTCACTTTCTTGTGTCCTGGAACCACCAACCTGTTCCGGCCACTGTTGTCTCTTGTCCGGGCTACTGCAGTCGTGGTCCAGCATATCCTCTCTTTTCCTCCTTCCAATCCATTCTCCATATGGTAAACAGATAAATCTTTCTAAAACACAATAGTAATAACGTCTTGATTAAAGCCTTTCAAAGGATCTCCATTGTTTGCAAGGATCTTCATGATCTGGCCCCTGCTAATTTCTCTAGCCTCATAAGTTACCGTTATTTTCTTCCCATCCTACAATGCAGCTTATCCATCCTCTCAGCTTCATAATCACCCCAGGCTCTCTCTCACTCTCTGGCCTTCACACACTGTTTCCAGTTCTTGAAATATATTTGATCACTTTCTTTGGCTTGTTTCATGCTGACTTATCATTTTAGATCTTAGCTTAAATGTCACAGTTTGCCTTTTGTGGACTCCTTAGATTATATTCACAACTTGCTATAAAGCCCTAGAGTCAATCCCTACCGTAGAGTTCGTCCCACTGCCTTATTTAATTACCCCTGTCCTCATTGTGCTGTAAGCTCTGAGGAGGCTAGGCACACTATTGGGTCCTCAGCACTAGTCACGGGTCTTAAATTATAAGCTCCTCCAGGGCAAAGAACGTATATAGTTGCCGTTGTACCTATTTTCCTGCCTCCTACCCCAGAGCCTGAGCACAGAGTCTGATACCCAGCAACCTTTCATTACAGTTTGCTGAATGAAATGAATGGAAACATTACTTGTTGTTGTTGTTGTCTTAACCACTGGAATATGGCATCACATTAACAAATGCCAGGGAGTGTGCGTGTGGTCCAGATCCACAAAAAACAAACCTCTGTCCAAAGCATCTGTGTGTGGCACAGATTTGTTTTCAACAAGAAGAGCCTCAATTCAAATGGAGGATGAACCACTAATCCTCAGAGTCAGCTGGGGATGCTGAAATGAATCACTGGGGAGAAGAGAGCACCGGGACAGCTCAGCTTCTTAAAAGAAGAAAACCAGAAATAAGACTTGAAATCTGATTTCACTCAGACTCATGCAGGTGGACAGGCTCAAAATGCTGTTTCTTTTCAAGGGGCCTAGGATGGAATAGACTTGTCATCAGAGCTGAGCTCTCTAGGGCCCTTTAGCATGAGGACCTGGTACCAAAATGTGGCTTGAGGTTTAATTGAATCCATCACTTTTACTAAAAAGTGTTCAAGCACCACTGCAAAGGATATTCATCAAGAGTGCCTAAATGGCTTTAATTGATCCTGAGACAGAACATTCAATTTGTTCTCTGGGAGATGTACCCTTGTAACAAATGAGGAATGCAGTGTGTGTGTGTGTGTGTGTGTGTGTGTGTTTCTTTTCCTGTGTTCTTCACGATCCTACCAGTGAAATTCCATAAATTGTCAGCAAAGAACCTCCAAATAGAGAGATATAATCAAGCCTCACACTGCGTATGGCTGGGTGGGTGGTGTCTCTTCTGTTTGGGCTTGGTTCAAACGAACTGCCATGTTCTGAGGGATAACTGTTCAAAGGAAACTGACAGTTAGAGATGAAGGTCAACTCCCAGCAGCTATCTCTGCTGAATGAGATAACATCAGAACACACCAGAAGTGCAGAGGGAAAGTGTGAAAGTCACTCACAAGGAGGCCGACAGTGAAACCGCCCTGCAACAGCAGGGATATCTGGCTAGAGTGGGACTAGGATTGAGTGCCTACTATGTGCAGACATCACAAACTGAGTTAATCCTGATGACAATCCTACTGTAATTCTTTCACAGATGAATGAGCAGAGGATCCAAGAAAGCAAGTGACTGGCCATCAGGTCAAACATAAACTCCTCGTGTCGAGACTGGATTTGTCTATCCGGGGAGCCACCCCTTTTCACTTCACCAAAACACTAAGCGCTCACTGACCCTTGGCTGACCCCACTCTCCTACGATGTGTTGGCTGCAAGGTGTTTGCTGAAAAGTCTGATAAATAGAGTGCCTTGCACATAATGGGGCACCGGGACCAACCTCAAGTCTTTGCTGGGAGGAAACTTTCCAAAAAATAACTATAAATAAGCACACCAGAACGGCAATAGAAGTGTAAACAAAGCAAGGCTCTGAGAAACTCATTAAATCATTTGCCTAGTGGCATACGATCAGGATTGAACTTAACGGTAGCTGAGAAAAAATTCTGTGCTCTTTCTACCATTCTTCATTGTTTTACTTTAAAAGACATAGTAAAAGTTCTGTTTGCATATTTTCTACCTCCAAAAGCCTGTGTGTATGTATGTGTGTGTGTGTATATTTTCCATCCTGCTAGGTTTCTCTCTCAACCTAAAGGTTCATAACCCAGTTGGTTTGGGCTCCAAAGTATTGCGGGGGCTGGATATAGTTTCTTGTCTTGCCTGATGGCCACTGCAGACAAGGAGGTTGTTAATGAGCCTTCACTCTCCAAACCCTTGATTTTCCCTGATTTCACCTGCTATTGCAACGGTCTGAGCCCAAAATAAATTAGAGAAATGAGTTCACATCTCAAAGAATATAACTCTTTTGAATAAAAATGTACATTATACCAGTGAGTATGGTCCTTGCTGTAATGATATTTACTGCTATTGCATAGGATATGATTTTACCACTGATTAGCACCTGTAGGAGTGGTTATAGGACTGTCTGCAGACCATTTCAACATGGACAAAGACCCCTCAGAGAATGTAGTAACTGGACTGTCTCCCTCATCTCCTCTGTTCTTCCGTGATGTTACTTACCGCCTCCCCTCCCCTCTGTCCACAGCACAAATCTACCCCACATGCCATTCCAGAATTACCTTCCTTGAGCACGGTCAAACCGTGGTCAGATTTATTTTCTATATAAAATATGTTCAGTGGTTTTGCATTGCTTAAACAATGAAGTACAAGTGTGAAGGCTGGGAACCTAGCACTTGAGACTCTAAGAGCTGGCACTTTTCTCTCTGCCTGCCTCAGGCCCCACTACTTGCTCCTGCAGACCACGAGTTGTGGCCTAGACTCCTCATCCTTTACTGAACACACCTGTTTTCCCCTATGACACCTCCTCCATCACCTGTGTCTGTCAAAATCCCAGCTACATGGTGCATCAAGCTCAAATGACCATCACCAAGACTTTTCCTCAGTTCAGGCTAGAAATCATCTTTCCTGTCTTTGGACTCTTCATAGTACATAGATGAACTTCTGCAAAGTACTCATAGTTTTCATGCTATTAAAAGTATTTATTCACAGTCTCCCTTCTTTGTAAGCTTCTTTTCATCTGTTTTACACAACTTGTACTTTCATCAGGCCTAGCATAGTGACTTATATGTCGGAGGGGCTATATAAATCTTTTTAAAAAATACTTTTCAAACTTTTCAGGTGATTACACACTCTGCTCTTAGCTTAATGCCACATTTCAAAGGATCCAATGCACCAATTTTATGGACATCTAAAAAAGAAAACGCAATTACTTATTTTCTGGTGATTCAACTAAGGCACAATGCTTTATCACAGAGAATTTTATTTGTGTATTTTACATTTATTGAAAGAGTTCTTTTAGACATACAACACATTGTTTTTAATCTTCTACCACTAACGCAAACATGAAAAAGAAAATATAAGTGAGGTTAATCAGTTAAGGGATCCTAAAACTATCTCCTACTCAGAATGACTTGACTGAAAGAATTTTCGATTTTCTGATGTCCTTTTTTTCCTCACACAATATCATCCTCTGTGCCATCAAGAACTTTCCACTATTGTTTCAGGATTTGTATCCAAGCCAATTACATCAATTCTGCAACTTTTAATCCCGGCAGATACTTGATCTTACCAAAAAGTGTCAACAAAACGTTTTGAGACAACCAGGATTCATGTTCATTCCTTAGTCCTCACATGGTTGTTGACTGAAACACCAAAAAAGTGTCATTGTCCTGTCATGCTACCAGTATGTTAACCAACTTGTTGCCAGCATCAGAAGTGTAACTATATGGGCCTGGGCAACTGAAACTGCATGACACTTCTAAATTTTACTGCTGTCAGGATAGACAAAAAGAGAGGTAGAGAGATATCTTTCTGTGCAAAAGTGTATCCTGGAATTAACCAAAACAGACATTGCAAGATATTGATTCAAATAATAGTCATTAGGTTCATTTCAGTAAAATAAAAAAAAATCTAGATTCTTATTTTGTTTTTGAAGAACGGATAAGGAGGAAGACTTGAACATAACTATCCAAAAGTTATGTTACAATGTGATGAGGGTCAGAAGAAATTGATGGATGATTTCTTTCTCTCTAGGTATAATTTCTAGCGCCAGAGTAAAACCAGAAGGAAAGCTGGAAAAGAGGAGTCTCACAGGCAAGGATTGCCTCAGGGACCACTCGCCAGCGTCAGACTAAATGATACTTCCAAGAAAAGTACCAAGTTTGCCTGAAGAACAGGTGTTCAATCAAATCTGCATTGCGTTGTAAAATATACTTTTAATTTTTTTTTACCGGAAACATCTTATGTTGCTTCTAAGTAAACCAGAAATATTTTTAAAAACACAAGGGTCACAGTTTATTGATTCAATATTCAATTTTTTGTTTCTGGAAGAGTCTTCCAGATTTCTTAAATATGGTATCCTCTTGCACTTGATGTAGAAGCTGAAAGTGAGGGGCCGGCCCCTGGCTGAGTGGTTAAGTTTGCATGCTCTGCTTCAGCAGCCCAGGATTCCCTGGTTCAGGCCTTGGATGTGGAACTACACGCTGCTCATGAGCCATGCTGTGGTGGCATCCCACATAGAAGAGCTAGTAGGACTTACATCCAGGACATACAACTATGCACCGAGACTTTCAGAAGGAAGAAAAAACAGGAAGGTTACAACAGATGTTAGCTCAGGGCTAACCATTCCCACCAAAAAAATTTAAAAAATAAATTAAAAAAAAGAAACTGAAAGTGATTATTGATTTGATTTTAACTAATTCGGTGAAGCAAGTTGTTTGTTGAAAAATACGACAAACTGTGTATTTTCCTGTAATGAAAGTTAACATGTGCAAAGCACTGATTTCCTCATACAGGATATTTGAACACTATTTTTTGTCCCACTGGCAGCATTTATATACCAAATATTTCATCAGAAAAGGGTGCCTTAAAATAAGAAACCCTGAGTTCATGACTTGGTAACTTTCCAATATGGTGTTAAGTCTCCAACCATTTGAGGGCCCTTGTTTATAATTGTGTGGCATCTCTATTGATTACGTGAACTTCTCTCTAAATGATTTTCCCATAATTCCACTATAACTTTCATATTTAAACCTTCTCATTATTTTTTCTTTCAAGGAACTTCAGAATACATTAGAATTTTAAATTATTAACTTTAGATGTCTAGTCTTCCCTGTAAATCTTCTAGAAATCTCTGTCATGTTGGTAAAATGCTGTGAGGTATAAGAGATTTTCTCATAAATTAGAGAAAAATATCGCCAACATATATACATGACAAAAGTTTATTATCCAGAATATTAAAAAATAAAGCTTCTACAAATTATTAAGAAAGAGAAAAAGTATTCAAAAGAAAAATGTGTATAGGAAATGGAAAGGTGATTGAAAGAAGAGAATGAGCAGATGGTCAGTAAACAAGTGGAAAGATGTTCAACCACATTTGTAATTAGGTAAATGAAAATGAAAATCACAATGAGATACTGTTTTATATCCAACAGATTGTTAAAAACAGAAACAAATAAAAACCTTAACAACACTGAGAGTTGATGAAGATGTGGAAGGATATAAGACAAGCTGCAAATACAGTGATGGGTGAATCTCTCTCTCCAACATTCTCATGTCATTGATCTTGGATGAAGTCTGGGTACTGTGGCGTTTGCTTATTTGTTTATTTATTTTTAAGATTTCCAGCTGATTCCAATGTGTATAAAGTTATGAAAAACAATGTCTTAAATTTTCACCAAAAGGGACCAGGTGTTTCAACTTTTAGATATTTAAGTAACACCATATATTAGCAAAAATAAAAGACTTAGTGAAATCTCAAAAGTATAATGAGTAAAAACTTAAGTTAAGGCAAAGTACATACAGTATAATACTGTTGGGTTTGAGAGTTCCTAAATGGTACCCTACTCTCCCATTTGAGTTTTGAAACTATTAAAAAGATAGTGTATCATAAAAAATCCAAGAATTGTTTAATATCAGAAATATTACAATGCAAGTCAACAAATTAAAAAAGAAAACCATATATTCATATTAATAGGTTCCGAAAAAGTGATAGAGAAAATTTAACAGCTACCAAAAAACATCTCTTAGTAAAATAGAAATGTGAGAAAATGACAACATTATGAGGTTTATTTACCACAACTATCATCAAAGATATTTCTATAAATAAAGGTGCTAAAACTACTTGCATTAAAGTCAAGAACTAGGATATCTATATCACCATTAATAGTCAACATTTTTGGTAAAGTTTAAAAGTTGTACTAAGAAAGTATTAAATTTGATGTAAATATCTCTTTGTTTTTGGTAATGATGTGAATACATATTGGATGAAAATCCAATGATTAGCCAAGAGAAAAGAAAGCTATTAGATTAAATAAATTAATTTAATGAGGGGGCTACACTAAGGACATTAAAAAATCAATAGATTTCCCAATCCTAGAAATAATCAGATATAAGCAGAGATGGGAAATTTTCTCTTAAAAATAGTGTAAAAACTAGAAAATATTTAAGAATGAATTTCATATGAAAGATGCATGACCTATATGGAAAAACATAAAATCTTTTTGATGGATATAAATAACTGAAATCATGTACACTTCTTTAATGAGAAGGCTTGACATCATATTACTGTTCATTTTAACAAATCATGTATAAAATTTTGTACGTAATCTCACTTAGAATCTCAATTTTTAGTAGTGGAGGAAAGAGAAAAAGATCTCTATAAATTAAATTCTTCTGGGATAATAATAAATAAGAGCTAATAAAACTATGATATAAGAAAATACTATGGAAAGATTTGTGCTTTTGATGTATTAAAATAATGAAAAATTACTTATATTACAATGCTGTCAAATTTCAGCGGGGGTAGGTAAACATCTGTGAAAAGAACAGAAAACCCAGAAGCATTATTATACCCCAAAATATAATAATTGTATTTATATCAGAGATAATATTTTAATTCAATTGAAAAAGAATGGTTTATTTAATAAATTGAACTGCTACAACTGCTATCTATTCAAAGATACCTTTGAAAAATTAAATTCCAGATTAGTTAAAAGAACTATTTTAAAATTTCAAAAAAATAAGACTCCATATGGGTAATCTAAGTGTAGTAAGGATTTCCTAATAAAGACCTGAAACCTGAAAGCTTAAAAAAAAACAGAAAAAAAAGTTTTCCTTTATTTAAAAATAAATCATGTGGCAAAAAAAACATAAACTATATGAATTGATATACCAAAAAATCAGAAAAAATTTGAATGCTTATGATAGATAAGGGATTAATTTCCATAAAAGATAAGAAATAGACAAAAATTCAAAAAGGATATAGGCAAAGAATAAATATAGGCAAGCCTAGAAGAGCAAGATCTAATTGTCAGGGATTATGTTAAAAGACAGTCAACTTTCCAAGGCAGCCCTGATGGCCTAGCCATTAAAGTTTGGCACACTCTGCTTCGGCGGCCTGGATTCAGTTCCCGGGCACAGAACCACGCCTCTTGCCAATGTACAATGATGCACACAAATGTTTTGCAGCCATTAAAAATAAGTTAGATCTATACCTTTGAGAGAGAGAGAGATCTCATGATGAAAAGATAAGTGTAAAAAGTAAGAGAGAGATGTCTATAAGATAAGTCAAATTTGGTGAAACCAACAATGACACAATGGCACCACAGATCCCACGAAACATATAAACATACTTGTGGGCACCCATGTGTATATAAACAAACACATACATACACGTACACACTTGCAAACATGTTTGTCAACGATTGTATGAGCGTGGAGGAAAGTACAGAAAGATGAACACCTATTTTCCAACACTGGTAAAGAAATAAGGACGGAGGGAGAAGTAATGGGGGAAAGGAATATTTTTTAAATGGCATATATATTACAATATTAGTATGAAATGATATATGTGTGGTGTGTGTGTGCAGAGAGAGCCACAAAAATGTGTTCACCGAAATGTTATGCTTATTGGAGAAAGGTGGAATTTCAGGTGATTTGTACTTTCTTCTTTATATTTTTAATTTATATTTTCAGTTATTATGTATTTTTTTTTTCTGCTTTATCTCCCCAACCCCTCCCTGTACATAGTTGTATATCTTAGTTGCAGGTCCTTCTAGTTGTGTATTATGTATTTTTATATAATTAGGGATAGGTTGTATTTTTAATTTGCCAAAAAGAAAAATATATGAGATGCATTAGTTAGCTGGGATGGCCATAACAAAGTCCCACAGACCAGGCAGCTTAAGGAGTAGACATTTATTCAGTCAACAGTTCTGGAAGTTAGAAGTTCGAGATCAAAGTGTCTTCAAGGTTGTTTCTTCTGGGGCCTCTCTCCTGGGCTTACGGGTGGCTGTCTTCTTCCTCCGTCGTCACATGGTCTTTCTTCCGCACATCCCTGTGTACTAATCTCCTTCTCTTATAAAGACACCAGCCATTGCATTAGGGTCTTCTCATCTGACGTCATTTTACCTTAATTATCTCTTCAAAGGCCTTATCTCCAGATATAGCCCATTCTAAGATATTAGGGGTTAGGACTTCAACATTTGAGCTTGAGGGGGACACAATTCAGGCCACAACACCAAATCATCGATGCAATATTCATGCAAGACAAAAAAGATTCAAAAGGAAAGCTTTTTAAAAACCACTTGCCTTTTATATATAGGTTATTTTCTCAGTTCATTTGCAGGAAATTAAGCTAAAAGAGGTGAGGAGAAGACAGTGTCAGTACTATAAACATGCAAGGTCTAAAAGAAGTGAGTCCGGGAGCCAAAATTGGGCACCAGGCAGGAGGCCCAAGTTGAGAAGAACATAGCAATAATGGGTCTGAAACCGGTTCTTATTGAGTCTTGGCCAGGAGGAGTATCCATTGGATCAAGGATGTCGAGTTCACTGAGACACTGAAATCTCAGGTTGTGACTAAGATTCAACTTTCTACATTTTGCAGCATGTGTGTTTCCTCTCTCCACTGCCTAGCATTATAGCGCTCCATTTTCAGCAGCTCACCTTTCTCTGATTGGATCATTTCTAGAAGAAATATTTGATGTCACTTTTTCCCAGCCCCGGTAACATACTTTGGCTATATGAGTTGAATGTTGGGCACAAGTGTCTTGACGAAAATCTTCCTATGGATTTCTACTGCATATTCATACAATCACTGCCACACCATCAGAAGATGGATGTTAATCAAATCCAGTTAATCACTATCTAATCTGGCCTATTGTATGAAAAAACAAACAGAAAAATCCACGGACTCATCCATTATAGACTTACTGATTATCTTTTGGGAGACAAACACTGAACTGATTTGGAATATTGGAATAGATAGATGGAAAGAATGGGCTGACTCACAATGCCCGCTATCCTGCCTCTACTTCTTACTGTCCGAGTGGTTTGGGTATTTCCACGTGAGTCTTAGAATCAGCTTGTCAATTTCTTTTCTGTTTTTTTTTTCTTCTGCTTTATCTCCCCAAATCCCCCCTGGTACATAGCTGTATATCTTAGTTGCAGGTCCTTCTAGTTGTGGCATGTGGGAAGCCACCTCAACGTGGCCTGATGAGCAGTGCCATGTCCGCGCCCAGGATCCGAACCAGCAAAACCCTGGGCCGCTACAGCGAAGCGCGCAAGCTTAACCACTCAGCCACGGGGCCAGCCCCCAGCTTGTCAATTTCTAAAAAAGAAATCATTATTTGATTTTTATCAGGACTGTGTAGAGTATACAGATCAACTTGGTTGAACATAATTCTCAATAATCTTGAGTCTTCCAATAGATGAACATTCTATATTGCTCCATTTATTTAAATCTTCTTTAATTTCTCTCAGAGGTGTTTTATAATTTTCAGTGTACAAGGCCTGCATGTCTTTCATCAGATCTATTCCTAAGTATTTCTTGTTTTTGACAGTATTATAAATCCTTCAGTTATTTTCATGAATTTAAAAATGAGACTTTGATTTATTACAGACAATTTACTGAGGAATAAAATCCTAAATGCATAGATAACAGGCAAAATTATTCTAGATAAAGATGAATCTTTTCTATCTTGCCTATGTAGTATTCTTGTCTCAGTCTTAATTTTCAAGTAATTTTCTTGCAAGTTAGGCCATCTGCAGATTTATGAATTCTCTACAGGACACAGAGTAGGTACCCAGTGGACTTGTTGAACTAACATTATTGAAACACAGGAAAATCCTCTTTCCTCTCCATTCCAAAATATTTGCCATATGAAAATGCTATAGGCAGATAAGCCCCAATTTCACTGGGACTCAGTTTCTCATTTGGAAAAAGGGGATGGTAACAATTGGGTACGGTTTTTGTAAAGTTTAAGTGGGAAATGTGTGTGTGAGTTGTACATAGCATTTTAGATGATAAGATATGGAGATGGCATTTTTCTGCTTAGATGCTAGCGGATCTTCTTTTAATAAGACATCCCTCTGGAGGAGGGACCCTCCAATGCCCAGGATAGTTGAGCTGTCTACACAAAGAAACTCGGGCACAGTCAGTATTAGGAACTAATGGGAGTAGGGAATTCTTATTTTTGCTTCTATCATGTGAAGTCTACATGTCAGAAAATCTATTGATTGGCCTTTCTTGGCATAAAGTATAAAGATCTATCTCTAAATCTTGGCCCTTTTCCATCAATTCAATAGAGTTGTCCTAAAATAAAGGACAGATTGTTCATTAATCCATAGAAGGTTGGAGCAGAAATGGAACGTAGAAATCATCTGATCACATCCATCCATTGTAAATTTCACCTAGGGTCTCTTTTCCAGGATTATCAAGGATGTCTTATTGATTACTTCCAGTGATAAGGAACTTATAAGATAGATCATTTCATCTTTGATTATTGATTAAGTAATCCTATTTGGCTGAAATCTCCCTCTCTAAATTGTCTGCCCAATGAAGCTCCCCAGAGTGAGTCAAATTTACTTTCTCTTGGCAATTCCCCTAAACTTGAGAATGGAATTAGGGTCCTCATTGTTTTCTTTCTTCAGCTGAATATTTCTTTCTTTTTTTTTTTTTCCATGTTGTTACTTCATTTGGAGTGGTTTTCTGGCCTGCTGGTACTTAGTATACTAGTTGCTTCCCTCCAGATAAACTCCTATTTGTCAATCTTAGTTTTACACTTTTGCTTTCAGAACTGAGTAGGATGTACTTGGTAGATATGATGGAGCAAACTAATGCAGAAAGCAGCAGAGTTCATCTCCAGTGATGGTCTCCTGCTGTCTTAATATGCTGCCATCATGCCTGGATTTGAGTCAAGAGGGCATCAGGTCAAGATCAGCTCCAGGTCTTCCGTATGGGGTAAAATACAAAGGTGCTATTGCAGCTGATGACCCTGTGGGAAGCGGATCTCTCTCCGTCCCTCTTTCCTTTCCTCTGTCTCGCCTCCCTCCGTCTCCTCCTCCTCCTCCTTCCTCTCCCTCCCCCTTTCTCCTCTTTTTCCTTGTCCTTTTCTTCATCTTCATTCTTTTCTCTCTCTGTCCCTCTCTCTCAAACCTCTCTATTTTAAGTTGTATTTTGTATATAACTGAGTTTGCTGGAAGCCAGCCCTCTGAATAATAGAATTCATTAAATATGAATTCCAAGCAATATTTCCTATATATTATACTTGGAAAAGCTTTCCTGAAAGTAGCCTTACCTGTTAAAAACTTTGGTTCTAGGCATGATCGTTGACAATATGAGCCCCTGAATCATGATGTCTCTAGCACAGGGTAGACTGTTAATGCAATGCTATGTGGGACCTAATCATGACAAAAATTATTTTTGCAATTGAGTCAAGCTTAAGCCTACAGGACACAGGTAAATTTTTGTAAAGAAAGCTTACTCGAACATCCATCAGTTATTGTATGCCCGGGTTATGTTTATCACCCTATATTTTCAGGCCCACAAGGAAAGCTTTTTTTCCCCCCAGTTCCTAATGAAAATAAGAGATTTTTAAAAACTGAAATGGAAGGTTTCAGTTTGTAGAGGGTGTCTTCTCCTCTTCAAGGCAAAATGCCTACAATACTTTCCCTGCACTGAAATGCTCAGTGTATTTTGAGAAGATGAGGATAGGCTGCTATTTCCGATGCCTCATAGTTGCGTAGATATTTCCACCCCGATATTTAATAAAGCCATTAAGAGACCCTGGCATCGCCTTTGAAGGCTTAGAAAGGAGAGAGGAGCAATGAGGGTGAGTACCCACCGCAGGAATTAGATGGCGGTACAAGGAAATTATCTCTGATTTTGCAAAGGCATCTTCCTTCATTACACGGGACCACTTTCAAGAAAGACTTTCAAAAGCTTCGAATTAAAAAACATCTAAACAAAGGCCCACTGACTGCTGAGCTGGCTTCACCCTCAGGACGACAGTTCACGGCCAAGTCCTGGCTTTGATGGCTTGGCGGGTGGGAATGACTGTGGACAAACAAAATTGGTCTCTGACTTCACCTTCTCACAGAAAAAAAGTCCACCTTGGAACTTCCTCTGAAGATTTCCTAGCGTCTCCGAAATGAGGAAAGAATCCACCCTACAGGCTAGAGCAACACGCTTGGCTAAGCTTCCCACCAAACCAACGGCTGCTTGCCTTAGAGGCTTTCTTTTCATTGGAATAGCATGAGGATATGTCATCACTGACTCAGATCTCGTAAACATGATTTACAAAAAAAGATTTGGTGTCAGCTGGGTTTTATTAAACTGTAAATTAAAAAAAAAAACCCTGCATCCAGAATATCCAACAGTTCAAAACCCAGCAATTCCCTGGCTCTCTTCTTCCAGCCTGTTTTTGTGGTCAATAACCCCTAAGAAAATACTCACTGCCCCAACTCTCATCAGCTGCTCTCTGCACTCATGGGGAAAGCTTTGCATTCACAGAATTCCTCACCACAGATACATGTCCGAGCATGTGCATTCGTGCACATGACCAGCACAAGCAAAAAATGAGGATTTATATAGTGATGCCAAAGAAAATAAACTGCTACATTTATACATGACAAATGAAAGAATAAGTCATGCTACATCAAGCTAGAAATACACATTTTAAAAGCCAGACTTATGACTTGAAAAAAGAAGAGTGCTTTGGCTGAACTTGTCAGAGAGAAGCAGTGAAAAACTGAAGAAAAATAGGATGCCTAGTCAATGCAATAATTCAGTTAAAATGCATTGTTGTGACCGGCACGCTTTCACCTGCTTACAAACATCACTGAAAAGTCTGTTCTCATTAGCTCCTCGAGTTCATGGAAAGCTTCATGTCATTTTATTGGATTGTATTTTATTTGTATTGTATTTATTTATTGTGTTTTAAATGATTACTATATAGGGCTCCTGGGAAGATGGAAAGATATTGAAAACCTTCGAGACCTCTTCTCTTTATAGAACAGTGCTTATGAAATCATTCAAAAGCAAAAAAAAAAGGGTGGAGGATCCCTAGCAGAACTTGAAACAAGTGGTCAAAATTATGCATATTCTGGATGGCATTTACACAACTTTTCACACTAATAAGCTGATTTGAACAACAATGATAATAAGTGAGCCAGGATTCATGAAGAGACCCATTTGAGTTATTATATTAATGGTATATTTTATTAGAGTAGCACTACTTGTACCAAACAAATGAAAAAACTGTATAAAAGCAGCAACGCAATAGAAGTTTATTTTTTGCTCACACAAATCCCAAAATTTGTGTTCCTCATTCATAGCCCAGACTGTCTGGGACTTGGTCTGCTTCCATGCTGTAGCACTACTATCTTCAATACATATTTTCCAAAGCAATTACCAGAGCCATCCGTATGAAGCTGGAAAGAAAGGAAAGAGCACAGGAAAGAACATGTAGCAGATGCCTGTGGACCAGTATGGAAGTGGCACTTACCCCTTCTGTACACATTCCATTGGCCAGAACTCAGTCACGTGGCCCCATCCAACTGCAAGGAAAGTTGGAAATGTCTCCTTGCTCTGTGCTCAGGAAGGAAAGGAAATGGATTTGGTCAACAGCTACGCAGTCTCTACCAGCCAAAAGAAAAATAGAAATCCCTAATTCTTCCATCTCGCCTCATCCAACTAGAAGGCACGGCAAGTGCCACAGTTTACCTGCTTTCAGCATGGAGATGGCATTTAGGATCCATTATCAGCGGGGATTGCAGGGACTGAACTATCAGTTACTCACTGGGAGGCCCTTGTCCAGGAGTGAGTATCAGAAATGGGACTTCCAACCAGTCTATCAGGGCCAAAGTCTGGGTATTCTGAGTAATAATTGCTATGAGTTTCTTCTCAACTGGGCTTTAGAAGTCAACTTTATCTCAGTTGCCACACCAAGGAATGTCTTTCCGTGACTCTTTTTACTTTCAAATCTATGTGCATTCAATCATGTAGGAAGTCATTCATTTATCTTTCCATTTATTTCCAAAAGTAAGTTGAGGAGGCCTGTAAAGTATATAAAATCAAACCAGAAAAAAATAGATCCAGGACCTCGAAAAGATAATATTATTGATAGTAAAAATTAGATGAAGCTAGATGTGAGGGTATTACACTTAACGTATACATGTGTGTCTTTAAAAGAGAGGGACAAAGTTGAGGGCTATAAATTGCCTCATTTACTAGCGGCCAAAGCGAGGAAAGAGGCCTCCAATGTTGTGTGCATAATTACCTTCCATGCTGGTCTGATGTGCTCTCTCCTGCCAGGGGCTCCCAAGTGTCCTCAAACCCATTAATAATGACAACTGAAGGGGGGTTTTGGGGAGAAAAAGGAAAAAAAATAAAATCTTAAAAAAAAATAAGAAGAACTGAAGAGAAGGGAACACTCTTGAAGAGAATACTTAATGCGAGGCATGAAATCAAGGACTAAATTAAAAGAGAAAGGAATGAGCTGGGCAATTTTAAGCATGAAGAGAAAAAAGTGTGGTGAGGCAGAGAGAAGGAAAGCTCTGGCGATCTGACTCATTCCATTGTCAGATTAAAAACAAAACACAAGAAACAAGTTTTTCTTTTTTTTCGGGAAAGATGTCAGAACCCCCAAACTAAACTAGTGAAGGATGGGAAAGGAGAAGGAGAGAGAGAAGAGCCGAAGTGCACAAAATTCCATAAAAGGGAGCCCAGTGTTGTGTGTTTGACTAGATGGATATAAATAGAAGCTAGTGGAACGTCTTAAGATAACCATGAGCATCCTATTAAACATGGTGTACTTACCTTCCAAGTGTTATCAGACTACAAGAGGAAATCAACATGTACCACAGTACCAAAAGGCATAGTGAAAATGAAATGAATTATTACATATTTACATAAATACGTTATCACAAAATGGGAATTTAACTAAAAAAAAAAGAGAAAGAGTTCAATAATTTATGGTATGTTCCCTGAGTAAAATATTATGTAGCTATTAAAATGAACACCATAGCAACAAGTAAAATTGTTTATTATGTCGTAACAATGAAAAAAGCAAGGATCAAAATGATATATATGCTATGATTACAGCTGTGCGAAAAACAGTGTGGGAAAGGAGCGGAAGGAAAGAACACAAAAAGTGTTATATATTGAAGATGTTGGGCATACAGAGGATTTTTTATTTAATATTTTATTTCTTTATAAAAATAATATTTATTTAAATAGTTTCTTATATTATTGTTTCAATAAGAATAAATGGAGATAGAGAGGCAAAAATAAAAATGCTCTGACTTCTCTCAATGTTTGACTTAAAAAGAAGTATTCTACAAGTGTTGCAAGGAGCAAGTTCTGGCGCATCAGCGTGGATAAGAGCTGCGAGCTGCTGGAACGGGACATGTGTGCAGAGTTGGCTCGGGCTGACCCTGCTTACACAGCCAGCAGTGCCCTGACCCAGACTTGCTCGGGGTGCAGAGAGCCGGGTGTGTCATCCTCCCAGCAGCAACATGAGCGTCGGGTGCGCTGTGCTTGTCCTTGCCTCTTGTGGCCATTCCTTGGGCTTCTGCCTCAGCTTCTTCTCATACCTGTACTGATAAGGGAAGTAACTTTAGTCCTCTGGGCCTCAGCTTCCTCCTGTGTCAACCTAACAGGCTTGGTGTGAGGGTCGAGTGGAGTGCAGTATTTTGTAAGGAGAAAAGCATCCTACAGATGGGTACAAATAGGGGCTGCTACTGCCAATTACATGAAAACCCTGATGCCATAAAAATGTTTCTACCCTGTTACATCTTCCTCCTCCTCCTTCTTAACTCTCTGTCTGTCTCTCTCTATGTCCATCTCCCTCAGTCTGTCTGTCTGTCTCTCATCTCTCTCTCAGTCTCTCTGCCTCAGTCTCTCTCTGTCTCTGTGTCTTTGTCTTTCTCATCTCTTTCTCTCTCCCGTTCTCCCTCTCTCCTCCTCCACCCCTCATCTCTCTTCTACTCTCAGTCTCACACACACACACACACACACACACAAGCATTTATACACACTCATGCACACTTTCTGCTCTAGCTACATTCAACTCTGCCACTAGTGAACACACCTTGCCCTCTCTTGCCTCCAAAAGCCTGTATTCTTCCTTCTGCTTGCCTAACTCATCTTTCAAGTCTCCTCATGTTCCACTGAAACACCCCTTTTGTTTGTCCATCTAATAGGCACCAGAAATGAATGCTCTTTGTTGTCATCATTAACAGGGCATAATAATATTGCACTGTGGTCAGACTATCTAACCTGCACTTCCCATATCCCAGTACAGCCGGTGAGACTGAGTAACTAAGGACGTCCTCGCGGACTATGTGAAACACTCTCAAGGTCTCAAAGCACTTTACCAATATGTATTTTATTATTTAGAATAAAAAAATTAAAATGTATTAGTCATGTTAACACCACCACAACTCAAGGAGTTAAGCAGAGTAGACCACAATTCCCATTTTACAAATGAGGAAAGTGAGGCTCAGATGTATTACAAAACATGCCCAAGATAAATGTCTCATCAATGGCAGAACCAGGAATAGAAAGCAAGGCCATCTGAGCCCCAGGCCTAAGCTCTCTGAAGGAGACTTGTGTTCATCTAACACTAACTACGATGGCTCTGCAAGGCAGGAAGGCAATGCCCACATCAGTGGCTGTTGAATCCCCAGAAGCCTGGCACCACCCCAGCATTTCTCATGAATTTCTGGCTCAGCAGATTTGAGGTAGAGCCCTGTGATTTGCATTTCTACCAAATTTCTCAGGCAATGCCGATGCTGCTGACCTGGCGATCACACTTTGAGAACCACTCCTCTCTACCAATCTTCTGAGATATGAACTAGGGACTGGCCATCCAACGGACCACCAGTTCCTTCTGCATAAATGACATTTAAAAAAAATACCTTCATGCACAATTTTCATGGTGCTATACTTTTCCTGGTCAGGTTTTCCAAGTTATAAAATGCCTTCGGAAATTGTGTTTAATGGAGTGCGCGGTGGGGAAGGAGCTGCCAATGCATGGTCTTTGGTCATTAATATTTAGGGCTTCCTGAATCTTGAGGAAAGCAGGGCTCAGCAGCGTGGTGGAGGGATACGCTGGAACAAACAGACCCATTCAGGGAGACAGGAACGAGCTAATGTGCACGTTAAATGTTAACTCCCTTTAAAAATAGAAATAACACAGAAAGCAATCTTCGCTGGGGAAATAGATCACTGTAGATTAGGCAAATGTTGTTGTTTCAGGTGGCCGACCTTATTGCTCCCATCCTGAGCTCCGAGTTAGAAAATGAAACCACACACTGGAGGGTCAGTCGGCAGCGCGGTAGTCTGAAGGCAGCACTGTTAACAGTAACTTAATACCGGCCATGAATTTGGGAAGTTTGCGCTGTGGTCCTCTCGCTGCTCAGGAGAACTTAAAAACACCGATAGCTGCACAAGAAACACGAGCGGTTCACTTGTTTTCTACCAGGCCCCTGGGGCAAGACATTTATTTTACCTGTTGTCTCCTGGATGATTATTTCCAGGGTTGGGAGTACAATCAGGTGCTGGGTACACATGGGTGGAGGTAGGTGTGGGGGGCCCCAGGATGGAAGTTTGGACAAAGTGTATTTGGAAACAGTTGTGCATAATTTATTCCTCCTGGAATTTGGCTGTATTACGGTCTTAGTCATGTGAGACATTAAGCAAGTGTGGATGGTCATCAACTTCAGAGTTTTTCCAACCGTGCCACGGAAGGGTCAGCGACATGAACATTGTTACAGCTGATGTCTGTTATGCAGAGATCTCAGCCCTGAGGAACCTGACAAAGTCCTCAGGTACATGAGCAGGAAAGAGTCCTCCACGGAGAAGGGAGAAGTGCACCCCGATGATTGTGTTTGATGGCCTAACCAGAGCAAACACAACAAAACCTGGCCTGAGTCGCCACTCTCGCAGGTCTCAAAATCTAGCCAAGCATGCACACTATTCCTCTCCCAGGGATTTTAACCTCAGAAACCTTCATTAAGATGCCAAACTGTGCTGTCCCCATCATGTCCTTGTACTCCATGAATAAGCCATGTATCTGCCAGCTCAGACCTGAAATGCATGGAGTATCTTCTGTGTATCAAGTTTGAGATGAGTGAAATCTCACAACCAAATTTCATCTATATCAAGACCTTTTTGGTAGATAGTGTTAGAATCAATTTACAAGTAAGGAAACTAAAGATAGGCCTAGTGATTGACCCAAGGTGTGATAGTCAGGAGTGAGAACCAGAACCACGACTGCTTCCAGCCCAAACACCTTGGTTGACATTGTAGGCGTTGTTCTTTCCGACTATCATCTTTTTTCCACTTTTCTACCTGGGCAACACCCTCTCACCTTCCAGGGTGCTGTCTGATGTGGTTTTCCCGACCCGTCCTCTGACCGAGCAGAGCTGTGGCCTCCTAGCCCTTTGTAGGCACATATAGTATTTGTCACACTCTTACGAAATTGTTTACATGTTTATCTTCCTAACTACGTACCCCATGTCCTGTTGAAGGCAGAAACTTTGCCTTATTTATCTTTATGTACGCAGTATCTGGAGCTCAGTGAATATTTATTGACTCAAACTAACTTATACTGTAATTATAACGCCTTTTGGAGTTGGCCTCTAATTACATCTAATAAGCAAAATAGTCCCTCAGGAAGGCTTAAGTCTAGTTGTGCAATGTCTAAATATGGCAGACCCTGGAGTGGTATCTCATGGAATCTCTTTCAAGGTGCCGAATTCTGCTGTCTATGGCCTGAACAGAAAGCAGGAGCTTGCAAGTTAGGGATAAGCCAGGCAACGATCATTTATGGGCCCATGGTTTGGGAATTGCCAACACAGCAGCACAGATGTGGCACGTGGTGTTTCCAGAGTGGCCTTGGAATCCTCAGCACAGCCCCGGGAGGCAGACAGTAGTATCTCTCTTCTTACAGATGAGGAGTGGAAGCTCAGTGACGTTAATTACCCAACATCACACAGCAGATAGACAACAAAAGTGTGACTTTAATCCAAGTTTTTACAAACCCTAACACTTTCTAATAAACAATTCTGTCCTGAATAAAATATGAGGTTGAAGACAACAGGAAACATTGTGTTAGAAAAAAGAAAGAAAAAAGAAAAAATAGAGTGTGAATACCAAGTGGCAGAGTGAGGCAGTCAAGAGCAGTGGAACGTGGAGATGTTGGCTTCTCATCTGGTCTCTCTTGCGTGTTAGCCATGTAGCACTCCCAAAGTGTTCACCTTCTGGAAGCCTCCATTTTCTTTTGGAAACTCTACCAAATGGAAATAATTATTTGGATCCTACTTTCCTTAGAGAAATATATGGAGCCGATGCATGTGAAACCTCCCAGTAAACGGTAAAGCACTCTAAAAGTCCGAGGGAACTTTCCAGGTGTTTGTACCTCCTGGGGAAGGGTGAGATTGGATGGAACAGGCAAGGTTCAGTCATTTAATTATAAATAAAAAATTCATTCGTATGAAGTTCCTCAATGGAAACGCTCTGACTTCTTTGCACAGTCTCTTCTGTTCTGTACTTTTAAATTACATCAAGCACGCAAAGTGAAGAACTAGTATTTTTAGGCTTTTGCTAAATTTGAATGGGAGAAAGTTCTGGACATTTTGTATGAAATTAAGACTGGATTTTTCTACACTGAAGAGAAGCAATATGTTGGCAAATGCATGCTACACTGGAATGTGGTGGGCTGGCACAGTGATCGTGGGTGCCACTCTCCCTCGTCTGTGGTCCTGACCAGCCATTGCTCCTTCAGAAGCACTACTCTGCCTGCCTGCTTTCCAGGGTGACTGGACCCAAATAAACAGTCTGTGGATCTCAGTTTGAGGTCAGGAAACCACGCCTTTGCTCACTGGGTACCCCTCGTGATGGCTCCCCAGCTATCACCATAAAACCCTGGTCTTTCCCAACCACAGGCCACGGAGACCCATCCAAGCTTGTTGTCTGTCTATTGCTTAAACAGAGGACTAATTGACTGGAGATTTGTTTTAAAAAAATCATCCTGGAAATTGTGTGCAAGATATCTCAGAATGAAAGCAGCCACGAATAGAGAAGCTATTTATGAGGATTTCATGGTACACTGCATTTTTGAAAAGAGAGGGAGAAATTCACGATGACTCCAAATGTACAGTGTGGGAGAGGCGAAGACCAAACTTGGAAATAGAGGAGGAGGAGGAGGCTGTGGGAGGTACTGAGGGGTTTAAGGACTGCAGTCTTGTTACGTTGAGCTTGCCGACCTGTGGCGATGTAGATATGGATGGATGTCCATCACACCATCAGATATATGCAGGGATGTGGTCGAGGCAAAAGGCTAGACTGGTGATTAAAACACACACACACACCTGGGAGTAACCATACACCAGGAAAGCAAGGAGATAAGGCATGAAATACAGTGGGTACCACAAAGCTTTCAAGGGCATTAAATTGGCTCTCCAGTTCCTAATAAAAATCTTAAACAATTACATATTGTTTTGCTAATGCTAATTGACCATGTTCGTTAAACAAAATATAAACTTTACATAATGTGTGCTTATAATTAAGACCTAGTCGTATGTTCAAATTTCATTTCCAGGGGGGTCAAGACCACCGTCCATTATATCTTAAGCTAAGTAGGAGGTGCATGAATATTTATTTTATTATTAGTCTTTAACAACAAGCGTTATCCCTTAAATCATACATAAGCTTTATTTGTACTCTTTTATATATGTTATATTCCAAAATAATAAAAAGATCCCAGGTACATAGTATCAGGACTGGGAAGAAGTTTCTTCAAATCTTCACTCTATTAGGCAGGTGGAGATGGGACAGTTTGATCCAGTCTTTCTTGCGCACTCCATGGTTCTGACCCTGAATTTCGTGAGGATTTGGCAAACCCTCGACATCAGGTCTGTGATGATTATGATACTGGGAAATTTGAATAAATTGGACAAAACTATTACGGATTCATAGGATACACCAGAAATACACATGCAGGTAATAACTTTTCAATAGCAATCATTCATTCATCCACTAATTTTTTCGATTAATAATGTCTGAGTGAATACCCTTTTCCAGGAACTATGCTGGCTTGTGGGGACACAGAAGTCAATAAGACAGAGCCGTTCCCTGCTGGAGTTGGGAGTCTGGAAGAGCACTAACAGCTACAATTCCACCTGACACAGATATCCATAAGGTGTCAGAGAACATAGGAGATGGATGCGTGATGTGGCATGACAGTTTCCCTGAGGTGATATTTGAGTTGAGTATCACAGGTTAGAGGAAGTTAGCTGAGTGGATATGAGCAGGAACAGTATTTTAGGAGGAGGGAACTGCCTGTGCAAAGGGATAATTTTTTTAAAAAACATCCAGGTTAGGAGCGGCATGCAGCATTAGATACAAATATCAGCAGAAGGAAAAACTGCTCTTTCCAGCATGAGTGCCTGCCACCTTAGACATGGAACAGGTAATGGTCATTCTCAGTCTAAATGGGTTCCATCACCAAGGACTGTTGGCCTCCGTAGTTCTGTTTTGCTCTTGTCTCCACCTCTTCTCCAGTTCTTCCAACACCTATGCGATTCCCATTAAACATAATGTTGAAGAAACTCACATATAATAACCAATTATCCAGGCACCTGAAATAAGTGTTTTGGGAGCGTACATGGAAAGGAAGGAAGAAAAGCAGGGGTGCCTCCCCTTCCCCTGGGGACTCCTCAAAGCCCTGATGAAGTGCTGTCCTCTCTGGTTTGCAAACTTGGAGCCTCTGACAATCCTTAGACTGTGATGCCACAAGAACGCTGCAGTGGATGGTTTCCTGAATCTGTGTTTAGTATGTGGCAACACAAGGCTCAGAATTTTAAAATCCTTCAGCGCTACGGTGATTGAGCAATCTAAAGTGGTTCCACATGGCTGGTAAAAGTCTCACCAGGAGGGGGATGTGGACTATTTCTCCTCCTCTAGAGTCGTAATCTGCAGGCTGTTCTGTTATAGAGCGTAATCAGCAGCTTCGGCGTGTATTGTCAATCAAAGGGAGGGAACGTAGTACCTGATTTCGCTCCAACTGAGTCCGGGGACTTACTTTCTAAACCAAGAGAGGGACAGCCATCCCCAACCTTAACTCTGCCTCTTTGCCATTTTCATGAAAGACATCAAGAGTCTTATCTGCCCTTGGTGGGCCAGGGTTCTGAGGAGATCTGGGAATTATGCTCAGATTCCATCTTAACTTAAAGAAAATGAATATTGTGACAATTGCTTGCTCTTATGCCCTTGTCCGTTCCAGCTGCTACAGCAAAGTACCACAGACTGGGTGGCTTAGAAACAACAGCAGTTTATTTCTCACAGTTCTGGAGGCTGGAAGTCCAAGATCAGGATGCTAACGTGGTGGCATCCTGGTGATGAGGGCTATCTTCCTGGTTGCAGACTGCCAACTTCCTCTTGTATCCTCATGTGGCAGAAAGAGCCCTCTGGGGTCTCTTTTATAAGGGCACTTACTTCATTCATAAGGGCTCCACCCCATGACCTGATTACCTCCCAAAGGCTCCACCTTCTAATACTATCATATTTGGGGTTAGGATTTCAACACATATGTTTTGGCAGGACACAAACATTTAGTCTGTAACGTGTTATTATTTTAAGTTAGCATTTCGAGGACATTTTCTGTTAAAGAGGCCCAATATGCCTTTTCAAGAGGATGTGACAAATAAGTGAGTGGAAAGGAAACACGCAAACTTGGTCATAGTAATGAACTACAGAAGATCGCTCTGCTCCTTGCAAGGGTTTCTTTCCTGTCCGAATCTGCTTCTTCTCACATGAGAAAGAAGCACTGTGGTGTAAATGGGCCCTTGGTTATGAAGAGAAGTAAAGGCAACCGCAGGTTACCCACGGGATGAATCATAGGTGGCCCACAGAATGAAAGAGCTGGAGGAGAACGTAGAGACTCATGCCTTCTTTACAAACCCTGCACAACAGTGCGATGGAAAGAGCACAGTGCTAAAAGGAAGGACCTAGGATTCAACCACAGAGGAGACTTTCTTCTAACACATCTGGGATAGGTATCTAGGTTCACCAAGAAACACAACAGGATGTGGGACAAAGACAATGCTTATTCAAGGTCTTAGATGGTGGTGCAAGTGACATGAAATTTGGAATCAAGTGGCACTGGATTTGATTGTCAGCTCTGCTACTAATTAGCTGCTTAACTCTGGCAAGTGTTTTTCCTTAATTCCTTGAAGCACCCTTTCCCCATCTGTAACTTGCAGAATTTTTGTAAGCATTAAATGAGCGAATATATGTAATTGGTACTATGAGTGGTTCATAGCTGGCACTTCAGAGTTGCAGAAGTCAATAGCTCCCCCTTTGACAAAGTTTTGAACCAACTGTGAGATAGCCATAGGATCCAGGGAGGGGAAAATAAAAATATAGTGAGAAAGGCCAAGTTGGAGGGTATGATTTAGGTTTTTTGCAACAGTAGGCTTCTCGTACTGACTCCTAGAACTGGACAGACCTACTCACCCCGTCACTGTCAGTGACTCGCCTCTCAGTGCAAGGACGCAGCTGACCCCTAAAAGTCTTTCCTCTCTGCAGGTAGGCAGATCTGAAGAGAAAGGAGGAAAGAAGAGGGCATTCCCAGCTCCTTCTAAAACTTCCAATGGGATGCCTGCATGTGCTGTGGGGATAGTGTGGGGCCAGAAGAGGAAGAAACGATGGGACTCCATCCCTACCTAACAGATGTGACAGCCTGGAAGGAGAGAGGCTGCAGTGAGAATTAAGTGAATAATTATCATGAAAGATGCTAATACATTTTAATAAGGCACTTTCAAATGTTTCATGAGATACAGAGTAGAATTATCAAACATAAGGTAATTTAGTATGGAAGAAAACCCTCAGCTTAAGCTCCACAAAGCCCAGAAGCAGAGCAGAGGGAAGGTGTTTCTGTATCTGTGTATCTTACCTTCTTCATAGCAACCCTTCTCTTGTCTCCAACATACACTTTTCCAGGACCTGTTGTTTCTGCAGAAGTATTCCAACTTTTGCATTTCAAAGCGTATGAATTAGAGATCAAACTGGTACCAGGTCTAAAAGGAGGGATTTTGAATTTTAGCAGTGGACTTAAAATACGCCCTGGTTCACTTAACATGTGACTTTTCCTTCTTACGCCGTCTCCATGGGAAACTATTCGGCAACTTCCCTCTCAAAGTTCAACTGGTTGATAGCTACGTTTTTACATCTCCTATGGTTCTAGCATTTTAATATATTGAAACAAACGTAGCATAAAGAAGACTACTTTAAGATACAACAGACCATGGTTCCGTTGGGGTGGCGGTGGTAGCACCAGGTGACAATAGGCAGCAAGCATTTTTGGTTGGAAGATCTTAACAGACTTAACCAAAAGGTGATCTTGCTTTCCTTGTCTCCTAAGACTTAGTCACTCCAATAAAGTGAAAAACATGGAAATACTTGCTTCTGTTTTAACTGTCGCTCTGAAAACGTGTAGTTGTGGCAACAAAGAGGAAAACACAGATAGGAGGTAGGCTGGACTTGAAGACACAGTTAGTTTTAGTTGAGTCTGTGGATATTGAAGACAATGGAATGATGTAGTCTGTTTTCTCTTCGGAATGTTAGGTCAACATGTCCAATTGGTAGGACAAGCACATGGGCTGACATGCTGCTGTAGCTCAAGACCATGTCTTTAAAATGTTCTCATGAAGTAGACCCACTTTGAAACTGCTGCTGTGACAGACTCTGTAGCAAAGATAAGAATTCTTGAGTGATTGTTCATAGTTCCATCCTCTCATTTTTGGAGACTTCTTGCTATGTGGTAATTGGGCATGTGAAAGTATTTTGGTTAGGATCACAGCGAGAAAAACATAACAAAACTAAAATAGTATATTTTAGAAGCTCATAGTTTAAAAGGATCTTAGGGTCCATCCACTTCACTATGATCATAAGCATGAAACACGCACTATGCACACCCCCGTGATATGAGACCATCATAGTACTGTGACATGATCCCAGACCTTACTTAACAATAACACTCCTGGGCTTCCTTCTCCTGGGATTCCTTCTCTGACAGTGACTAGTGTGACTTGAGCAAGTTACTTAACTTCTCTGACCCTTACTTCTTCATCTGTAAAATGGGCATAATAAAACCTAAGGGAATACATGAACTACCTACACAGGGCTGAAATAATGGAGGAAAAGTGCGGAGAACAGCAATGTCCATCCCTTCCAATTATAACAGGTAGAACACAGATGTGAAAAAAATGCACACTCATGTGTGTGAGTAAATGTCTCCTCATGAGGAATAAACAAGCTTTCCTAATCGAAAAACCAAATAGCAGCAGAACGGCAGTGGTCAAATCTCTGATTCATCGTCCAGGTTTGAACAATCTTTTTCTCAAGAAACAAAGGCAAACTTGGAATATGATTACTACTTAGCAGAAAAACACCAAAAGAAGGAGGAGGAGGAGGAGGAGGTGGAGGGGTTCCGTGGCTTTATCTAAGGCACTACGTTTAGCTCATTTTCACAACAAGGAAGTGAAAAGCCCATAAAATATATGGTGCAACCCATCTCTCTCTTGAGAGAACATGAGGTTTTGAAAAGAGATACACTTCACTCTTCAGCTTCATAGAGGCCTGCTTCTAAAGTAATGAAAATCAGCACTTTTTTAGAAAGGAAGAAAAAAACCTCTGAGTATTGTAGGTGTATGCATAATTCCTTAAAACCTGCCAGTATTTTGTCACTGAAGAAATAAAAAAATGCCACCGCCGGCAAGGCAATGAGAAGTGTTCTGATATAAAAGTGAGTCGCCTGGCAACAGATTAACTTATTTAAACTTTTGCTGCTGCTTTGACAAAGAAGCTGAAAAGAGAAATATGAAGACCGCAATACAATCCTCAATATCAGAAGCTCCAGGAGACCCTCCAAAGTGGAAGCTCACTTGCCTGTGTGCTAAAGCTGGGAGTTTGCAAACTACATTTCCCAAGCGCCTTTGCCAGCAGATTTCCTGTTAGATTCTGCCAATAGGAGGCGCTGGCTGGAGATCACTAGGCAGAGGAGAGAAGCTGGAGGTGTGTGCCTCTGACAGTGTAGAAGTTACTGGGTGTAGCTGCCCAGGAGTGGGAGGGAATTGCAGACTCCAGTGGCCGGAACAGAAGTAGCATCTTTTTTGTAGCTCCAGCCCTGGCTCAAGTGGTGCCCCTTAGATATGTTCAGCACTGGCTGTGAGAGTGTCTCCAAATGCTCGGTAGCAGGTGTAGACCCGTGGACTTCAGCTCGAGGGTGTTAGCATATTCTGATTTCTGGATAATACCATTTTGCCTTTTGGCTCCTTTATACCTTTATTTCCTCTTCTGTTCTCCCTGCCCTTGTATAATCTTAGGTGCATTAAATTCTATTTGAAACTCCTAAAGTGGTTTCTGACTAATAAAGTCTTAAAGGGGTTTAAAGACTCTCTCATTCGACTCAAACTGAAGAGCAGTATGATATGGGCAAAAGTAGAAATAAGCATTATGAACCAAACAAGGAAGGGTATTGTGATGGCTAAGTTAACTCTCTCTCTAGATGTCTGTAGAGATAGTGAGAGATAGAGATAGAGATAACACAGATGGTATATAGATATTCTATTGGGTCTGTTTCTCTGAGAACCTGGATGAAGACAGGTATGGAGGCGATGATGACTGTCGTGTGAGATGATGCTGTTGATGAGCAAAGGCCAGATAATGAAGAGCTCTGGATATTAGCCGAAGGCTTTGGGACTTCATTCTAAGGTTCGTTGGAACCACCACTAGTTTTAAGGAAGAGGAATGAAATGGTCATATTTTATTTTCTTGAAAACCACCCTGGTTGTAGGAGTGTGGAGGTTGGATCTCCAAGGAAACTAGATTCAGGAAAGCATGACCCTCAAGGAAACAATTCTTTGGAGTATTTAGCTAAACCTCTGCACATCGGTGAGACATTTTCCAGTTTCCAGCCATTCAAACCCTCTCCATAGTCAGAGCCCAACCCCTTCTTCCCTGCTGACATCTGATTACAGTCAGATCGGGCCACCTTGGGGGCGTGACTTCTCCAAGTCTTTGCTTTTGATCAGATCACAATGTTGAGGAGCTGTAGTGAGGGCAGGCTGACTGACGGCATGAAGCTATTATTCTTGATCCAGAACAATTTAAACTACTACAGCTATAAGCTGACAGTTTGGGTGCCAATGGAAACAGGGATGACTTCTATGTCCAGGCCCTGACAGGCTTCATGGTCACAAGAGATCTGCCTATTGTCAAGAAAAGATCTAGCCCCACGTCATAGTCTAGGGCTTAGCATGTGTTCATGTTATTCCGTTCACCGCTTTT
Organism: Equus quagga; assembly: GCF_021613505.1. Classification (NCBI taxonomy): domain Eukaryota; kingdom Metazoa; phylum Chordata; class Mammalia; order Perissodactyla; family Equidae; genus Equus; species Equus quagga. The sequence goes on along the minus strand of NC_060271.1, from coordinate 129,345,852 downwards.
CAGAGCAATGTAAACTAGTCTTTCATTCTGCAAAGGCTCCAAACATGGAGTCAGGGGTGCATCTTTTGTAAATTTGGTGAAACTTAAGCTCCAGAGCCCTCCTGTGCATGGGCCCCTCCCAAGGCCCTCAGAGGGGCCCTCGGTGTGTTTAGACAGTCATATGGTTTTATAAAATTTGCAAAAGTAAGATACTTTAACCACAACCAATTAAGACAGCTGTCTCTTTCCATTCTCTCTTCTCTGTCAAACTTTCCCTCATATTGGGTGGTGTTACAGTGGCCTTGGGCATTTTGAGGATCTAACTGGGAAGAACTTGAGTTGGGGTTAGTTTGGGTTTATTGACATGAATTTATATGTCTCAGAGTCACTTCCAGAACAATTGAGTTATAGCTAACCACTCTGGTGTAGGAACAGATTCTAGAAATATGCCTACCGCCCACAGTGTTGACTCACCTAGTGACATGACACAAAGATCCAGGGCCAGAGGTTGATTCACAGTGTAAACTTACCCTACAGCCACAGAAGTGTGTGGGGAGTAGCAGAGAAACAGGCCTTGAAACGTGCAGAGCCAGAAGCTAATCTGTGGAAAATCCTTCCAATCATCAAACATGTAAAATTGTAAGCAGATAATTTGAAACAGAAGTTCTATCCGTCCAAGAATATACTTGATAATGCAACATATACAATTAAAATACCCCGTATTTTTTTCTTTTTAGAAGGGAATCAGATAAAAAAGAACTATGAAAATAACTGTTTAAATTCTTGCTGATGTGACTGAAAATACTGATATCTACAAAAATAACAAACTCATAATACATCATTGCAAGAAAGACTTCTGGACAAGCTGGGTTAATAAAGGCTATCTAATCAAATTTTTGTTTGTTTGTTTTGGTGAGGAAGATTGTCACTGAGCTAACATCTGTGCCAGTCTTCCTATTTTGTATGTGGGATGCCGCCACAGCATGGCTTGACGAGTGATGTGTGGGTCTGCTCCTAGATCCAAATTGGTGAACCCCAGGCAGCAGAATCAGAGTGCATGAACTTAACCACTACACCACCAGGCCAGCCCCCTAACCAAAGTTTTTAGGCATGTTTACTGCACAAGTAAACTAGAAATGACCTGAAACCTTACAGTTTTAAGTAACAGAAATGTGATGGTGGTTTTTCTAAATTTGACAGCGATGGTATAGATTTCCATGGCATTATCAATAAGGAGTTATGATGCTGAAAGTTTTTCTGAACTATTAATAACTAAAAGAAATCAACCAACTATGTGAGAGGAATGATTGGACTATCCTTTTCTTTTCTTTATAGAAAATATTACAAAACAATTGCCATATGAACATGTTATCAAAGATTATACCATTTACCATACTATTTTGCCAGCAAAGCACAATTGATTCATAGCTCGTTTGGGGGCTTAAAGATGTAAACTCTTTCCTTAAAGATATAAACTCTGATCCAAAAAGCCTGGAGGATATTGATGCTCAGGGAATATTGGCTGAAGGAAGAAATGAAAAAATTAAATCAGTGCATTCATGAGTATTACTTTGTTTTAAATTCCCATATACATATTTAGAAAAAATATATACAATTAGGAAAATATTATTGTTTATTCATATTAATAATAGCCAACATTGACTGAGAAATGACTATATATAAGGTATTGGCCTAAGCACCTTATGTAAGTTGCTTTGCAAAATGCACGCAGGCATTTTTCCTTTTAAGGTAATCCACTTAACTCAATCAGGGAGGAGGAAGTCAACAATTCTAAAGTAGAACTGTTTTATCATAGCTAATTTAGGCAATTGTTGGACATTTTCCTAAGGTCAGAAAAAATAAGTTATCACAATATACTGAATTGCTTTTATTTCTTTGTAAAAATTTAACATTTGAGGGAGGGAGCGTGGCCGAGGACAACAGCTTTGAAGTCATAAAGATCTGAGACTAAATCCATGTTCTATGATTTACTAGATAAAGGATCTTAAAATTTGCATAGCTCTCCTCATTGGGTCTTGATTAGATAGTGAAAATGTCAGCGAGAGTATGTTGATGACTGACAAAGGTTAATTTCTCTATTTTTTGGTGCCATTTCGCCAAAGCACAAATTTAGGAGAGGAGAAGGGAAGGAAATGTGCTTTACTCAGGACACCCTCCCGCACTCGGGTAAGTTGCCGGTCAAAACATTATGCTGTTCATTTGTCGTGTATTACAGATTTTCTCAGAGAGCCCAGGAGCTGCTCCTTGCCTTCTGGAGGGCAGTTTGCTAATTGTGCCAGTAAACTGCAGTAATCACATCTCATGTGATGCCGTCAACCACAGCTCTTCCCCTTATAACCCAGAACGGTGATCTGTAACCACACAAGCCCACCTGTCATTCCTCAAACACAAGGCTTTCCTACCTCTCCTTGAGGCCTCGTGCCCTGCTCCTTTCACTGGGTCACTTGTCCTGCTCTTGTCCATCCATGAACTCTTACCTACCCTTTTAGATACAGCTCATATGGCCATTCCTCAATGTACTCACATTCCTGGTGCCTCCTCCTCTTCTTATAAGGATACCAGTCCTGCTGGATTAGGACACCACCCCTAAGACCTCACTTAACCTTAATTACTTCCTTAAAGACCCTGTCTCCAAAATAGTCACATTAGGGGTGAAGGTTTCAACATATGGTTTTGGAGGGTGACACAATGCAGTTCATAACAGGAGGGGACCACTTAGCCTGGAAGAGGGATGTAAGCCATCCAGCTACTGCACCATGGCAACTCTGCAAAAGATGCTTGTACTGGGGCTCTTGGGAGCCTCCCAGGTAGTGGCACTGATGAGATGTGTCGCCTGATAGAGGCTGACACAAATGAGCAAGCCGGGGGACTAAAGGCCATGCCTGCAGCAGCTTGGAAGCTGCCTGAGTCTCACACTCTGGCTACTGCACAGGCTAAAGGAAGAGGCTTAGGGTGAGGCTGGGAGCCGGGGAAACAGCAGGGGGCTGAGTGAGGAGTTTGTCCTCTTAAGCCCCAGGCAGCTTGGGGACTCTGATACCATAATTATTATATCTTTGATCCCTGGGAGAGATCAAGGCACAGGTTCAGTGTTCAGTCAATGAATTTTGGATGGTGGTATACCCGAGCACTTGGCGAGCTCCCGTAACTGGAGACTTTCCTGCAGAGGCCGCATCTGTCCAAGGGGCCTTGGAAGGTGGTTGTTCATTGCATAAGACCTTCAAAATCCTGTCCTCGCCTAACATTCTGACTCTTTGTTTCCATAGGAAAGTGGACTAGAAAAAACTTCCCATCTCTGTCCATACCTGAGTCTATTTTCTTAGTTTACACTATAATCCTATCAACCATGTTCGTATTTTGCATATGAGTTCACTTCACTTTTCAGTGGCATTTTAAGAGGACAAAAGCTTACAAATTTCCTTCATTAGAAACATTGTACATCAAAAAATTTTTCATGGCTCTTTGCCTCTTTGACACACATATATAGGGAGCATTAATAATATCTCCTTAAAGGCTTTCTCTTCTTTCAACTGAGGCCACAGGTTGAACTTGTCCCATGAATAGAGCTCCACGGCTGCTCAGAAGTTGCCCTGCCTGGCCGTGGTGCAGGGCAGTTCCTGACCACTGGCTCTAGCTCTTTCTAAGAGGCACATTAATTTATGTTGTTCACTCCAAGAGTTAAACTAGACAAAGTGGGCCCAAACGTAATGAGACAGCCCATTAGAAACATGTTCTGTGCTTACATCTTACTGACTTTTATCATAAATTAGAGATTTTGAAGAGAATGAGTCATCGAAAAAGAAAAAATAATAACCTGCTTCAGCAATCAGCATATTATATCTCCCTGGTGACTCATAACATCGTACTCAGATCAGGACAAACAGGGTTCCTGTCAGAAAGGAGTGTAGTTAAAAATAAAAGCAAAAATTGGATGAAGGGGAAAAAAGAGCCATTATCACTGTAGCTAGAACTCTCCCCACGCTGCAGTCCCTAATGAGGGCTTCGAGGGGCAAAGAGCTAAAAAGCTTGAGTCATAAGTCAGGAGGAAGCAGCCCCAAGGAGCAAAGACAGATGGTTTTCTGAATAAAATCCCCAGGAAAAGATGGACAGCATAAGCCAGGGAGCACATATTAGCCGTTAAGTCTGACTGGGTACGTGAGAAGGGCCCTTCCCAATGGAATTGTGGTACAACAGAAAAAGCACAGGTTTTGGAGTTAAACAAACTCTCATCTTTATTCTGGCTCTGGGTGCTTAACTTCTCTGGTCCTTAGTTTTCACACCTGTAGCATGAGGACAAGTCACAACACAGAGCCACTTTGAAGATGAACTGATATTAAGTGTGTGAAGCACTTAGCTTGGTATATATTTACTGATGACACATTAAATAATTCTTTGCCTTAAAACAATGGATATAAAAAACTGGACAGAGGTTTCTAAACTGCTAGTTAATAAACTCGGATGAGTGTATATCAAGCATGTTGCATAATCCCCGTTTCATGAGGATGGTTTAAAGCTGCGTTCACCATTGCTATGATACTCTCAAACATTTATTGCAGCAGAAGAGTTGAAGGGGCCTAGTCTGCTCCAATAGATCCCTGGACGCCAAGAGGCCCTCTTCTTCAGTCTCTCCCCAACCAGTGTAGCCAGTCTGTCAACACACATTCGGAGACTCAAAAATACGTTTCCAGCCAACTTTGGCTTAAGCTTTGACTCTTCCACTTACTATTTATGTGACATTGGCAAGATGATTAACCTTTCTGAGACTTAGCTTCCTCACTTGTGAAATGAAGTAGATATATACTACCTTAAATAGCTGCTGTGAGATTTAAAGAAGGAACTTGAAGCATCCAGTATAGGTCAGGGACACAAAAGTAACTGATGGACTATTTTCATTCCTCTGTAGTGACTAATCTCTGCATTTTGCTAAATGTAAATAAACTAAGCAATAGCAGAAACTCCCCTCCCCTGTTTATAACAGAATAGTTGGAAAGAAGTTAGCTCAATCTATAAGTGTTTACATGAAAGAGGGCCTGAATATCTCTCCCCTCGGGGCTGCATCTCTGGGTCCTTCTTGGTCTCTGCTCCCTTGTTCCCAGGGAAGGAGGACGAAACATGCCCTTGAAGAGTGGAGGGGCCATGGTGGTCTTCTCAATCACCTCCCCCAGGCGCTACCGTGAAAGGTTGCAGCCCTCGGGGACAGACTTGTGTGGTTTTGAGTCCTAGTTTTCTGCTTCAGAGCAGTGTGAAGTTAATCAAATCATGGGAGCCTTAATTTCCTCATCTATAACTCAAGAAGCTATCTCTCAGGGTTGCTATTAAGATTAAAAAGTACAGCGGAAGAGCCTGACCCACTAGTCACCACATCATAGTTGTCATATGACTGCCCCGGCCATCCACCATCCTGCATTGTGATTCTTTGCTGGAGGACCCAAGACTTTGCTCTTTGTCCTTCATTTGAGAGCAGCACCCCCTCATGACACCCTCTCCTTTGAGGATCTATCTCTATAAATAGCTGCAGTGTGGAATCAGTCCAAAACTAACACTCTTCCTCCTTGTTTCTGAAGTCAAGTCCAAGGGTCATCTGTGATGGTAACCCTCAGGGAATGTGGCAAAGTTTTAGAAACTTTCTAAGTCTTTTCAGCTGTAGTCCTTGCCCTGGAGTTCCTAACTCTCTTCTGAGAGGGTCTCAAATTTTTCCTTATTTTTTAGAGTGAGGCTCACTGTACCATCCCCATTCTTACTTTCAATCGCTTATGACGGTGTTTTACTGCTAGAAAAGTTGAATGCCGGAAATAACAGGTAGGACTCAGTGTGGCAGATTATACTCTCCAAAATGGCCATAACAATAATTCTAATCCCGCAAGTCCTTCCAAAATCTTCTTATCAAGAAGCAGAGCATATTTATCCTTGCCATGATTCTTGGCAGGCCTTTCTGGGTGGCCCAGAAGGAGAGGTGGTGGAAGTGACATGTATTTCTTCTGAAGCTAGGTTAGAAAAGGTGATGCAGATTTTGTCTCTCTTTCTGTCTCTGCCTTTGTCTCTCTCAAGAAACTCACTTTGGAGCCCCGATCCATCATGAAAGAATTCCAGCTACCCTGAAGCCTCCATGCTGGAAAGGCCAAGTAGAGAGACCGCATAGAGACAGAGAGAAACATCCAAGGATTCAGCCATTCTGGCTCCCAGAAGTTTGACTCTTTCAGTGCTGTCACCATATATGTGGGAGAACAAACACTCATGATTCCAGCCCCAGCCACATCGAGCTATACCTACAGGAAAGACGTTGACTGAGAATTGCCCCACCAAGCACAGTCAACCCCCAGAAATGTGAAAAACAATAATAAGATGAATGCTATTGTTCAAGGTCACTAAGTTATAGGGTGGTTTGTTATTCAGCAATAGGTACCATATGGTACCAATAAGTGAAGTGCTGCTCTACCAAAGTCTGACACATGGCAGTGGCTTTGGGACGAAGTGACTAAGAGACTTTGGAACTAGAAACTAAACAAAAGTTGGAAGAGCCATGAAAAAATGGCTAGTGGGAGCTTAATGATCCCCAAAGGATCTTTGGGGAAAACTTAAAGGAAAGTGGGAAAAAGGTTACTAGGAAGCTGGAGGAAAGAATCTCCTTCTTACGTAGTGGTAGAGAGCTTAGCATCACCATCGCCAGTTCCACATGGAAAATCAGCAATCTATCTAATGTCCTGGATGATCTAACTAACGAGATTTCTAGCAGAACATTGTTGGCACTATGTGGTTTCTTCCTAATGCAAATAGGAACTAATGCAAATAGGGGATAAATAATCTAAAGAAAGAACTGCTAAATATAAAGGAGCTAAGACTTGCTAGTCTGGAAGTAAAACTCTTTCTCATTCTCAACCTCACCCAGTGGGCAAACAATGCTGAAAGTCAAAAATGACTTCCGGACAGAAGACAAAGTCAGTACAATGTCAGGAACATATGATGTATAGGAAAAGCCAAAGGTTAAGAGAGTAAAACACTTTGTTAAGACCATAGAACAATTTAAGTTGGTGCCTAACAGACCCTCTCAAATAGACAAAAATTCTTCTACAGGTCACAGGGACATGTCTTGAAAATTCTGTCCTGTAAACAACGAGTCTTCTGAAAATCTTAGGATCATTGTCCCACAGCAATCCCCCAGAGAGTCCACAATAGAGAAAGCTTATCCTGAAGAAAGTTGTGGGTATGGCTTTCATCTAACGGGGTGGATTGTAAGTTGATTCATCAGAAACACAGAAAGTTTTTAAAGGAATTATATTAGCTTACAGTGAAAGGGATAAAGACACTAAGAGATTAAAAGAGATCTCTAGATCCATTACTTTACAAGCAAGAAGCAGGCTGAGAAAACTACAAAGCTGTGAACACATGCCACATTTTAAGGAAAAAGAAGAAGAATTCAGAGGGGAGACCTGTGTCCCACGGCAAACCATTTCCAGGCATTAGAGCTGAGTGCTAATCAGGTGCTAATCAGAACGGACAACGTGTGCGAGACTTGATTTCAGGGATGCTGTGGACCAGTAACTTCTTTGTGCTCCTGGTACACACCTTTCAAGTGGGAATGTCTATAGCAGTTATCCTGTGCTTGTTGCAATTTTCTATATTGAGTTTAGGGAGGGTGGTGGGTAGATAACTTTTCTCTTTCCATCACAAGTCTTGAGATCAAGAGGAAACATTCTCGAGGAGCTGCAGTTGAGAAACTACAGCCTAGGACACTCATCACATCTAGAACTGATTTGGATGACAAGATTCTAGATCTAAAGCCTGAGCCTGATGTCATCATGGAATAACATTTTGGGAGGTCTTGTGGGTAAGGATAGGTATATTTTTCATGTGGAAGGAAGGTGAATTATTGTGGCCAGAGGGAAGACTGGCAGATTGGTGATGTTTTGTTTTGTTTTCTGAAAATGACCACACCAACAGGTACAGTCCTACATGCTTTTCAAGAACTTTGCAGTCCCTTAATCAAGAAATGGAGTCTATTTAGCATCCCTTTGAAATTGGGCAAGACTTTGTCACTCCCTTACCCTCAAGGTGATCATGCTGGAGACGCCCTGGTGATATAGAGAGATGCCCAAGGAGCTCCAGCGGTTGGAGCTCTCAGATATCTGCCTCTTCCCAGCCCAACTAGACATATGAGTGGGCAAACTTTCACATGATTCAGGCCTTGTCCACTGTCTGACTATATTACAAAGTGAGAGACCTCAAATGAGAGCCACCTACCGGAGCTCAGTCATCCAACTGAGCTGAGAGAAACAAAAAGAATATGGTTATTGTTATTTTAAAATCACTAAGTTTGGGTTAATTTGTATGGAGCAATAGATATGGGACACTAAGTTTATAGAAATTTAAAGAGAGAATGTTAGGCTGGAAAACATCATGATCAAGCAAATGCTTAGCAAATAAAGAAAAAAGATGGCTTTCCACGAAGAGAGGTTGCAAAGCAAAACAAAACAAAACAGATCATAAGTTATAAGAGACAGTAAACCGTATTAAAGGGAGATATTTGAATATTTTTTCAGTGGCAAGTAAGATGACTTTGGAAGCAGGATGAAAGATGATGGGGAATTCTGGAAAATAGCATGATTCAAAGCAGGATTGCAAACCTTCCTACCCAAAACCTAATAAAATAAACAGAAATGAGAAAAGATATTCACAAAAATTAGTTCTCCAAGAGCATACAAAAATAGATGGAGCATAGTTTATTGTGATTCATTTTGAAGAAGATAATCTGGAAACAGAGCGACAGATGAATCTAGAAAATGATATGCAAATATTTTCCTATTCCTCAAGGAGCTATATAAGGTGTTAGAAGACATCTATAGATAAAATTCTGCAAAATTTTCTTTATGTCTTCCAATTTGTAAGGCTACCTTGAGTAATTTTGTCAAATGTCCTCTTCAAAACAGAAGCCTCTTCCAAACACCATAGATGCGAAATTTTTCAATAAAGGGGAAAATCTACTAGTTCTCATCAATTTACCCCTAAACTTAAGAGGAGGTAGGGGTAGAAACAGATCGATCACAACTAATTATTTCCACTAATAACAACAAAATAAGACAAAACCCCAATGGGATTGGATTGTCCCTTGAGAAAGGGAATAGTGTAGAAGGAAGTAGAGACAGGAGTCCTATATGGTCTTTTTTCCTGTAGTACCTTGTTCAAATGATAAGTTTCACTCACTTTTTCCTCCTCTGGCAGGAAAGGAAGTGGGGTGACAGCTGAGGAGAGCCCAGGGAAACGGTTGTCTAAAGTTGTTGAACACTCCAATATAAACAGAATTCCACTGCCCACACGAGAAGGATACACCCTGGACTAGTCAGCAAAGCCGTATTATAATAATAAAATTATTCAAAATTGCAAGAAAACATCCACCAATCAAAACAGTCAGGACTGCATCTGAGGCCCCTTAAGAAAACAGAAACCTGCAAACAAATACCAGTAATCAGTGGCCCACAGTGCTAGCCTCCGGGGCAGAGGCAAATAAGCCGCCACTGAGGTGGGCAGGTCATCAAGAAGAATCTGCATAGGCTGTTCTGGGACAAAGAAAGTGTCCAGATAGTCTTGCCAATATTAAAGATGAGTAAAATGGAAAACAAGTCATGCTACTGCTAAAACCCATGAAAGAAGAGAAGAATAAGCAGAAGGAAGAGAAGTAAGAAAAGTAGTATATGACATAAAAACAAATTGCTTCTGGAAGGAGGTAGACACCTAGTGACAGAATAAATATTCTTATAAAAGACTTTCTCCAAAGAACTTATAAAAAACAAAAAACTAAAATTAAGATGATGCACTGATTGATATAAATAAAAATTAAAATCTGAAATATAACATCACCAAGTTAATTTGCAAAAGTAGGAGAAGAAGCTGAATATCAAACACTCCTATAGAATTAATAAACAGACTTTAGAGGATAAGGGAAAGAATGGATCCCAACTGAAAATCAAATCTGTGACAAAGAGAGAATTGAGGTAATCACAAATATTGTCATTAGAAAGCACAGCGGGATGACAATTATAGTGAAGACAGTAGATATGGAAGTTATACATCAAAGAAGCAACATGTGGACTTTTGTGCCCTTGAAATAGACAAGAGGAAGTAATGGAACAGGAAAAGAAATTTCAGAGATAAAGAGAAATATTTCCTGAAATGAAAAAGTTGCTGGATCTTCAACTAGGAGAAGCATCCACATAAAGGTTTATATAAGAGACTGTCTGGCATGAATCCTCGCTCCCTCCATCAGTAGCTATGTGACTTTGGGCAGGTTTCTCAGGCTGATGTCTAGTTTGTAAGATGAGAACATTAAAAATACCAGCTTCACAGTTTGCTGTGAATGAGAATTAGATGAGTTAATACGTGTAAGGTACGTAGGTACAGAGGATATTCTTTATAATCATTAGCTATTGTTTGGATCTTGGCAAATTTCCTGAATGTTAGGGGACAAGAAAGAATCCTATAAGAGGAAAGAAATCACATAGCATTCAGATGTCTACACAGATTATTTAATGCAGAAGACAATGCAGAAATGGCAACAGAGGCATAAGGGTTGGGAAACTGCAGGATCCAGGAATGTTACGGACAGCCTGACAGTCATTCAGGTATAAAGAAAATCAACAGGTTTTCTAAAAAACGCTAGGACACAGGAACTGAAATCTTTTTGAAAAAGCTCACTAATGAAAACAAGCAATTCTCAGAGAAAAAAAAATCCAGCTAACAAAATAGAAAGACCTGGTATGAAAGAACTGGCAGTGAGTACTAAACTAGTTAAATATAAAATTAAGGTGAAATAATTGAGGCAATTATGGTTATCTAAGATATATATTATAACACTTAGAAGAAATGAAGCTTTTTCTTCAGGAAGAAAAATAACTATATAAACATGATGGATCATGGAAAAATGTTTTCTAACAAACATCAGCAAGTAGGGAGGAGATGAGAATTTGTAAGTTTCCTATTTCCCCACGTTCACAGTGGAAAGTCAAGAGATGGCAGGTTATCAGAAAAATTTATTTTGTTTGAAGGTAAATATTGGAAGAACTAACAAAAGACAAAATCTTTCCAAATTATGAGAAAAAGGAATGCAAATTAAAAACAAAATCAAATGTTTCCCATAAATTTCATTATTTCTGGATGAGCTGAACTGTACCTCTCCACATGCGTCGAGGAGGGTCGGGATGGGTGAGTTTTGAGTCCTGACGCTTCACAGGCAGTGGGAATGTGTGGAGGTGGTGGGATGTGGACGGCCTTATGTTCTTCTTTCTGTTTTACCTATTTTGTTTGTTTTTGTTGAGAAAAAAATAGGGAAACTGACGGTCTGAAAAATAAGGTAAGAAGCTACTAGGTGTCTGTTATCCTGAATTACCAAGTTTTCATATTGTGTAATATTTATTTCAAGACATCTTTCAAGTAAGAGATAAAACGTAGATATAATGTCTGCTTGGCAATTTGTTCTCTTTTTCCCTTCCCTCTCCCCTGAGGTAGGCACTCTCATGAACTCAATGTGTATCATTTGAACCAAGTTATAAAACAACATCTATTTCCATGAACAATGTATACGTTCATATTTGGAAAATATATTTGAAATCAAGCTCTTTTAACATTTATGGAAACTGTATCATCCTGTATTATTCTGCAAGATACATTTTTTATCAAACACTCTTCTTTGTTTACCTTTCCTTGTTGATGTATACATGGATTATTCTAAACTAAATGAAATTGCTTGGTTAAAGGAGAAACGTATGTTCAATATTGCTAACTGCTGCCAAATTTTTGTGTCATTACACTCTATGTCCGTAAATGTGATCTCTAAAAATGGATGAAATTCTAGTAAAATATAAATGACTGAAATACATTCCAAGAAAAGGTCTTATAAACTCAAACCAATGACACAAAAATTTTTTTAAAAAGAGTGCAAGACAATTTCCCCTGCCCCCCACCACACGTGTACACGTCACAACACTTGCTAAAAAGGTGTTCTCAGGCAAAATAGTTTTAAACTTTTGAGGACTACGTAAGTCCAAAGTGTTTAAGCTGTTCAAGCCGCAGAGAGGAAATTTTGTAGATTCTTTTTACCAAGCCAGCAGAGGTTAAAACCAAAATCTGAAAACAAGAGTACAAAGAGAACAGCTGATCAATGTCACTTATGAACATGAATGTAAAAGTCAAAATTAAATGTCAAAAATATAATTCTGCAGTATATTATATATACAAACGTATATACAATACAAACGTATATATACACAAATATATATAATATTCGTGTGTGTATATTGTAACATGTGCTATATACAAACATGTAATAATATATACACATATACATAGATATGTAGGATGTATGCAGTCACATCAACACATATGAATACACACAGATGTAAACTCCATGTATTCTTTACACATATATTATATAAAATATATATTAAATACACATGTATCTACATATATGTGTATATGTCAGTGTGTGTGTACCAAAAAGAGCTTGAGTCTAGGAATTCCAGAAGAATTCAAAACACCAATATTACTCATTATAGAAATACTAGTTATAGTATTCAAAGAGTTAATTCCTTTTGTTGCTAAGAAATAAAAAATCAAATCTAAGGTCAACATTATAATTTAAAGCTAACTGCTTTCTTTCTGATGCATTTCAGGATGCCCATAATCAATACTAACTGGCTTTAATAAGAAAACTAAAATAAAAGTATATTAATATATATTTGTCTACTAGAATTAACAGGTTTGAAAATATTTTCCATATTTTTCAGGTCTTTATTTTCAGGAAACAGAAGACCAAAGAAATTTGAAATCAAATTTTGTGTATAAACACTTCCTAAACATCTTTCTAGTTCCTGAACCATGCGTATATGGAACAGAATCCAGCTAAAGGAAATCGATTTAAAATGAGATTCAAGCTGCCATTCAAGAGGGAGATTTTTCTATTGAGTCCAACCAAGCTAAAACTTGCTTAAAAAACAACCAACACTCTTCAGAGAAATATAAGGGAAGCTGATCTCCAATGCAACACACTGTTGGCCTAGAGCATAGCATTCAACATATACAGGATGCATTCTGCACAATTTATTCTAGGGATGGCAAATAACTTGGATTGTAATCCAAAAATACCTGACACACAAAAAAATGAGGAAAATGCAATCCAGTCTCAAGAGAAAACACAGTTGATAGAGATTACCTCAGAGGTGACCCAGCTTGGTATCCTCAAAATTTAATTGTAGAGGTACCATATGATCTAGCAATCCCACTCCTAGCTGTATAAGGGAATTGAAAACATACATTCACATAAAAACTTGTACACAAATGTTCATGATAGCATTGTTCATAAATGTGAAAACACCCAAATGCCCATCGACCGATAAATGGATAAACAACATATAGTATATCTAGCTAATGGAATATTATTTAGCCTTAAAAAGGAATGAAGTACTAGTATATGCTATAACATGATGCACCTGAAAAACATCAGGCTAAGTGAAAGAAGCCAGGCACAAAAGGTATGTCTTATGTGATCCCATTCTATGACAGACATAAAGGCAGAAAATAAATAAGTGCTTGTCAAGGGCCAGGAGGTGGGTGGGATGGAGAGTGACTGTTAATGAGCACAGGGTTTCTTTTGAGGGGGATGGAAATACTTAAAATTAAATAGTAATGATGGTTGTACAACTCCATGAGTGTACTAAAAGAACATTTAATGGTATGTATTACAAGGGTGAATTTTATGATATGTAAATTATATCTCAATAAAGCTATTATTTAAAATATTCCCAAGAGATTGTTTTTCACATAGCCTGATAAGCTGATCCCAAAATTCATATCATAGAATAAATAGCCAAGAATAATCATTTATATTTGAAAGAAAATAAAGTGGGAGGACTTGCACTAAAAAAAGAGAAGATCAAGACTCATTATAATAATTAAAACATTGTGCTGCTAGTTCAGTAAAAGAAAAATAGATTCAGGGCCCAGCCCCATGGCTGAGTGGTTAAGTTTGCGCTCTGCTTCAGAGGCCCAGGGTTTCAATGGTTCGGATCCTGGGCGTGGACCTAGCACTGCTCATCAAGGCATGCTGAGATGGTCTCCCACACGGCAGAACTAGAAGGACCTATAACTAGAATATACAACTATGTACTTGGGGGCTTTGGGGAGAAAGAGAAAAAAAAAAGAGGAAGACTGGTATCAAATATTAGCTCAGGGCCAATGTTTAAAAAGAAAATAGATTCATATTCCAATGTATAGAATCCAGAGACAGACTGACACATGTACGGAAATTTGTCAAGTGAGAGTAACATTTAAATCGGAAAGGGGAAGAAATGTCTAATAGTTGGTGCTGCAAAAAGCTGCTCTCTATATAGGGAAAAAATTATATGTCCATCCAAAATTGTACAAAATAAATATACTTCAGATGATTAAAACCTAAAAAACTACCAAACTTTAAATCATCCAGAGAAAAAGATTGTAAATTAACGTTATGACCTTGGAATTGGCAATGAAGAATTTCTTAAATAAAACACAATGAACGTAACTCATAATGAAAAAATATTGATGAAATTGACTACCTTAAAATGGAAAATTCTGTATGGCAAAAGACAACGCGGTTTTTTGAAAAAAGCTACAGAACAGCAGGAAGCATTTGCCATTTATGTAACTGCTGTATGAATGATGTCCTGGATATTCAGGATATTACCAAAAATCATTACTAAAAAGATAATAACTCAATGGAAAATTAATTTTCAGGACAAGAAATCTGAATTGCTAGTAATAATATGAAAATTTGTTTTACTTTGTGTTAGCAAAATGTAAAATAAAACATGATAAATATCACAGCCAACAGATTTCTTTTAAAAAGTTCAATAACACCAAGTGATGGTGAGGAACGTGGACAAGTATGTCTTACACGATGCTCATGGTAGTGTAAACTGTTCAGTCACTCTGACAACAGTGAGCTAAAGGGTTATATTGAGCAGGCAGGCCCTTTGCCCAAGACTTTTCACTTCTACATGAGTGCCCTGGAGAAATTCTCACACTTGCACACAAGGAGACGGATAAACATCATCATTATACTTTGGTTTATAATAGAAAATGCTAGAGACAGTCTAATTGTTCATTATCACAAAAATACTGATGGACGAGTAAAATGTACAATAATTCCATTGTAAGAAATGCTATTCCTCAGTTAAAATGAAAAGAGAGCTATATCTTAATATAAATTTATTACTACAAAAATTGTTTTATTTTCCCGCAATCCTTTTATTTTATTTGTCTTAGGTTCTGTTATCTCTATATTCCCTTATAATCCTTTTAAAAACTATACGTTTTTTCATGCTGGTTTTGGAAATCTGTGGGACTTTTTTTTGTCTTCAAATTCTTGTTGGAAATTTATTAATTTTATTAATCTCTACAAAAAAATTTGATTTTGTTTCCCCTTTCTATTTTGTTCTGATCTTATTTTTATTATTTTTCATTCTATTTATGTTGATTTTAGTTGTACTTAGAGAAATAAGAATAAGTATGTCTGTTCCTTTTTCCTTCGAATCTATACAGAAAACACAGTTGGAAAACATGGGCAGAAGACTTGAAATGAGCAAAACTCTGCTCAATATCCCAAGTCATCAAAAACTACTCATTAAAACCACAATTAGACACCACTTCCTCAAAGACTGACTTTTATAAAAAGAAGAAAAGAAAACAAAAACAAGCAAACAAAAAACCTATCAAGACTAAATGGTGGCGAAGAAGTGGAACAACTCTCAACCTTGCTGTAGGAGTGTGAATATGCACAATTTAGAAAACTTTTGGTAGTATTACCTAAAATTAAAGATTTGCATACCCTCGGATTGAGCAATTTCACTTTTAGAAATAGGCCCAGAAGAAATACACATGTATTTCAAAAGATGGGCACAAGAACATTCTTAGAAACAGTTTTCGTGGTAACTCCAAAATGCAAACAACACACATATCCTTCCACAGTATAATAGATTAATTGTTATAAAATCACACAATCAAATACTACACTGTAATGATGAAGTTTTAGCTATTGCTACAAGACATCAGCAATGAATTGCACAGGCACAACGTTGAGTGAAAGAATACTAATACAGATGAGTACGTAGAGTGTGATTTCATTGACGTCAAGTTCCGAAAACAAGCAAAACCTAACTATGATACCTGAAGGATGAGTAGAGGCTGTTTTGAGGGAGGGGTCATAATAACAGGAATAGAACAAGAGGGCCACCCCTGGGGTCCTGATAATGTCCCATGTCCTAAGTTCTATGACTTTAACATGGGTATTTTCCCTTAGTAAAATTCGCCAAGCAACATACTCATGATTTTTACACCTTACTATATTTGTTACCCTTCAGTTAATTTATAAAAGATTTATCAATCACCTTTATGTATATGCTCTTATGAGATTGCCACAGTGCTTTGCGGAAAGATGGGAACTGAGAGCCAAAGACTTTAAGTAACTGGTCTAAGCTTCAAGACTTGATTTGGATCTTCGGACTCAAACTTGTATGTTCTTCTCACTCCCTCTTACTGCTTAAAACTTCATCATTTTGCAGATGACTGGGTCCTGATGGGAGGCTGTCATAATTTGAAACCACAGAACTAACGAAATAGTATTTACACATACCCAGGATCCTAAGATGCTGCGGGCATTTCCTCAAGCTGCAGGCTGGCAGGAAATTATCAGTGTTGGAAGAGTTAAGTTGTAAGATGACTTGAGATGTGGCAGTTCAAAGCCCTTTCCAATAACTCTTTATTATGTGCAGCATTTTCAAAGAAAAATTACAGCATGTTAGAAAATGAATGAGGCAAATTACTGGTGATGTCATCAAAGTAATACCACTAATGAGCATTTCACTCGTGGGGATTGCCTGATGCCATGCTGACAGGAACGACTGATTTGCTTTTTGCAAATCTATTTGGATTATTTACAACGCATCTTGAAAGTTGTAAAAGCATAATGTAAGAAAATGATAGATTAAAGTTGGAACACAATATAGGGATGACAGAAAGGAAAATGTACTCTCTTGTGTAATGGGTATTTTGAAGGACTCTCCAAAGGGGTGACAACAAGCATATATTTAAATGATTATATTTCCCCCAAAATTAAAAAAGAAACGTAAATAAAATTTAAAACATGTTTTTATTTCCTCAAAGAAGTTTGGAAGTAAACAGTCTTTAACTGGGAGATAATTTTGATGTGACATGCCCTGTTCTGGGTACAGGGACACTACAGGCACAGATGCTCCAGCAGTTTGGCAATGGCTGATGATCCAACACCCAGGCTTCTGCTTGTCCTCTCCCCTACTGCCCAGCTCTCTGCATTCCACTGTCCATTGGCATCTTCCCCAGACGGTGAGAAGCACAAAGAAGGAAACTGACGCTCTCAGTGGTCCTGTGGATATTTGTAAGAACTGGTATGGTAGAAAGGAGAAAGAAAAGAGTTGCATTGGTAGCTGTGAAGGAAAAGAAAAAAGTCATTAAAGGAAAAGATGTCTAAAATGTTGGTGGAATATCATGTATGAATTTATAGTTAGCTATAAAGTCTTGGTTCCACATAAGCAAATGGCTAGTGTGTCTGCTACCCATGAACATCCTGGCTAGGTGGGAGCCTTGGGAGACTGCCTAAAACCCTTGAAGGGACACCCAAGAAGCCAGATAAAATGTAATCAACATGTTGCTGCAAAGCATGGTCAAGGAAGACCTAGAAATGCGTAATATGTAGCCTCAGGTCAGAGCCATAAACAGGAGAGAAAGCAAGTCATGGCAGACCATGAAGGTCGAGAACAGGCATGAGATCTGTGCAGCGCACAAGGTCCATGCTTGAAAGGATCCCACACTTTGTTTAATGCTTTGCTGTTGCCATCTTGAAATTCTTAATTTTATTCTTGAACCTATGCTTCGCAAGTGAAGTCAGATGCAATGACAGAGCACGCTTTTGAGCAGAGATGCGCGATATGCGTGCCCCCTTTCTCTGCTGCTCCTTTTGCGTTAATACAGTCATGTGTCACTTAACATTGGGACATGTCCTGAGAAATGCGTTGTTAGGCTATTTCATCATGTCGGGAACATCGTCGAGTGCACTTACACAAACCTAGGTGGTACGGCCTACTACACACCTAGGCTATATGTTATGAACGCTATGGGACCACTGTTGTTTATGTGGTCCCTCGTTGACCGAAATGTTCTTGTGTGACATGTGACTGTGGTGTTTGGGAAGCCCCATAAGCACAGAATTCCAGTAGGTCCATGACGCTCGGGAGTTTACTGAGACCCAAAGTGTGTACTGGGTAAGCACGCTACGTCTACTGCCAGGTAAATGAGTGAAAGGCCGCACTTTCCTTTCAGACCGGAACTTGCATCAAATGCAGAAAAAAAACTAATGATGTTCTCAGAAATACAAAGAAACCCTAGTATATCTTTTTGTAGTCACATTACTTACCTGTATTAGCCAATCACATATGATGAAATGGAAGAAAAGAGAAAAGATAAAGCACCCCACAGTTCCCTTTCCTTTCTGTTCTGTCTTCTCATTAGTAAGTCAAAGGTAGAGAGTTGGTAGAATGTGCATGTATCAAGAAGAGAAATTTAAAAAAAACAACTGAGTTTGTACAGTGTTTTCACTGCTCTGATAAGAATGAAATACACATGCACGTAGGAGCTGCAAAATACGAATTGCATCCTCAGTGATTCTGCATAAGAGTTAAATGATCTTATACGTACATTTATAACTTGCATCGCACGAGTTAAATTTTTCTTTACCAAGAATGGCATCAAATAACAAATAAAAAACACCATAACAAGAGACTGCAAAAGAAAGGGAAAAAAACCTTTTCATTTGTACTTTGAATGGCACTTTTTTTCCTGCTTTTTGAACCAGAGGGCCCATATTTTCATTTTGCAGTGGGCCGAGCAAATTGTGTTGGCAATCCCGGCCAGGAACACCATCAGGGGGCTGCGGTGAGTGCTCCAGAAGACGGACCGTGGCAGATGAAGAGCTGCATGCACATGGGCAAAGGCATTGACCCAAGTGGACATTATGATGGTTTCCCTAACACTCACACGTGGTGGGTTCCAATAAACCAGTTTAAGTCTTACTTTATTCTTTATGGAACTATTAATTGAAAATTTAAGAAAACATCAAATAAAATTTCAAAAGGGTAAGCATATACTCTAACCACTCTAACATGGCAATCATTTTTCTTTTAAGGCAGAGTTTGTTTCAATCCTCCTTTAACCTCTGGCCCCTGATTCCTTCTCTGGGACCCCTCAGGACGTGATTCACACCACGGTCCCCACACTCAGCCCCGCACTTCGGCAGACATGACTCAGTCGCTCACTGGCTAAGTCCTGAAGAACAGGTGCTCACAAGAGGTTTCTGTCTCGGCCCCTGGGCCTGGGGGAACAGCTCGAGGCAGCCCCCCTCCACCTCTGTCCAGGAAAGAGAGAGCAGCAGCTTGGTGAGGGCAGCAGCCCATTGCATTTCTCCTTGTAGGCCTCACAGTACCTGGAAGGTGACTGGCGCAATAAGAAGTGTCTGTGTGTAAGTGTCAATTTTCTCAAGTTACTTTTTGTTGAGGGCATCTATGTGATATTTTTCTCAAAATGGAAATGGATGAGTGGAATGAATGGAAAGCAGATTTGTAAATCATTTAACACATGTTGACTTTTATGAAATAAATCACTTTAGGTCTGGCTTTTTAGCAAAGGAGAGAAGGAGGGTCTGGAGTAGACAATATTGAGAGTTATAGGCTATGAGAGAGGCTCAAAATATGGCGGCAAAATGCAATAGGGAATTTCTCATCTCTCTGGAGTGCAGGGTTCTGGAAAGTAACAATCAAAAGTAATCAACATCTTGGCTCCATGTCGAAAATTAGCTGTCCATAGATGTGTGGGTTTATTTCTGGGCTCTCAATTCTGTTCCATCTATCTCTGTGTCTGATTTTCTGCCAGTACCAGGCTTTTTTGATTACTATAGCTTTGTAGTTTATTTTGAATTCAGGGAATGTGAGACCTCCAACTTTGTCCTTTTTTCTCAGGATTGTTTTGGTGATTCAGGGTCTTTTCTTGTTCCATGTAAATTTTAGGATTCTTTTTCTATTTCTGGGAAGAATGTCATTGGAATTCTGATAGGAATTGCATTGAATCTGTAGATTGCTTTAGGCAGTGTGGACATTTTAACTATGTTTATTCTTCCAATCCATGAGCATGGAATATCTTTCCATTTCTTTATATCTTCTTCAATTTCTTTCAATGTCTTATAGTTTTCATTATATAGGTCTTTCACATCCTTGGTTAAATTTATTCCTGGGTATTTTATTCTTTTTGTTGTGATTATAAATAGGATTGTATTCTTGACTTCTCTTTCTGCTAGTTCGTTATTAGTCTATCGAAACACAACTGATTTTTGCATGTTGATTTTATATTCTGCAACTTTGCTGCATTTGTTGATTATTTCTAATAGTTGTTTTGGTAGATCTTTTAGGGTTTTCTATATCTAGAATCATGTCATACACAACTAGTGAGAATTTTACTTCTTCCTTTCCAATTTGGATCTCCTTTATTTCTTTCTCTTGCCTAATTGCTCTGGGTAAAACTTCCGGTACTATGTTGAATAAGACTGGTGAGAGTGGGCACCCTTGTCTTATTCCTGCCAACTCTCACCAGTCTTATTCCTGTTCTCAGAAGAATGCCTTTCAGTTTTTCACCATTAAGTATGATGCAAATCAAAACGATAATGAGATATCATCTCACACCTGTCGGAATGGCTATAATTAACAAGACAAGAAATAACAAATGTTGGAGAGGATGTGGAGAGAATGGAACCCTCATACACTGCTGGGGGGAATGCAAACTGGTACAGCCACTATGGAAAACAGGATGGAGATTTCTCAAAAAATTAAAAATAGAAATACCATATGATCCAGCTATCCCACTACTGGGTATTTATCCAAAGAACATGAAATCACCAATTCAAAGAGATTTATGCACTCCTATGTTCATTGCAGCATTGTTCACAATAGCAAAGACATGGAAGTAACCCAAGTACCCATGAATGGATGAATGGATGAAGAAGATGCAGTATATATATGCAATGGAATACTACTAAGCCATAAAAAAGGCAAAATCATGCCATTTGCAACAACATGGATGGATCGTGAAGGTACTATGCTAAGTGAAATGTCAGACAAAGACAAACACTATATGATTTCACTCATATGTGGAAGATAAACAAACACATAGATAAGGAGATCAGATTAGTGGTTACCAGAGAGGAAGGAGTTGGGGGAAGGCAAAAGGAGTAAAGGCAGTGAACACACTGCAGTCTATACAGAAACTAAAATATAATAATGTACACCTGAAATTACAGAACGTTATAAGCCAAAATGACCTCAATAAAATTAAAAAAATTTTTTTTTAAGTAATCAACATCTTAAAGCTTCCTGATGAAAGCGGCCCTATGTGAAATTCTTGGAAGAAGGGGAAATCTTTGCCTATCCTCCAACTAGGATTTGAGACCCAGACTGGGAGTGGAGAGATTTTGGTACACTTATCAATGATAGTGCTCTCACCAATTTCCTGAGCCTCAGTTTTCCTCACCTTCTAAATAGGCATGTGGACATAGATCCTAATTTCTTTGCCAGGATTTTAAAATATTAAAGAGATGATGTCTGTGAAAACACCTGGCAAATTCTAAAATCCCTTTATAGTAAAGAAGGGAGACCCCCAATTGTTGAACACCTCTCATACACCAGGCACTGTAATTGGCACGTTAAATATATAATTTCTCTTAATTTTCATCATGATCAGGAAAAGTTCAGACAATTCTCTCTTGTTGGGGATGAGAAACAGAATCAGAGAGAATGTGCATTGGCTCAGATTATACAAGGAATGCTCCCCAGTCCCTGACACACAGAATCAAGCTGGAAAAATAGGCCCCGTTCTCAGCAGGAGCCGCCTCCTCCCCATTCCTGCACAACTTGCCTGCTCTTGCTCCCGCTCTCCTCATCTGAGTATTTCCTAGCTCTGTGTCCGGGTCTCTGTATCCCCAAAATACGTAAAGTGATTGGGTTGGGAAATGCTGCACTCCAGCTCAGGCAGAGTATTTTGGTACAGCCAGATGCTGTCCCCACCCCAAGTATGAGAAGGTGGAAGAGGAATATAAAGGGATTTGGAGAACTAGAAGGGAGTAGTACTGTGATTCAAATGCAAGTCCACGTGACTGTAAAACACGGATTTCACCTTATTCTCAGAAGCAGATGTGGGCAGATCTTTTCCTCCAACGTACATCACCCACTTCAAATCTGCTGGTGGCCAGTTGCCAACAGCAGGTGATAAGCAATTCTTTTAGGTGACTTTATAAAACTGGGGCATGGGGCCCTGATGGACTTACAGCCAAAGGCATACACTGTGAGCCTATCTTTAGTAATTCCTTAAAATAAAATGATAATAAAAAAGTTCTTAAACCACTGATGATTTTACATTGAGAAATAGCTCAGTTGTCTCTACCAGAGAATTTTTGCAAATCTTTGCCCATGAAATCATGCAATTAGGAAGAAGTCTTTCCCAAGTGCAAACATGAGGCTTCATGATAAATGCATGTGGGACACAACCAGTGGTTCTCTCCTCCAGCTGAAATGCTTCCCATAGCCCAGTAAATTGATGTATTTTGACATAGTCCTGAAATGAGCTGTCATGTGCTTCCCCATTCCGCATGTATGTGCTTGTAGGGATCTCCTGTGGAGTGCTTAGAGCACCACGCTGACTGCCAGTGGCTCAGGGACAGCTCACACCCAACAGTCAGTCACAACAAATTGCTGCACAGTTCAACAAGTGTCTTCACCTCCTAAATATCTTGTAATATTACCAATAAAAGGATAGAGACAAAAAAATGTAGTTACTGCTGTCTAGTTATTATGAAAGAAAGAAATGTAGTTAGTTGACATGATGCAATCTTGACCACATGCATGATGCTGTGGTGAAAGAGGCTCGGTTTTGGAGAGAGTCAAGACTGAGTTCAAATCCTGCCTCTGCTAGTCATCTAAGGGCTCTATGCTCAGAGTTCTCATCTGTGTAGTGAGAAAGCCTAACACTGACCTTGCTCGGTTGTTGAGAGGGATAAACAAGGAAAGGCCCATGAACTACTGAATCCTGTGAGGGTCAGTGGACATAGGATGCTATTGCTCACAGGGTATCTTTCAGAAATGTGGTTTCAATTTCCCTCTCACACATTTTCTCTCCACCACTACTGCTGTATCATACTTTAGGCCTCAGTGTCTCTCGCTCAGACTGTTGTTACAGCCTCCTACCTGGTCAGCCTGCCGTATTTCTTGCCTTACCCAACCCATTCTTCTCACTTCTATGGGGGGACACTATAAACCACTAATGTGTCACTTATCACCAGCTCGAAAACCCTCTAGAAGCCCATGCCCTCTGCCACTCTCCATGTTGCCGATACTCCTTATAAGAGAATTCAAAACGATATGACATCACTCTATATTTCTTGCCTCACCAAATAATTACTCATACTGACTACCTACTGCTTTCTATACAAGAAAAACATTTAAAGGCCTTCAAGATCTGCTTGGAATTCTCCAATCTACCCTAATTTCTGCTGCCTATTAATATTCCACGCATAATTTATTCAACACACATCCACTGAAGGGGTACTATGTGTCAGACATCTCAGCTCGGGTCCTTTCCCTTCTGAAGCTTTCTTGGGTGCTCTCTTTTCTGAGCTCTCACTGTAATTGGGACATTATTTGATCATAGTACATACTGAACAATATTAATGGCAAATATGTTTTTGTCTGTCTCCCCTCCTGGACATGGAGCATAAATTTTAAAATTGCTGCCACCTGGCACTGCATCTACCACATCATGGACAATCCATTTTTACCGACTGGATCATTTTGAGACTACTCTTTTATGTTCTAAAGAATGAATAGTTTAGCTTTCATATTTCTTACTTATACCTAGAGATAGTTATTTTTATGGTGCTTTGATAATTATTCTGGGATTTATTGGGATTTAGGGGGAACATCAACTCAGTATGAGATTTTAATTTTATGTTTCAAAGCAAGGATAAAACTGGTTCTGCAGAAGATGGAAGGAATTCTAATTCCCTGCACACATCTTCCCTGGGCAGAGGCAAACCATGGTAGCCATAGAGATGCATCTCCCCTATCTGCCGTGAAGGAGTGACTTGGCCCCAGCTGTTGGCATTGCTGGTAGGAGATAGGCTTCAGCTGTCATCTCTTTCAGGGATTGCCTCAGCTGCAGAGAGCCCCTTGCCCAAGGTCATGCCCTTCCAAGGGTGACTCACTTCCAAAGGCTTATCAAGGCAGGAGCATAAAGACCCACCCATTTTTAGCTCAGTGCAGGGCAACTCTGATGGACCAATTTAGTTCCAGAGCTCTCCATGGGATTGGCTGAGGCTGTGTCCGCATGGCAACTCAAGTTTCCCTTTGTCAAATGCTGCTTTTAATGCTTCCCTTCCAAGGAGATTGATTATAAGGATGCTCTCCTAAACTCTCTGAACACTGAACTTCATCTTAGGGTCTACTGAATCCAAATAGTTGGTTGCAAACAGGACTAAGACGGGGTTTGGGGGCTGGATTACTCACCACCTAGCTAGTAATTAGCATGCAGTCACTTGTGGTTGGTTGCGCATATATAGTTCTGGCAAAAGGTGGTATTCGCTTGTTAAAACTTTCACTGGAGGTGCGTTGGGATGCTACCCCAGAGGAAGGGATGCACTAGCTGGTGCAATACATCAGACACCTGAAAGGTATGGAGAAAATAGAGACTGTAAGGGCCATGAGATTATACGACCATTGTTAAACTCTACTTGAGATCGAGAAAAACACAAAAATAAGGTTGAGAGTGATTAAGAGGCCAAGTGTGAAAGTCAGAGTGTCTGTAGTAGTGTATAAAAAGGCTCTCAACTGCAGCAGAAGGGCAGAGAAAGCTGAGGAGCAGTCCCACAACTTACTCACTGTGGTAGCTGAGCTACAAAGAAGAGTAAACTCATAACCAAGGCCTGTTTATGCCCAGGTAAGGGGCCTCATTGGAAAGAATGGGACCTAGACGCGTGGAATGCAGATATATCGGTTGATGCCCCTGAAAATATGAATTCCAAGATACTCCCAAATCTCTGAGCCTGCAGAAGTGGCCTTCCCCTCCCTATTAACCCACTCAGAGGTCTCTCCCCTGAAAGACAGCAGGTGCTCCCTTGGGATCTGTCCCCATCTTCCCTCCTGACCATTTGTCAATAACAAAGGTAAGCTGCTTCATAACTCTGCCAGGAGTGTGCTGTGCCTGGCAAGGGAGGAAGGAGACTACACTCTAAAGGAGCTATAAGACCCACTAACGTGGACCAATGAGAGCCAGGGGAGCAGGGGTAGGGTTGGATTGTGGAGGTGCTTGATCAAGGATGCTGAAGCACAAAAGTGGATAAGGGAGAGTTTAATGATTTGGGACCACTCTCCCAAGACAGAGGATTTAATATTTAGCAAAAACCCTAGGAAGATGCAAACTGGTTCTTAGCATCATGCAAATTGGCTCCTAGAAGCATGGAAAAAGTGATACTCAGGGTAAGCGGAGTCTCAATGAAAAAATTTCTGTGTCTGATGGGATTAAAAGGCTCAGGAAGTGGGCATACTGGAGGGGATACACAATGTATGAAAAACTCATCTTATGGTTATATCCCATGTGAAATCGCAAAGAAAAGAAGAAATGTGTTGGTGAGAGGAGCACCAGCAACACTAAGAAGTTCATTGGTGGTTGTCCTTTGTAGGCAGTGTTGACAGTGGGAGAAGACACTGCAGAAATAGACTCACTGACAACAATGAGGATGATAGGATCCCCACTGAGGTCAGCTGGTGGCATTCAATTGTTAAAATACAGGTAGATACAATTATTGTAATAAGTAGAGAGACTATAGCAGCAGGGAAGAAGGCCTTATCCACAGAGAGTTGTAGAGATACTCAATAGAATGCAGTGTCCGTAGAGTCAAAATAGGTGGAAAGCCAATACTTGTCTCATCAGAAGAGATCAAGGATGAATTATTTGGAGGCTGAGAGCAGTTGGCTCCACTCCAAAAAAAGGAAGAACAAAAAAAAATCCCTGCATAGCTTCTGGTCCTAAGGCCAGTTTTTGTATCAAGAATCCATTAAATAAAGGAGCAGACAGAATGAAGGACCTTGCCATGCCATGGCGTGTCACATAGGAGTCATGATAATGACTTCCCCAGTACTTCCCCAATGGGATCAATAGACACTTGCTCCAGCAAATTTATACTGGGGGATAGGAAAACCCAAACTGACATTCATACCAGAGACTCAAAAAGTCATCATGGCCCCAGTGTTGGATTGGAGCCAAGTCAATAGACTGAGTCCTGGCCAATGTCCAACCAACTGTGGGTCCACAAAGTCTGCTCCTTTTCCAAGACCCTTCTGAAACTGCTCCTTCCACCAAGCCAAGTTAGTAAATTGAAAACAGTATCACATTCCAGGGGACTGGCAAAAATTAGTTTCATTCACAAGTATCTAAATGATGCATAGGGAGTGTTCCCTGTCAAATCCCCATTTAATTCATCAGTCTTTTGCAGAAACCAGATGAATCTTGGAGGAAGACAATGTACTACCACAATTCCCACCCAATGGCAATTGCAGCCTCTGTCGCAGATTGGATATCTTGGATACTGCAGGTTAACACGGCTTTAGTACATGGTTTGTGGCACTTCTTTTCTGTCTCTATCAGAAAAATAGATCAAAAATAGTTTGTACTACATTGAATAGACAAAACTCTAGATTCGTACTTGCGCCTCTGGGCAACATTAATTCCTCCCCTTCCCCACCTTTTCAATAACATAGTCTGAGGAGATCCTGGACTATGCGACATCTACAGAACACTAAATGAACCCACCACATTGATAAATCATAGTCAATCAGAGGAGCGAAACTTGACTATCTTGTGGAAGCCTTAGTAAGACACATATGCAATTGAGGGTGGGAGGTAAACCCTACAAAGATTCATGGGCTACCACACCAGTAAAATATTTAGGTGTCCGGTGTTCAGGGGCAAACCAGGATTCCATCTGTGTTAGCTTCCCGTGGCTGCTATAACAAATTACCATAAAATGAGTGGCTTAAGACAATAAAAATTTCTTTTCTCTCAGTTCTGGAGGCAAGAAATCCAAAATTAAGGTGTTGACAGGGCCATACTTCCTCCAAAGGCTCTAGGGGAGATTTCATTCCTTGCCTTTTCCTGCTTCTGGTGGCTCAGGCATTCCTCGGGTTGTGACTCCATCACTCCAGTCTCTGCCTCTATGGTCACACTGACTCTTGCTCTTGTGTCTGCCAAATCTCCCGTGTGTCTCTTGTAAGAATATTTGTCATTGAATATAAGGCACACCCTGATAATCCAGAATAATCTCTTCATCTCTAGATCCTTAATTACATCTATAAGGACCTTTATTCCATAAAGACAACATTCACAAGTTCTGAGAATTAGGAAGTAGACATATCTTTTAGGGAGCCATCATTCAGCCTGCTATACCATCCAAATTAAAAGACAAATTATTCCATATTATGCCTCCCATCACCAAAAAGGAAGCACAACACCTAGCAGGTCCCTCACATTCTGGAAATGGCACATTTCCCAGCTGGGAATACTATTCTGGCCTGTATAACAGGTAACATGAGATGCTGCCAGCCTTGAGTAAGGTTCGGCACAGGAAAGGGTTCTGTAACATGTAGGCTGTAGTTCAACTAGCCCTTCCACTTGGGCCACATGACCCAACAGACTCTAAGATATTAAAGATATCAGTGCTGGAAAAAGATGCTGTGAAGAGCCAATGGTAAGCCCAAGTAAAAGAATCAGAGAGAAAACCTCTGAGCTTCAGAAGCAAGAATCCCAGTGGACACATTCAGGATACATGTAGTGGGGAAATAAATACCTTTTGAAAAATAACTCTTGGCATGCTACTCATTCTGGTGAAAAGGGAGCACCTACCCCTGGGGCTCTTTGTTACCCTGCATGCCGAACTGTCTGTAATGAGCTGGATTCTGTCAGAATACACCATGCCATAAAATTGTAATGTACAACTAAAATACATTGTAAGAAGAAGTAGTATATTAGGATGGAGCCTGAGCAGGACCAGAGGGCACAGCAAGGTGCATGTGCAGGTAATCCTGACACCCATGTCATCCACCACTGATGCACCAGCATCCCTCCAGCAGCACACACTAATGGCCATATGGGGAGATCCATTGTGTCAGCTGATGAAGCAGGAGAAAACTGGATCTTGGTTCACAGATGAGTTGGCTCTGAATATGGCCCAAGTCAGAAATAGCCTTATTTGGAGGGGGCTTTAAAAGACAGTAATGAGGGGAAATCCCTCCAATAGGCACAGCTTTGGGAAGAGCATCTAGTCATCCACTTGTTACAGAAAGAGAAGTGCCCTCAAGTTGGAATATACAGATTCTAACACAGACTTTAGTGAATAGCCTGGCTAATCGGAAAGGACAAATTTTGGAAGAAGACAGACTGGGAGGTTTGGGGTAGAAGTAGATGGACATTTGGAAGTGTTAATGATGTATAAAGATCTTGGCATCACATATTGACACCCATCAGAAAGTATTCACTGCAGAAAAGACACTAAAGAACCAGGTAGACAAAAAGACTCAGCCCATTGATGCCAGCCACTGTCATAGACCAGCTCAATGTTAGCACAAGGACACATGACCAAAATGGCCATGGTGACAGAGAATGGAGAGCCTGCACATTGATCCAACAGCAGGATTTCCCACTTATCAAGGCTAAACTAGCTAGTTTTGCCACTGAATGTGCATGTCGAAAGTAGAAACCAACAGAGTCTCTGATATAGCACCATTCCTTCAGCAGACCAACTGGTCACTTGATGGCAGTTGACCAAGTGGGCCCATCCCGCACTGCAAGTGCCAGCAATTCATCCTGAGAGAAATTGATAGATACGTCAAGTATGGATTATACTATCCCACACCACTGTCTGAAGGTTTATGGAGTGGTACAGCCACTTGCATGAGATCCCACATAAAGTTGCAAAAAACCAGTGGGCCCACTAATGAGCAGTGCTGGTGAGGGTGACGGCCAATGACCACAGAACTGATCATAACAAATACTACACCACCCAGAAACTGCTGGCCTGAAAGAGCATTGGAACTGCAAGAGCATGGCTGAAGCACCAGCTCAGAGACTGGCGGGGGATGGAGTGCCAACCTCCAGGAAGCAGTATGTGCACAGCATCAGAGTCTCTATATGATGCTGTGTTCCTAATTGGAAGAAAACATGGTTCCAGGAACAGGGGAGTAGAAGCAGAAGTTGCATCTCCTTGAAAATTCTGAGAGAATTATTTCTAACCAATATTCTGTACCAACCTTACCATCGATTGTGCATGATTATAAAATCATCATTTTGAGATGTTTACAGACGCAAAAATTACCTCCCAAACACTCTTTTCTAGATAGCTATTCAAGGAGACATTTTACTAAAAAAGGGGGAAGACACCAACAAAGGTGGGATTCATTAAATTGAGAATTCAATACAAGAGAGCAAAGGGGGATCTCCAGGGCGATGCTGAGAAGAGATCCCAGGGCGACAGCTATGCAACAAGCACAGCAAGCTGCCAGTCTGCATAGAAACCTCTGGAAGAAATGTTTTGAAATCAATGAAATGTTTTTTTCATGTGCCCAACTGAATTTTGAGGAGATTTTCTTTCTGGGGAAGATTTTGGGATTGAACTGGCAATAATTAACAGAAAAGAGATGAACTAGACAATTTTAGGAAAAACAAAACTGTGCAAGGAAATTCATCAGTGTGATATATCTCTCAGTTGCAATTAAGTCATAATAGGTAAACAGAAAATTTTATCCAGTTAAAATTATAATATCTAGGTGGGAAGGATGACGGGCCAGGAAGTACGCATGAATAGGGCAGAGGAAAGGTCATATAAGAGAGGTAATTTCTCATGTTCGAGGGCCTAATTTTCATTAAAGTCTGATTTGGCAGAAGGTTATCAGCCCACCGGCTGGGGCATTCTCAGAAAGAACTCTATTGTATCTGCTTCAGAGACATATTTGAAGATTCATTTCCTTTAATGCTCATGTTACCTTTCATGAACAACTATACGATAAATTTCCTTCTGGTCATCTTACCAAGAAACGCTATATTTCCCATGAGAGAAACATTTTTCTGTTGTTTTTACGTTTTCCCTGTGAACACCATGAATCCTACAGTAATCAGTTGTCACTCTGTTGCTCTGAATGCTAATAAATGCAGAGGTTGCTTTGCATTACATTTTTGTCACGTGCACAGAATCTGATGACATTCATCTTGCATACGAACTTCGTCGCTTGGCTCGTTGTATTTCCTGACCTTCATTTTTCTTTTTTCCATAATGTCTTCATTTAAAAATTCTTACAATGGGTCTATTTCTTCAAATTGCCTTAAATTATTTTGTTTTGGAATGAGGCGAGGTTAAAAACAAATAAACATATAAATAAATGTAATGTTGGGCACATTAATAAATTTTAGATGCATTTTTCATAATCGCTCTGCTTGTTTATGCTGAGCCATCACCATGTCTTCCCACTGGAGCATAAATTTACAAACATCATGCAAATGTATTATTTGCAATAAAACTGACTAATGAGCATTAAAAGCCAATTATTTCTATACATCTGCTGGCTATGGCTGGCAATAATCGTGCATCATTCAGATTTGTGGCTATGTGTTTGCCATGGTAAGATTTTAATCACTCATTAATTTATGAATTACAATATGCATCTTGGGCAGAGCATTCCCCAAACTGCCTCAGACTTACAAATCAAATAGCTGGAGAACTTGGAATTGTGACAACATAGGCCTCCCTTCTAAATTGTGCCTTCATGCCAATATCTACTGGAGAAGCAGACACGGGATCAGACAACCCCCTCCCCCGCCATAAAACACATCGAGAACAATTGATCTTCTATTTCATTGATGTTACTTTATCACTTTTTTACAATAATATACTCTGCATTTTTACGTTATTTTTCTCTTTGTCAGTTAATAACTTGTGGATAGTCTAACCTCTAGAGGTAGGATATGTATGGTAGAAGGAACATGCTGTCACAGACAGGTAGAAGTGGGCTTAAACCTTGTTTCCAATCCTTACTTGCAAAATCTTAGGCAAGTCACTTAGTGTTTCTGAATCTGTACCTGTGAACACATCTTTTTTTAACAGTAAAGGTGCAGTATTATTAGAAGTGAGGATTTTGATGAATGGCACACCAGTCTTTGAAGGAACTGTTTCTAACGACAGCAGGAATGAGCTTATTGGGGAAAGGATCAGTGAGTGACTCCTACCTCGACTTCAGAACTAGAAAGAAGAGAGACTGGAGGACGTGGCACCTCCGCTGTGTGACCCTCCCTCAAAGCCTGTCATCCACGTGGGGAACAGAAAGTCCTCATTGGCACACCGGCACATGACCCTCCTCTCCTAGGTGAGACCAGGCCTGTTTCCTTCCCTCCCACCTCACTTCCCACTTCCACTCGGCTGCCCTTGATCTCAGCAAGTCCAGCTGTGGAAAAGACATCACACAGTAGAACGTTGTCGGCAGCAGATCCAGGAGTGGCAGGCAGAGAATTAGAAGCACTATGCTATGAGTAGTGGATTTTTACATGTACCACAGTGATAAAAACAACAAAAAATACAGATTCTTTCAAATTCATGAAAGAAGGTCACAAAAGGTAGGATGGGAGGACAAAAAAATTTCTGATAGTCGGAGGACCATATTGAGGGGGTCAGGAAAAAGGATCCCACTTTGCAGCAAAGCAACACAAGATAAAGGTCTTCCAGATACTAGACATGTGGCGTCGAGCCCAGTATAAGATGTGAGGGGAATATCAAGGCAGCACCAGGTGGACAATAAAAAAGATCAAAGTGAACCCACAGCCCTGTCTGTTGGAAAATGGCAGACGCATACAGATCTCACCTCCAACAGGAAGAACTAAAAGACAGCAACAGAAAACAACAGTATGGGCCATATGAAAATTTTCTGCCATATAAAAAGGTAAGATATAGCTATAAAGACTCAGAGCAAAAGGACATTTGTAAAAATAATTCAATACAAATGGCAGAAAAAAATTAGAATGCATCTGCTTTGTGTTCTCAGCGTATAAGAAGGTATCAGTGCTATGAAGTGGGCTGGAGTTTGCTTTGCTCCAGGGGCAGATACGGTTTTAAAGGAGCTGGTAGAGTTAGGGGAAAAAAGGCAATTAAGCCAAAATACAATACCCCAATTACAATACATATTGGAGGTGGTAAAAAGCTGAATTAATACTTGTGGAATCTATGATACGGTACAAGCATCAATAAATTATGATCCAAAGACGAAATCTGGCCCACCTCTGTTTTTGTATTGTCCTTGAGCTAGGAATGATTTTTGTATTTTTAAATGGTTAAGAAAAAAATCCAAGAAGAAAAAAATTTTGTGACATAGGAAACATTTGAAGCTCTAATTTCAATGTCCTGCGTAGTCTTACTGGCACACAGACGCCCCTCCCCTGCTCACTTGCATATGATTGAGGGCTGCTTTCCTGATACAGAGGCAGAAAATTTGCGCAGAGATGCTATAGCCCACAAAGCCTAAAATATTTACAACTTGCCCCTTCACAGAGATTTGCCAACTTCTGATGTAGAGGACTAGTTAACGAGAGAAACTGCCGTCTCCAGAGGAAATGGAAAAATCATTAAAATTATGGGAGAAAAGAGAATTGCTGTTGTAGGTAGATAGTAAAAATCTTGAGCCATGGAAAACCAGCGCTTTTGAAAATCATCTCACAGAGGCAGTCATCTTTGAGTAATAGGAGAAAATTTGCCTTATTCAAATATAAACAAATAAATAAACTGTGACTCCAGAACAAGAGTACATTAAGTTCCAGAAAAACATGAGTGAAAAGAGAACTATGGTCTTTTGAGTTCAAAAAAACAAGAGGAAACGCTTTTGGACATATAAATAAGAGAAAAGTAGGAGGAAGAAAAAATACTTTGAGAGGAGCACAATCAGAGGAGTCTCAGAATTCTCTTTCACATTGCTAAACTTCAAAGACAAGAGACTACCTACATAATTTGTAACCTGCCAAATACTCACTTGCAAAGGCAAAAAAAATAAGACTTTCTTAGATGCCTAAGGACCCCTTACTGCCTCTTGCATTCACCTCCTGAAGCACTTAAAGCTGTATGCACAATGACCAAGACATTGAGTCAAAAGCGAACAATCAAAAATGCAGAAGTCATAAAATGAAGATATTAGATGACCTCACATATCTATCAAATACAGAGGGTTACAGACAAAGTGTTGTTGAAACAGAAATAAAATTGAATATGAGAAGTAAAAAAGATGAAAGAAAAATTCTATGATTAAAACTCACGGTAGCAGTTATAATCACATTAACCTGTAATCGTGGACTTTTAAAACATCGAGAAATTTAGAAATATACAAACAAGTAAAAGAATGTTAAATTTCCTAAATGACATTGGAAGTGGTCTAAAGTTCCCATATGTTCATAAACTTGGCAGTTAGAGTTAAAATAGTCCATTGGAGTCCACTATATGAATTTATCATAATTTCATCATCCACTGTCTTCCCAATGAGTACCTACTATATTTTCCTCTTTAAAATACTTTTGAAGAATACTTTTAATAATATTGCACATTTTTACGACAGTGGTTCTCAATTTGGGGTGATTTTGCCACCCAGGGGACATTTGGCAAGATCTAGAGTCATTTTTGATTGTCATCACTTTTGTGGGTGTCATCAGTGGCATCTGGAAGGTAGAGGCAGAGATTGCTCGAAGAATCCTTCAATGCACGGGACAGCCCATCACAACAAAGCATTACCTGGTTCAAATTGTCAGCAGTGCTGAGGCTGAGCAACCCTGCCAATAGGCTACACGCTTAAGAGGGGAATTGCGGCCAGAGATGCCTTGGTGTCACGCTGGAAGAAAGAGCTTTCCCTTCTCCCCCCATTTATTTATCCATTAGTTTATTTTTATATTAGTATGTACTCAGAAATCCTTCGTTTATTCTATGGGTTATTACCCATTATCATCATTATTTATTTTAATGTCCTCTGTCCTTTTAACATCTCTCCATGATCTTTTGATCCCTTGCTTTCTGGTGTAGCAAAAAAATTCTAGGCTCATCTTGTACTTTCCCTGTCCTAGCCTTTCAATCAATCATTTCTTCAAGGAGCTCTTATTTCTTTTAGTGAAGAAGGATGTTTAGGAACCAATATTTGGGTGCTAAGTG
Organism: Equus quagga; assembly: GCF_021613505.1. NCBI lineage: Eukaryota > Metazoa > Chordata > Mammalia > Perissodactyla > Equidae > Equus > Equus quagga. The sequence continues at coordinate 129,311,492 of NC_060271.1, read as the reverse complement.
TGCTCTTAGCTATTGAAGTATTTTTGACTTTAGACTCATTCAGCAAACAGAATAGACATTTGTGTGTGTCCACACACAGACACACACACTCATATACACATCTATATCATTTTTTTGTCTATCTGTTTATATTTATATTTATATCTATCTATCTATTTAATCTTAAAAAACAAGAGTTAACACCGTTACCTCCAATTCAAAACCAATACTATGGAGTTCATCATAGTCTCCTCCATTTCTATATATAGATATATGTAGATTTTTTTTTTTTTTTTTTTTTTTTTGCTGAGGACGATTCTTCCTGAGCTAACATCTATTGCCAATCTTCTTCTTTTTGCTTGAGGAAGATTTGCCCTGAGCTAACGTCTGTGCCAATCTTCCTCTATTTTGTATGTGGGTCACTGCCACAGCATGGCTGCTGACAAGTAGTGTATGTCTGCAGCTGGGATCAAACTCAGGCCACCAAAGTAGAATGTGCTGAACTTAACCACTTGGCCACAGGGCTGGCCCATCAATTTCTATATTTTAACTCTCTTCTCTGACAATGAGAATCTGGTCCCCTTATCCACAATATATTGACTTGTTGGCTTAATACTATAATACTCATAATATATTTCCACACTTGCTAAACCACTACCACTGAAAAATAGGCCTACTGACAAGAATTCAGTATTTATTTACAGTTTTCTTTCTCTTTAGCCTACTAAAGTATAGCCAAAATACTGTGTTCAAAAGCAGTGTTTTACTTCTTTCCCTTTTCTCCACTCTTTAGTGTGATTATGTTATTCACTTGAAGTATAGCTAGTTTCATTTCTTTCTGTTTGCATCTCATTTGTTTTTTTCTCTTCTACTCTTGCTAATTTATTTCTGAGTATGTGAAATGCTAACCTAGTTCTAATAGCCAAAACTATACACAAAAGTATACTCAGAGAGTGTCCATTCTCTCTTGTCCTTTCTCTCCTTTCCCATCTCCCCATTCTTTCCACTCTTTTCCCATCCACCCTAGAAGGGAAATGATGTCATTGATTTCTGGTTTATCCTGGATGTGTGTGTGTGTGTGTGTGTTTGGCATAAATGAAGGTATATATGTATATTTTATTTCCTCTTCTTTCTTACACAATAGATAACATACTATATATACTTTTTGCACTGTTTGTTTTTTTTTTTTCATTTACCAATATATCCCCAGAAATCACTCAATATCAAATCATACAAATCTTTGTCACATGTTTTTAAAGCTGTGTATTACTCCAGTGTGTAGATGTGTCCTAGTTTATTCAACCATACACCTATGCCCTACGTATGGGCAATGTAGGTTGATTTCAAGATTTTGCAATTACAAACAATGCTGTGATGAATAACCCTTTGCATACGTGTTTCTGTACTTGTTGAAGTATATAGTTTTTCTTTTACACGCAAGAAAAGTCTGCTCAAAGAAGTTAAATTCTTGACCAAAGAACATCTCTCTGAAGTCCATTTCACTTCAAAGATCATCTTTCTTTTTGACCAATTTGTTCACAATAGCATCAAGGTGGTAGAAATTTTGGACAACAGAAATAAGAAGGAGATTCTTCACTAACACAGAATCAGTGGTTTGGTCATAAGAATAAGCTACAATTTAAATATTAAATGAAGTTAAAGATATCATGGAGCCGGGATAACATTAATTCGTTCAACAAATATTTATTGAGAACTTATTCAGTGTCAAGCATGTGTCTAGAATGGGTGCAGCAGTGAACCACCAGAAGAAAGTAAACTAATAAACCCCACTCTCATATAGAATGTATATTTTAATAAGGGAAAAAATAAGCAAAATAGGTAACCAAATAGATACAGTATGATAGAGGATGAAGCACTGTGGAGAAAAACAGAGTAGGGAAGATGGAGAGAGAGTGGCCACATTTGTAGCCAGAGGTTGCAATTTTAAATTTGATGGCCAGAGAGAACTTTACCAAAAAGAGGAAATTTGAGTGAAGACCTGTAATTGGTGAGATGGTGATTAATGTGAATATCTCGGGGGAGAACATTCCACGCAGAGAGAACAGCAAAGGCTCTACAGCATGAATGTTCCCAGTGTGTTTAAAAGGAGCAAGGAAGCCACAGATCCTGGAGAAGAGGGAAAGACAAGGAGAGAGCAGGATATAAAAACAAAGAAACAAGAACCAAAGCGTGTAGAACTGAAGAAATTGCAATGACCTTGAGTGAAGTGGAAAACTACTGGAAGGCTTTGAGCAGTGGGCGATAAGATCAGACTACTCTGCTGACAATGGTCTGAAGAATGAAAGGCCTCGGGCAGACTGACCAGTTAGAAACTTGCAAAATTGCAATAATTCATGTGAGAGATGGTGCTAGCTTGGGCAGTGTTGGTGGTGGTGGAGGTGGCATTTTGAATATATCTTGAAGGTATAGCGTAGTCACTTCACTAACAGATTGGAGGCGTGGCTCAAAACAAAGAGAAGAATCTAAGAAGAGCTGGGCAAGGTCTTTGACCTAATCAAGTGAAACTGAAATTGTCCTCTACTTGGAAGGGGAAGACCATACAAGGGTCTGGTTCACTGAGCAACCGGCCTCGGGATCTTGGCTCTTTCCTGTCTGTAATTTAGATCAATGACTCTTAGCTCTAGCTGTACGTTAACATCACATGGGAGGCTTTGAAGAATATTCTGATGCTTGGAATCCACCACTGGCTATGCTGATTTAACTGGTTAGAGGAACGGGCCTGGGTATTGTTTTGAAGCTCCACAGGTGGCTAGATGCAGAACTACTGGGCTAGAATACAGGGAGGCTTGTGGGGGGGTCTAACTGGCTCTATTGGTGGCAGAGAGGAGAAAACAGAAACAGGAATTATGGAAGGGAAATCAGAAGTTTTCCAGAAGGATTAGCACATTGACTGGTTTCAGTTCAGTTCAGTTCTACTGAGTGAACAACAAATAAATGAGTGAACTGTGCTTTAAGAGAGAATTTTTCACAAATGTGTTCCCTTCTCCCAAAGTGGCCGAAAGAGGATGCAAGCGAGTCCTGCAGAGAGTATGACTTTCTAATCTTCATGGTGCCCAGCTAACGTCCTACATGCTTCCAGCGCTCAAGAAATGTGTGTGTCTTCATTCTGCTCTCTCATAGACAAGAATACGTAATAACCAGAAGTCATTTGTGGGCTGTTTTAGCTGCTGTGTAACAAACTGTCACAAATTTAGTGGCTCAAAATAACACAGACTTCTTATACCCCAGTTTCTGGGGTCAGAAGTCCAAGTACAGTGTAACTGGGTGCTCTGCTCAGGCAATCAAAGTGTCTACCAGGGCCGGGGCCTCATCAGAGACTCAAAGTTCTCCTCCAAGCTCACCAGTTGTGACACAGAATTCAGGTCCTGATGGTTGTAGGATTGAGGCTCTCAGCTCCTAGAGGCCACCTGCCACTCCCTGCAACATGGCTCCTTCCACAAAGGCGGCAGCTTGCTTCTTCAAGGCCAATAAGAGAGTCCCTGCCTGCTGCTGCCTCTAGACTTTTAAAAGGCTCACTTGATTAGGTCTGATCCACCCAGGATAATCACTCTTTAGATTACCTCAAGAACAATTGATTAGGAGCCTTACTTACATCTCAAAAATCTCTTCAAGGGGCTGGCCTGGTGGCGCAGCAGTTAAGTGCACACTTTCTGCTTCAGTGGCCTGGGGTTTGCCGGTTTGGATCCCGGGTGTGGACATGACACCACTTGGCAAAAGCCATGCTGTGGTAGGCGTCCCACATATAAAGTAGAGGAAGATGGGCATGGATGTTAGCTCAGGGCCAGCCTTCCCTAGCAAAAAGAGGAGGATGGGCGGCAGTTAGCTCAGGGCTAATCTTCCTCAAAAAAAAAAAAAAAAGATCTCTTCACATTTCTATATAATGTTGTCTAGTTACAAGAGTAATACCCTTCATAGAAATACCCTTCAGGTCCTTCTCACACTCAAGGGGAGGGGATTATGTATGGATATGGGTCATTGAAGTCATCCTAGAATTCTGTCTACCCGTGGGCTCTTCCCCCATCAGGTGACTCAGGCTTACATGCTGTCCAGGGGAACCACAGATCCCACAGAAGAGGGACGTAGGTAGTAGAGGTAGAGAGTGCAGTTTGTGTGACCTGTGTGGGACGTGAGCGCATCTGGTCGGCTTTGTGACCTCAAGCAACTCATTTCAAGTATGTTTGCTTTTCCCATTGGGAGACGATTCTCCGTTGGGTTCTCCCATTTCGGGATGTGTTGCAAGCAGAGGCACTAACAGTTTTATTCCCATCTGTCTTTTCAACAGCCTTGGAGATAGTGTCACCCTCTGGAGCAGAGAACAAATTTGTTTACTGTTGAGTAAAACAAAGATAGTATCTCCCTCCAGGGCAAAAGTTGCAAAATTTCCTTGCCGTCTAACGGAAAACATTGAGTTTCCCGGAACCAGGGGTTCTGCACCTGTGACACAAACCTACCATGTGTGCACTATCCCCCCGGGCCCATTTGTGTTGCCCCCATGAGAACTGGGGGACAAGGAGAGCCATGAACCGTGAAGTTCACGCTGCTTGCTGTGTTGTAAATAATAAAGTCTTTTGTCCCCGGCCCAGGAGCTGCATTTCCTCCGCCGGCATCCAAGAAACTGTGGTAGCTTACTTGTTAACTTGCAAAGAAGATAAAACCTCAAAGCTTTCGTGCTTCTTAACATTGCCCCATAGTGCCACGCGGCTTCTCATTACTGTGCCGTCGCATGAGCGTTTCTCCCAAGTGAATTTCCTTGGCATCTCAACCTCTACCCTTCCACATCGCTGTCAGCCATCAGGCATCGCTTCTTCCTTGGAAAATTCCTTAACTCATCCACTCTCTCCCCAGAAAAGGTACATCACAATTTCCTCTGTATCACCTTTTAATTTATGCTTATTTACCATAAATGCCAGATTAAAAGGCAAAATATCTTCAAAAAATATCCTTTTGAAAATAGCGAATTGTATTATATCAGATTTCACATAAAATCTATTATAGGGGACGGTCCTCAATATTTTATTTTTCAAATCAGAGTAGTATTTAGAGAAGAGTCATTAGCACGAAGCAACCTCATTAAATGTTGCTCCTGGATCCCCATACAAGTCACCTAATGGAATTATTAACAAAGGGGGCAAAGAAATTTAATTTAGGTGTAATTATTCCTCTGGGGGGAGGGTCGATTATGACCTCTCAAGTCCATTCCTGGCATGTTATCACAAACAAGGCTTTAAAAAAATCACTTTAAAAAAGCAATAGAGAAAGAGAATTATGTCGTGAGGATCATGAATAATGGACTGAAACTTGTGCCTTGAGATAAAATTTCCAGTGACAGCATCTTACAAGGATTCGGGAAGAGCTGCCTCTTAGATGGAGGTGAAGATGCCTTAGACGACTCAAAGAGTAGTCCCACTAACAAGCAGATACCAACACAGGAGCCATGCGAAGAGTGTGAATAAACTTGCATGGTGAAATGAGAGCAGAAAGATTTCAATAGTTTATAAATTATGCAATTTTAAATGTATAGCTAATTTGTAATCTAAATATTTGATGAAGTATTTGGCAAACTTATCTACTTGTATACAAATTGTGTTTGATCGTGTGTGTGTGTGTGTGCACACGTGTACGCATGCAACCCTATTTTGGACTTTCTAATTGGGAATATGGGCTCTCGTTACATTCACAGCTATTTTGTACTCAGGTGCAGATGGTGAACATTTCCTGCACCATGTACATGACTGACGGTCTTCCGAATGAGCTGAAGTTAGGAAGCAGCTCATCCTCAAAATATTGCATCGTGTCTGACACATGGTAGACATCGAAATTCATGTTGCAAATTAAAATCTTCACCTGAGGCATCAATTTCCTTCTCTATAAAATAAGGTGGTTTGACTCGCTCATCTCCACCATCCTCCTGGGCTTGGCCATTTCAAGAGCCCTTCACCCAGTGGCTGCTGGGGATCAGATGCTGTGACTGCCTGCACGTTCTGTGAGAAGACGTGGTTGAAGTCTCCCCTCAGAGGCCTAATCAAGAAAGCCTTGCCAGGGCTGAATGGCGCCTTTGTAACAGTCCCCCTCCTTCTTGCAACGGGACCCGGGTCTCTGGGAAGAGAGGAAGTGCATGCTTTATGGCATGTTTTGCTAATGTGAGAATCAAAGGCTTTCCAGGTGTTAATGGTGGCAATGGTGCAGAAAGCCCGGAGTGACCTAACTCGGTTCTGGTCTGTGTTGGTGATTGCCTTTCTTGGCTCAGCTAACTCTTAGTTTCCTTTCACCTTTTGGTTGGAATGAACCTGGTGAGCTGAGGCAAAGTTTCCTAGGAATTAGGACGTAAACCTGATCTTCCTGCTCCCCAGATCCCAGGGTTGGGTGTCAGCTGGCTGACGAAGGGGAGGTAGGAAGCTGGGCAACTATTCATTCCATGGAAATCACAGCTCTCTCCACATTCAAGAGACGCTGGAGAAGGAAACACACTTCTTCGAGTCCCCTTCATTAAGAACCAGAGCGCATCTTCCCTCTTCCACATTATTTAAGCTGTTGCCTCGCACTGCCTGCACAGAAGCTCAAGGTCTTGTTCCACCTTGTTCATGAAATTCTCCATTGAAATAGCTCAGCCTGGCTCCTTTGGTGCCTGGTGGCAGGGGGAAAGCCCTTCCCAGTTATCACCTCCAGAAAAGCCTATTCAGTTCTCTGCAAAAACAAACTATGCCACCAACAATAACCTTGCAATCTCACGGCATTTACTTTTTTCTGAGGACTTTTATCTGAAACATGTTCCCTTTAATTCTAAACGGTCCAGCAAGGTGGGCAGTGAAGGTGTCCTTCCTCAGGAGGACAAAGTGCGTCAAGCTGGCTTGACCCAGGCCGTGGCTCTGAGACTCTCCGCAGGAAGAGCACCTTAAGAAAACCACTTCACGTAGGGTCACTCCAGAACAGATCCGTCTTCCATGGCTGCAGGGTTGATGTGTGTGGGCTGGGAAAAACAGCAAGGTATCCACAGTGAGTTAATGCCATGTTCAAAGCCTAGATCCGCAGTTCACAAACTGTGTTATTTAACATCTCTAGAGCTCCGTTAATTTATTCATAAAATGATAACGATAATGCTTTTCTTGTGGGATTTCTGGAAGATATAAATGCCTAAATATGAGTGGAGTACCTAAATATAAGTGAAGTTTCCAAAAAATTTTGAGTTCCTTTCTCCTTTTCTTTAAAAGATACACCCCTTCACCGTCAGGAATTTTGCTTTTACAGGATCTCCAAAATGGCAGGGCTACAGAGAGACATTTGGAAAAGAACAGGTTAAAATATGAGGCCAAACGTCATCCCACAGGTTTCATGGTAGGGAGGACTTAGCAATGGGAGTTTTCAGCCCAATCACCCCAGAAGTTGGATGAGCCCCTCTTGGCACGTGCCGGCTTCCCTTCGGCTGTCAATCCTGCTGTTCCATGTTACAGCCTCGCTTGTCTGAGAACAGGAGCTCAGACACCAGGAAACTCACTGGTTGTTGCTTTAAAGCTCTCTAAACAAAACGACGTATGACAAGGGGAACCAAGGACAAATCTCTGTTCTTCTGCATACCAATGAGAGCTGGAGCTCAGACTCCCAGAAACTTCCTCTGCACTGAGGAGACCCCCAGTTCCCAGCTCTCCCTCTGTTCATTTCCTCACTCTCTGTGCAGAATACCTGCATTGGTTAATAATGCTCCAGGGACTCATACAGACATAAAGCTACTATGTCGAAGGGACTGGTCTATTTTGAAGCAAACGTGTCCAGCTGAGGGACAACGAGCACACTCACTCCGCAGATGCAAATAATCTGGGTAAGGTATTCGGAATCTAAGACCAGAGAGATGGTGGAGGAACACAACGACTTCTTTGTAGCAAAGTTTTTGAATTTTTTCAAACATTTGCCTTCAGCTGAACTTCAAGCATCTTTACGCAGATCCCTCTTTCATCTCTGTTTTTTTTAAGCTTGGGCAGAGTCAATTCTAGCACACGTTTCAGATTCAGTCACACTTAGCTCAGCAACATGTTGTTTTGCCTAAGTAATTGAAAGCTGGGAAAATCCTCCAGTATCATGAGTCTTGTTTGGAGAATGAAGAGACGCAGGACCAGCTATATAATTTTCAAGACCCAGTGCAAATGTGAAGCCCTTATTCAAAAGCTGTAAAGAATTTCAAGAGGGTGACAAAAGATCATTAAACCAAGCGTGGGGCCTTTCCAAGGGCAGGATCTTATGCAACTGCCCGGGTCACAGGACCATGAAGCTGCCCTAAAGAGACATTTCAAAGAGCTCAAATGCAATTGTTAAAGGCCCTCAGAACTGGGCATCTTCCCCAGATTCTTTAAAATATGAATTCAAAACTGACAAAACAGGGATTTCTAAATTCAGTCGAGGTGACTGTTGGGAGAAGGCTCTCATGTATTCATCCATTTACTCCACACACGGTCTAAGGAGGGCCTACTGGGTACCATGCATGCTGCTTGAGGCTGGGAATGCAAAGATCTGGAAAGACGGACACTTGCTTTTTATTTCTGTATTCCCAGCATGGCAGAGAGTCTTCTATATTTGTAAGACATTTCACAAAACGTCATTTAACTAAATATATGGCCTAGTTGAGGAATTTCAATGGAAAGAGACAGAAAACAGAGAGCATATAGTTTAGGGTGATAACTGCTCTGGTAGAGACATCTGTGGAAGAAAAGTTATCCTTGTCACTTGATTACATTATGATGGCAGCACATTCTCAACCACTCCTACAAGCATCATTGTCCTTCAGCTGTTAATTTCACAGACATAGGAGTTCCCAGGCTCTGGCTTTGATGCCCACACAGTTGCATCAAACGATGTACCTGGAATACAGTGGAAGGAGGAGGCACATTCTCAGATCCGCTGACGTGGTACAGAGCTCAACTCATGGCACACAGAACCACTGCCATCCTGAAGTGACAAAGGCCACCCCAAGCAATTTCTCTTCTAGACACATCTCAAGCCTTTCTCCCAACAAGTAGGATCCTGTACGTTGTACCCTAAGGCACTGGTGATGGAGGAGAGTGTATGGAAAGAGTAGAAACAAGCCTGGGTTCCAAACCAGCTCCTAGTCTGCACTGGAGACAAAGCCCGTGTGAATCTGGCAAGTTTCCAAGCATCTTCTATGAGCAAGCCGAGACACTAGCGTGGCACATTGCTTCTGTGAGGTCGGTACTTCTATCTCAATTTTACTTACAAAGAAACTGAAGCCAAGAGAAATCAGATGCCCTTCCCAAGGGGGCGCTCAACCCTAGGTGCCCAGGCTCCAACTCTGTTTCCACCACACATGGCTGGGCCTCTGCATTCTCATCTGTAAAATAAAAAGTGAACCTCTCTGCTAGTTGTGTCAAGGATTGTTGAAGGTCATATATGGGGGTGGATATAAAACAACCTTGAAAGTGATGAAGCATTGCAATGGATATGTAAATGGCTATTATTATTTTTCATCAAATAGAAATGCAAATTTTATACAAAAAAAAATTATGAGAAGAATGTGATATATATCGATATTGTTTTGTATTCTTCACCAAGTCTTAGGGCAATCATTTAGGTTTTTATTATCTGATTTTAAAAATCGTATGTGCTTATTGTGGAAAATATAGATAATACAGACAAAAAATAAGAAAAAAAAATACCTATAATACCAGACTCTAATGGTAAGTATTTATATCCTGTGTTTTCTATGTGTGTGGGCCTATGAAATGTATTGTTGAGAGAAGATTATATAATGCATGCACACACATACTATTTACATCCTTCTGTTAAAACTTAACATTCATTTATTCATTCAACATGGCTGCATTTCTACTGTTTCAGGCACGTGCTAGGTCCTGGGAGGATGAAGATGAGCAATGAGGAGAGGAAAATCTAGCCAGGCAAGTATACGCAGACAAAGCAATGACAAAATGAACCTGATCAAATCTGGTGAGTGTACTAGAAGGAAGAATGCGTGAAATGAGACTAGAGGACAACGATGAGTTATTAGGGGGGATACGGTTGGGAGAGGACCAGCCTGAGCACAGGGAAGGAAAGAGCATAGTGCATGGTGGGTACACAGAATAAAAACAGGATCGCACTGGCTAGGGCTAAAAGAAGAAATGACCTGAGTTGTAGGGTATGGGATTTCCCACATCACTTAGACTTTATATAAAATATGATTTGAATGTCTGGTGCAGGTCTTAACTGCAGAACTTTAAAACATGAGGGCACAGGTAGCAGATGATTGATCTTACCTCTGGGCTTACCAGCTGGGAAGCTTTCTCTCCCTGTAAGAGATTCGGCCCAAGCTTCTAAGGGGCTTTATTATCATCGTCATCATCCACCTGCCCCAGACAAATCAGAAAATGCTGCCTGAAACTATGGCATGAAAATCCAAATATTTATATTACATTCTTTGATTCATCTGTGTTGTCTCCGGCTCTTTTGCATCTTCTCCAGACCCCTTCACATCTCAGCTTTAAGAACGTGTCTGCACTCCCTCAGGATGTGCAGCTTTGAATTCCTGCAGCCTTTAGATCCAGGCCTGGCCTGAAAGGAAGGCCGCAGTTCACCACCTCCTCTGTCTTAGAAGATTCTGTCTTAGGCTCTTAAAGGAAAACAAGATGGTGTCAGGTACACAAGGGTTTGAGGACAGCCCTTGCCACTTAGTGAGTTGTTTGGGGCATCACTTAACCTCTCTGAGCTTCAGTTTCCTCCCTGGTGAAATAAGGTGTATGGACGGTGTGAGGATTAACATAAACTAGGTGAGGAGGTGTGCAGTGCCTGGTGCTGGGGAGCTGTCCAATAAAAGGGAGTTGTTATGACTCACCCCCCAGACTTGCAGTCTGCAGGGAAAGGCCTCAGGGGAGGAAGTGGCAGGGCCCACTCTGCGGTCGGGGCGTTTCCTGACAGGACTGGGTCTAACAAGCACTATATTGATAGGCTCCTTTTGCACGGCAATCCCTCCAGGGGCAATCGATTCTGTATATCAGGGTCTTTGGTGTTTTCATTCTGTGTAGGCACCCACATGATTTCCCATTTTAAAGGAAAGCCCTCAATAAATGATTAATTAAAACCCCACAATATGTGACTTTTTAAATTCATTTATTATTCAATAAGGAAACCTAAGAAGCTCATGCTGTGTTTGTAGATCATGGCACACTTGGAATCAATTAATTATTTATCATTTCTCAAAGCAGCCCATTCTCTCATCATCTGCAAAGTGCTGAACTGTGGTAGGCAGTGGGGACAAGTCAAAGAGGGGAGGCAAGAAATTGAACTTATTTGAAGGGCTTCCTAAGTGGCATTTGTTCTTTCATTGAAATTCTCCCCATCACCATTTGAGACAGAGTCTATTGTCCCCATTTTGTGAAAAAGGAAATTGAGGCTCAAACTTCTAGGTGACATTGACAAGGTTACATGGCCGGGAAATGTTGGAGCTGAGACTTGAAGCCAGGTACACTTGGTTCCAGAATCTTTGCTCTCTCAACTCACAGATAAGCTGTCTCCAAAGATGAGTCAAAAGTGTCCCCAGTCTTTCATGGCCTCAGTTATGCCAAACTTAAGAGAATTCAAGTTGAGGGGAAGCCATAAGTAGCCCAAGCTCCCTCTGCTTTCTATGACTCCCTTTGAGTCCTTATGCTGAAAGATGGAGGTAGCGCCATGGGCTTGTCAGACTCGTGGATGGGTCCACTGTCTGCATGGCAAACCAGTACAAGCAAGGGGAACATGGGTGCTCAGAGGAGAGGTAGCACTGCTTTCTAAAAAGGATGTTAGCATGGAGAGATGGGCAGATTCCAAGGGCTTAGTCAACCCAAGTCCCCTCAACAAAGCACTCACAATGGGTTAATGCACCCAGAGGCCAATTCAGAGTTTTGAAGATAAGTTTAAATGATCCTCTTTGCATAAATGTCTATTCAACCCTTTGTCCATTTTTTAATAGTTATTTGGGGTTTTTTGCTACTGAATTGTAGAAGTCTCCTATATATTTTGGATATTAGCTCCTTATCAGATATATGGTTTATAAATATATTCTCCCAATCCATAGGTTGCTCATTCACTCTGTGGACTGTTTCCTTTGCTGTGAAGAAGGTTTTTAGTTTCATGTGGTCTCACTCATCTATTTTTGCTTTTGTTGCTTGTGCTTTTGGTGTCATATCCAAGAATCATTGCTTAGACAAATGTCATGAGCTTTTCCCCTGTTTTCTTCTAGGCGTTTTACAGTTTCAGGTCTTATGTTTAGATCTTTAATCCATTTTGAGTTGATTTTCGTGTGCAGGGTAAGATAAGGGTCCAATCTCAGAAGACATACAAATGACCAACAGATATACAGAAAGATGCACAGCATGACTAATCATCAGGGAAATGCAAATCAATACCACAATGAGATATGACCTCAAACCTGATAGGATGGCTATCCTAACAGTAAAGAAATTGGAATACTTGTACACTGTTGGTGGCAATGTACAATGGTGCAATGTTCATGGAAAACAGTATGGAGGTTCCTCAAAAAATTAAAAACACAACTATCATATGATCCAGCAATTCCACTTCTGGATATATATCCAAAAGAATTTAAATCAAGCTCTCAAAGAAATATCTGCACTCCCATGTTCTCTACAATACTATTCACAATAACCAAGATATAGAAACAATCTAAAGACTGAATGGACAAATAAAATGTGGTATATATATATATACACACACACACACACACACACACACACACACAATGGAATATTATTCATCCTTTAAATAAAAAAGGAAATTCTTCTATGTGCAGCAATGTAGATGAGCCTGGAGGACATTGTGCTAAATGAAATAAGCCAGTCCCAAGTGGAGAAATATTGCACGATTCCACTTAGATGAGGTATCTAAAACAAGCATATAGAATCAGAGAGTAGAATGGTGGTTACCAGCTGCTAGGAGTGGAGGAAGTGGGGAGCCACTATTCAATGGGTATAAAGTTTCAGTTATACAAGATGACTACAAGTAGAGATCTACTGGGTAATATTGTGTTTACAGTTAACAATACTATATTGTGAACTTAAAAATTTAAGATGGAAGATCTCATGTTAAGTATTCTTATCACAATAGAAAAAACTTGATCTTCAGCTCCTACTGAGAGGTAGGTGGGTCCTCCTATCATCACTAAATTGAGGTTTCCCATCAATGATTCTCCCCTTGGCCTGCACATTAGAATAATTTGGATAAATTTTAAAAAATATTGATGCCTGGGCTTCATCTCAATAGTGTCTATTTCATGGTCTAGGATGTGTCCCAGGCATTTGTTTTTTGTTGTTGTTTTTTGGGTTATTTTTGGTGAGGAAGATTCGCCCTGAACTAATATCTGTAGGCACAGCGTTTTAAAAATCTCCACAATGAATCTAACAGGCAGGCAAGTTTGGACATCACTGACTTAGAGAATTCTCTTATTTTCCATGAAACGCATTTTAAAGGATGAGTCATATGGTGTCACCTTTCTCTTTTACCTCTCTCAAGTTCAATGCCCTTTCCTACTTAACATTCAGTGTCCCCCTCTCTCAGCATCTTATACCCTGCTAATGGCACATACTAATTCAACCCAAGCCACTAACTTCTTGGATTTCCTAACTCAGTGAATATTTCTATTTAAAGAAGGGACATTGATGCCTTAAGAAGAACAAAAATCACAGTAGATCTTTTGAAGGCTTCTAAAGGAGCCTGCTTTGGAAATTCCATGCCATTATTGTGTATAAGCCAATCTTTCCTAGGGTATGAACATTTTTTGCAAAACAGCCATATGACTCTAAGTTGAAGCCCATTCCTGAGCCTTTGAATTCATTTATCTTTGGAGTTAAAGAAGACTTAAGTTTAGAGGTAAAAATAGTCATTTTATTTTTCCTTAGGGGTAAGGCAACCTCATAAATCCTAGTTGACCATGACATTCTCAAAGCTCCAAAGGGACTCTGGCAGGTGTGCCAGTTGATCTGGGGCTCCCAGGACCACAGGACCTAGTTGAACACACATGACACACATCTACCCTGTGCCATGCTGTGCTGCATGCTGGGCCCCTGCTCTCAAAGAGCTGCCTTCCAGAAGGGTGTAGAGAATACAGGGCCACAATTACAGGACAATCAGGCAAGTGCTGTAAGGACACAGAGAATAGACTCATCTCTCAAACTGGAACAGGTTAGTGGGTCAAGAAAGACTTCCTGGAGGGGTGAGGACAGATCTGAGGCTTCTAGGGCACATCACAGTCCAGAGGAAAGGCATTTCAGGCAGAGGGACCAGTGTGAGCAAAGGTATGCAGGACTTGGAGGAGCTGGGAAGATCACTGACCAGATTTAAGAGACTTGGATAATTCTCATCCCAACACAGTTTGAATTCTCTGTGTGCAGTTAAGTAGATGGATCCCCATTCTCTGAGCCCCACTTTCTAGCTATATAACAGAGCAATGAGTGACTTCTCAATCCTCAGTTTCCCATGATTCTAAGTTAAGGAAGACTCTGCAGCCGCTTCCTGTGCAAAGCAGATTGTTACATCTGCTTAGTGATTTTTAATTCTCCTTTGAGTGATGTACCAGACCACACCCCACCCTTCACCCACCACTGCACCAGCCAGCAAAAGGGGTGAAAGGATGCGAAAACAAGTCTTGTGCAACACACCCAAATAGCACAAGTGGCTACTGCTCAGGGTGGGGTGTGTGTTCCCATCCAGGCTTGCGGTCTCTCCTGGACAATACACTTGGTTGGATTTGTGCAGGAGAGTGACAGCCAAAGAGCAGCCACTGCATCCTGTCAGCACAGAGGCACCGGGGCCGACCCTGGCCCAGGCCTGAGGTGTAAACCAGGCATCCACTTGGTCGTACTTAACAGGCCTGGGTTTATGGTTCCCCAAGAGTGGGCGGAAGGGTCTTTAGAGCTGTTTTTCTTTGATTTCCTGCCTTTTCTTTCTTCTGGAAAAAAAATCAAACAAAATTTGTTCAGAATCCAAAGGCAACAGTGTTGTGGCTGGCACAGGCAGGTCTCCCTCCCGTGGCCGTCCTGTCGCTCATTGCATGACTCTATTTTACTTTTGTAACTATGCTGAATCCTGCCAAGGCTGTCGCTCTGCCTGCTGAGCCCTCAGGGAGGCCTTGGACATGACTGCTCCCCAGGCTACAGTGTCATTATTCCTTTATGACTGGCTCCCTGGTTTTGAGGGGAAGGCAAGTGACTAACTCTCACTGGGTTCCTACTAAGTCAGTCCCTTCAGCTGAGGCAGACCTCCTCTTTCTTCCTGTGATATCAGCCTTATTATTACTATTATCCTACTATCATTCCCATTTTACAGATGGAAAACCATCAGCTCTACTAGAGGGCCTATCTGAAATGGAAATGGTCTGCAGGCCCCTGGGCCCCTGCACAGTCCTGTGGACAAGGGGTCAAGGGGTCAAGGGGAGGAGCTTCTAAGAAAGGGTGGACCCGCCCCATACCCGGAAACAAGAACAACCACAAAAACACAATGGTCTCCAGTGTATTTGCAGATTTCAGAGATCTTCCTGCTTCATTCTTTAGATAAAGCTCTCCCAGACAACTGAGGAAAACAAACAAACACACAAAACAACTCTCTGCCCATGGTGGACAGCTGCAGCCCGAATCAGCCATGTGGGCCATGACCTCCCTCTCTTGTCATTGGCGCCTCCCAAGCCCACCTGCCCATGAAGGAAGAGCGCAAACGCTTCCCTCCTGGAGCCTTCCCGGGCTGCCTAGTTATGGGCTGGATGTTGTTCCCCAAATTGTTAGACCCAAACCCCCAGTACCTCAGAATGTGAATGTATTTGGAGACAGGGCCATTAAAGAGCTAATTAAGATAAAATGAGGTCATGAGGGTGTGTCCCACTCCACTATGACCGACTGGTGTCCCTATAAGAAGAGGAGATTAGGACACACAGACCTCACAGAGGGAAGACCAGGTGAAGAGAGGGCGGATGCCACCCGCAAGCCAAGGAGAGAGGCCTCAGGAAAAGGCAGCCCTGCCCACGCCTTGATCTTGGATTTCTAGCCGCTAGAACTGTGAGAGAATAAATTTCTATTCTTTAAGCCACACCGTCTGTGGGATTCTGGTATGGCAGCTGGAGCAGACTAACACGCCCCATATCCAAACCTCCCCATCCCAAGGGGAGGTAATTTTCCCTCCACCAAATGCTCACGTCATTGCACTTACAAATGTTTATGTCTTTCCTACAAGGAAGAGAACGTAACAGGAGCGCCCCGAGTACAGACCTAAGGGAGTCGGGGTGGGGACATCAGCTTTGAAAGGCGAGGAGTCTTTTCATACCGACTTACTTTCAGATACTTAAAATTGCAGAAGTCTCAAGTCAATAGACCAAAGTGTCCCTTTTCTTCTTATTTTCCTCTCGTTTATGATGGTCTTCTAGCCACATGAGATTCACTTGAGTTTTCTCATCTGTAATTAGAGATGATCACATCAATCGTTAAAACCTGTTGTAAGTAGTAAGCTGTGATAGAGTTTACATAGCACATAGTGCTAGTCACACAGTAGGTCTTCAGTAATTCTGATTTGCTTCCCGTTTGTATCCAGCCTGTCTCCTCTGAGAGGCTCTGCATGAAGGAAATCTCAGATACTGAGAAGCTTATTGTATTCGTTTGGAGGGCCGCCACAACAAAGTACCACAACTGGGTATCTGAAACAGCAGAAATGGATTGTCTCATAGTTCCAGAGATCAAAAGTCCGAGGTCTAGGTGTCAGCAGGGTTGGCTCCTTCTGAGGGTCATAAGGAACATCTGTTCCAGGACTGTGATGGCTAATTTTACCCGTCAACTTGACAGGGCCAAGAGGTTCCCAGATTATACATTATTTCTGAGTGTGACTGTGAGAGTGTTTCTGAATGAGATTAGCATTTGAATCCTGGGCTGAGTAAAGTAGATGGCCTTCCCCAGTGCAGGTGAGCCTGAACAGAACAAAAGGTGGAGGAAGGAGGAACTCACCCCTTTTGTTTTCTAACTGTTTGAATTGAGACATCTCATTTCAATTTCTCCTGCCCTCAGACTATGATTTACATCATCAGCTCCCCTGGTTCTCAGGCCTTAAGACTCAGACTGAATTATACCACTGGCTTTTCCTGGGTCTCCAGCTAGCAGAGGGCAGATTGTGGGACTTCTCAGCCTCCATAATTGCATGAGCCAATTGCTCATGATAAATCTTTTATATTTATATATATATGCCTATATATATTTATGTACAGGCATGTATATGTTTATGTGTATATATGTATATACGTATGTATATACACACATATGTGTGTGTGTGTGTGTGTGTGTACACATATCGCCTATTGATTCTGTTTCTCTGGAGACCCTGACTAATGGGATGCCTTTCTCCTAGCTTTGGTTCTTTGCTGGCAATCTTTGGCATTCCTTGGCTTGTAGAAGCATCATCCCAATGCCGGTCTTCATTTTCGTGTAGTATTCTCCCTGTATGCGTGCCTTTTTATCCAAATTTCTCCTTTTTATAAAGACACCAGTCACATTGGATTAGGCTCATCCTAATTGACCTGATCTTAATTAATTACATCTACAACAAACCTATCTTCAAATAAAATCACATCCTTAGGTATTGAGGATTAGGATTTCAACATATGAGTCGGGGGTGCGGCATACAATTCAACCCATAATACTCATCTTCCAGTTGATGCTAGAATTCTATTTACAGCCTCTCTGTGCCTAACTTTGGACCAAGTGATGAAAATCGACTATCTTCCCAGACAATCTTTCTATCTAAGGACATCTTGAAACATCATTGTTTCTTCCTATAATTCTAGCTTTCATGGACATAGATCATATCAATTTTATTCTCCTTCTAGATTCATCTAAACAATTTGAAGAAACATGCTCTTTGTTTTGAAAATCCCAGGCTCCTGGGAGTCCTCCACCACAAACATGCTCAACCTTGGCTGCTCCTTAGAATCACCTGAAAGCTTTAAACAAAGCCTGATGCCCAGGACCCAGCGCAGACCAATCCCATCAGAATTTCCAGGGGAAGGACCAAAGCCTCAGCTTGCTTTTCAAAGCTTTCCGGGTAATTCTGATGTAGAGCCAAGGTTGAGAACACTGTTCTATTAGGATACTGGGAGCTCATCTCATCTCCACGGGTGAGAAAACGGACTGTTGAAGAGCATATTTTGAGGCCTTTGGATTCAACCAAACATGACACCCTGGCATTCTAACCACTGAAAGATTGGGAAAATCCTGTGTGAGCTTGTGTCAAATATTCCTTCCTTACTTTTCAAACGTGTATATTTAAGAGGCAATGTGAACCATCTGTTTTTAATTCAGTGACACTTAAGTCATCATTGGAATGCTATTTTGTAGAAACCCTGCTGATGCCTCAGGATGTCATTTGAAAAGACCTGGTTGCTCAACCTGGAAGCCCAGTGGCATGGGTTGCGTTGGGTTGAGCAGACAGATTTGAAAGCCAAAAAGATCTAGACAGTATCCCAACATGTACTCTGTGAGTAGAACCCCCCCAGAACAGCTGATTTCTTTATTTTTAGGTCTGGGCATAATGCTGGTGCTTGTACTTTTGATCATGTCCTCTCTCATTCTCTCTTTCTCTCTCTCTCTCTCAGCATGAGGCCTTTAATCTATTTATCAAAACTAAACTGATTTATGCCAGGCTCAATATTATAGAAAACAAACAAAAATGACTAGTTATGATAAAATCTGGGCTTCAAGTAGCTCAATTACAGAGAAAAACAAATGCTTCAAGGTAAGAAATAAGTTCCAGGAATACAAATAGCTCTGAGGGAAATACACGGTAATGGAAACCATCAAAAAATTTTGTATCTATTATGTAAGAGAACATCTAATCCATTCCTCCATTTTATAGATGAAGAGACTGAGGCCAAGAGAGTGAGAGAGATGGAAACTTATTCAAGATCTCACACAAAAACTATTTCAATATCCAGGGCAGAAATGAGGTCTCCTGTCTCCCAGACTAGGGTTTTCCAAAATATCATCGTGCTAGGAGATACTCAAATAAAAATAAAATATGAGCATGATTTGTTTTATTTTGCTCCAGTAGACTTGGCCTGTAGCACCCATAGTATCCGATATCAAGAAGGGCAGTTTTGTTTTTTTTTTTACCTTTTTCTCCCCAAAGCCCCCCGGTACATAGTTGTATATTCTTCATTGTGGGTCCTTCTAGTTGTGGCATGTGGGATGCCACCTCAGCATGGTTTGATGAGCAATGCCATGTCCACGCCCAGGATTCGAACCAATGAAACACTGGGCCGCTTGCAGCGGAGCGCACGAACTTAACCACTCGGCCACGGGGCCAGCCCCAAGAAGGGCAGTTTTACTGGGCTGTTAGAAGGAGGAGGGCAGAGCCTGTTCAAGGGCAGAAGAGATGAGAAAGAGTTCAATATGGCACGGAGAAATTGGCAAAGGGGACCAGGATGAGGGTCCCAGTTAGGAGCCTGTTTCAATGGTGGGTAAGAATGGAAGGATGCTGTTCAAGAATGCGGGTGAGTGACAGGGTCCTATTGCATTATTGAACAATGGTTTCCACCACTGGCTTTATATTAGAATGAACTAAGAAGGATTTAAAGTAA
Organism: Equus quagga; assembly: GCF_021613505.1. NCBI lineage: Eukaryota > Metazoa > Chordata > Mammalia > Perissodactyla > Equidae > Equus > Equus quagga. Next base: position 129,291,895 of record NC_060271.1, on the reverse strand, counting down.
TACTGGTACCCAGACTCTGCTCCTCCCCCCAATAATTCTAATTGATCAGAAATGGGGCCCAGAAATTGTTAGGATTATAAAACTTCCCTGGTGAGTGGACATGCTCTAACAGTCTGGGTAAGAAATGTTGAAGAGAAGAACTGGTGTAATGATAGTGGGAATGTGCAGTGGAGAAGGCTGTGGGGAGAGATATGCAAGAGTGATTCAATGGAACTTAGTGATTAATTGGTTAAAGGATGCAAGAAGGAGAAGTGTCTGCTTTTGGCGGCTTGGCAGATGATGGGTCTATTCATTGGCTGTAGAGAATACAAGATTCGAGGCTGGTTTGATGGGGGTATGGATAAATTCACGTTTAGACCTGTTAAGTTTGAGATGCCCATGAAACATCGGGGCAGTGTTTAAAGCTGATCGTATGAAGGAGCCTGGAGCTCAGGAGGTAGTTCTGTATTGGAGCTTGCTATATGTTAATATTTATGAACTCTAATCCTTAATCAAGGCGAAAAATAAATCTTCTAGCCAGGAGAAGCTCAGCAACCAGGTCATTGCAAGCCCCGGAAACATGTGTACACTCACTGCCACTACCTCACCCTCTGTCAGATGACAGCTCTAGGACACACTATACCCAACTCCAGGCACCCTTCTGCCCCACGGCTCATTATCCTCAGAGTTAGCTGTTATGTGGGACAAGTCAGGTTGCTAGGAACCTGCCATTTTTCATCAGTGAGGGCCTGTCCTAATGCTGGAGACCTGAGTTTGTGGGGAGAGGCGGAGAGAGGGGGACAACAGGGGTGTGGGCTGGCAGGGGAGAGGCAGCAGGAAGGGGGTGCAGGGAATCGCTGTGAAAGCATTCCATTGCATGTAGGTGGCTCTGGAGGGAGGAAGAAATAGATATCAGTTACAGAAACATCAGAGACTGGAAAAAGCTACAAGCAGAGCCTCAGACATTGGTCTCTCCAAAAAGTTAAGCAAGTGACTCAGCCTTACATCATGCCCTAGATATCGCCAAGGCGCCTGAGGCCAGATCACCACCAAGGGGCCTCCCCAAGGCTCTGGTCATCCTCCCATGCTGTGCAGGAGAAGCTGTCCTACTTGGCTTGGGGTGTGTGGCTCTGGACGGGAACAGGGAAGCCGGCTCAGGTGACATCTTCTGAGTCCATCAGGTAGAAGAGGTGGCCACTTACTAGGAAATGCACAAGCACTTGCAATTCAACTTCCCTCTGCATGGCTGCAAGAGACAAATGTCCCTGATGGAGTCTGACCTCCACACATCCCCAGTGACAGTTCCTAAAATGGCTCCCAAAGAAGGAGAACTTTTCCAAGCTTAGAGTTCCCTCTGAAAGCTATGCAAGATCTAAAGTGTAGATCTTACAATATACAGGTGCCATGGTTGGCATCTGACATACATTTTCCTATTTAATCCCCATACAAATTTTGCCAGGGTTTGTTATCTACTTTGACTAAGGTGACCGAACCAATGAATGGTGAACAGGGGTGTGAAAGAGGTCTGTCTAGATCAGACTGTCATCTGTTTCTTTCCACTTCCATCAATATTGGGCAGATCTGTAGCCTGAGGCACTTCCAAGACTGGGAGGGCAGCCTGCCTTGCTGCAAGTGTTACCTTGAACTTATTAGATGTTTGATGGTTTATCAAGGGATATAAAAAGTAATAGGCAAAGTGCCAGGAACTCCAAATTTAAGCTTCAGCTTTGCTGTCCACTAGCCTCATACGGGAATTAAAAAATATGCCCTGTACCCTTTGAAGAGCAGTTTTCCTTTCTATATAGTAGGGATAATAACACCTAACTCCCTTTTTTTTTTTTAAGATTAAACATCAAAATTGTGCCCAATTCGTTAAATTTGCTAGTTTGGTCTCATTGTCTTTAACATTAACTAGGGACTAAAGAAACTACCCAAATACTGGGTTCTAGACAAAAATTATGCCTTACCTTTATGTTGATTTTGATGAGATGCACTTGGAGTCATTATATTTGCATATCTTTAAGCTTTAACAATCAAATGCAATGGTAACCGACTCTGTTGTGGTGATGTAAGAGCACCAGCAACTAGCACATTGGAAAAATAAGATTAACTGTTTAAAATTGAGCCTTGATGACAATTTGGCATGGCTTTCCATGCACGCCTTTTCCCTGAGCAAAAAATAATAATAATAATAAGCAATAATAAGCAAAAATGCCAAACAATGAACCCAATAGGGTGCCAGCTTTGGCAAGGCAGGAAAAAGCCACCCAATAATTCCAATTTAGACTAAGATTTGTCTCTTCTGCTTCAATCCAGTGAAAACTGGGAAAGCCCAATGGTTCAATGCCCTCCCACGCTCACCTCCTGCACATTGCACGTTGGCCAAACTGCTTAATTTATACTATTATTTTCCTTAGACCTCCATATTTTATCTAAATCTGGTCCAGATATTTTGTAACAATAAGTGTATTTAGAGACAGAGGCAGCTCTAATTTGATCTTAAAAGGTACAAGGTTTTTAAAAGCAGACTTTTCTGAATCTGGAGCAGGAAAGGCAGACGAAGCTGATTTGGAGCCGAGGTTGGCTTCCCCCCGCTGACTCACAGTGTGGGCGCTCTTAAAGTGCAATAAACTGTCCGCTCCAGAGAACAATGCCCCCATTGTGAACATCGCTACATTCCAGAGCCTGGGCTTTCTACACAACACGGCTAAGTGTGCCCTGGTGAGGAGGCCGAAGCATTCGTGGAAATGAGACGGTTCCCTCCAGTGTTTTCTGTAGCTCCTCTCCCTTCCTGTCTGAAGGAGTCTAATTGGATACAGCTGGATCATCCCAGCGCTCCAAGCTGGAATTTGCTTGAGAAAGAGGTGTGGGGAGAGCAGCTCCCACTGCATTCTGAGCCCCCAGGCTGCGGGACACCCCTGACAGAACACTTAGGATCTCGCTAAAGTCACTGTGTGTGTTTTCCCAACTGCCAAGACCCAGCTACACAAAACTGAAGTCACTCTTTAAGAATGCCTGCAGATTAAATTTATCTGGGGCTTGAAACACTGGGAATAAAAATTAACAATAAGAATAATGGTAATAAGTTGTAGCATTACTTACTTCCTGAAATATTTTCCCTCCTTATCAGTTGATTGACTACTTTAACTTTGTTCTGAAAAAAGATGTTCTTAGGCTAGGGTACAAAAAAGCATAGGTAGCACTGTGGGAAGAGCATGATTTTGGTTTAAAACCCAGCTCTGAGAATTACCGGTGTGTGACTGTGGGCCAGTCCCTTAAATCTTGTCTGAATCTCTGCTTCCTCAGGTTGCAAATGAGCATATGTAAAAGCACATTTCAAATTTAAATGAGAATTATAAAAAGTATGATCAGATAGTAATAAAATTAAACGTTTTTTTTGATGGACCAGAAGGTATATATGGACATGAATGTAGCATTTCCTTCCAAAAGGGAGGAAAACTTCTTCCGACGGTAAAGGAATCCTCGCAACACTTTTGGTTTCCAAATTAGAAATTGATAGAACGCTTGCTTATGAAACACTTGAATTTGTGTGATGTGATTTTATAGTCACATCTTTTTGCATTTATTTATTTTTATCTCCATTGATAAATTACTCCATTTATTTACTTGCTTTGCTTTGAATGACTTTTGGCTCTTTACAAAAATCGAATCCATTCTCAAAGTTCAAAGACTTGACATGGGGAGGAAATTGCGAAGTCTGTTTCTCCACGCCTTAAATCAGCCCCTTACATCTCGTGAGCAACAACTGTGCCAAGGAGCTACCTTCCCCAGCGAGCTGCTCTGCAGGAGAGAGAGTTTACACTAATTGGATGCCTAACGTATGCCATGCTGTATGTTAGGTGTATCTCATGCCCATCTGATTTTATCTTCATAATAACATTGCAAGGTAGATAATGTTATCTCTAGTCTAAAGATGAAGACACTGAAACTTGGGTATTCTAACTTGTTCTCATCTGCCTGGTAAATAGGGGAGCTAGAATTAGACCCCAATTCTCTCTGAGCCCAAAGTCTATGTTCTTTTTCCACCACACCAGACATCCTCTCCATCCACGTGGATATGCATGCCAAATAACTGGCCTCATTTTATAGTCATACCTCCTTATCTGTTCATTCTACCATATTTCTTGAGTGCCTTCTGTGATTGTGGCACTGAAGGGGGCCTGTGAGAGATCCAAGTCTTTATGAAACACATAGACTTCTCTGGCTCCATATCTCCAAAGCCTTCCATTTCCCCATTTGTTACTCAAACAACGTACCATGATAGCATCACATGTTTAACGAATGTTAGCACTGAATATGATACAAAATTAATTCCTTACATGCCACAAATCAATAGTGCTTTGTCCTCAGAACAAGTACAATGGTACTCTAGCTGGATCTAGATAAGATAAAAAGGAGGTCTAGATATAACTATCTGGATCAAAAGTGATACAATTTATCTTCCACTTTGAGCCAAGATGGAGTAATAGGACTAGATTTACCTTCTCACTTGAAAAAACAAAAAACTAGCAAAATATATGGGACAGTGTTTTTTAGGAGAAAACAAAAGAGCGTGATCAAAGAGTGATAGAAAACTCTATGATTGTTCCAGCTTACTGCCTGAGACAGTCTGCAGATCATGCTGTAGGAGGAGTGAACCTAGGCAGCACTGCGTGGACCTCGTGGGGAAAGAAACAAAGCTGAGCTTTCCGCGAATCCAAGGAAGCTAGAGTTTGTAGGACAGAGTATTGAAGGGGAGAAAGGTCTGCTAAGAAAGAATCCTGGAGCAATGCAAATGGGCCCCCTTAAGTTTCTGCCAGAATATTGATCCAGACATGCACACAAGCAAACTACCCAAGGCTAGGGAAAGAACCATCCAAAGAATTAAAGAGAACAGTGCTCAGTACTCACACATGAATGGAAATAGTGCCTGTTCACCACCCAGATTGGAAAAACTGATTATTCCCTGGGCATAGGGGAGAACACTCAGGAAAGTCTTGCCTCAGTAACAGAAAGTAAGCCCTGAACTGCTCTGGATCTGCCCAACAAACTATAAAAGCAAGACCCTAAAGCATCAAGCTTTTCCCAAATGACTTAGCAGCATTCCAGAATGAAGCTTAAGAATATTTATGAGTAAAAAAAAAAAAAATCCAGCATCCAATAAGGTAAAATTTACAATGACTGGAAGCCAATCAAAGATTCTGACCCAAAACTGACACGTACATTAAAATAAGCAAAGACATTATATCGTGACTATAAACACATTTCATATATTCATAAAGTATAGACATGGAATATTTTTTTAAAAGACCCAAATTGAACTTCTAGAGAGAAAAATTATAATTGTAAGAGGAAAAATACACTGGTACGATTAATGTCAGACTAGACATTTCAGAAGAAAAGATAGTGAAGCTAAAGGTATAGCAATAGAAACAACTAAAATGAACCAGAGATTAAATAATAATTTAAAAAATAATAATAGTATAAGTAATTAAAAATAATTAAATAATTTTTTAAATAATTAAAAAAATAATAGCAGAACATTAGTGAGCTGTAGGATATGTTAAGCAACCCAATACATTATTTGTATTCCCTGAGGTAGAGAAGAAAGCAGAGTGGACAGAAAAAAATATTTGAAGGAAAAATGAGCTAAAAATTTTTGAATTTGATGAAACTATAAACCTGTAGACCTAAGAAATAAGAAGAAAACTATACCAAGGCACATTATAATCAAATTGCTCAAAACCAACAATAAAGAGAAACTCTTTAAAACAGCCAGGAAAAAATAGACACATTTTTATACACAGGAACAAAGATGACAGAGACAGCAGAATTCTCATCAGATACAGCACAAGGAAGACGACAGGCTAGGAAGATCTTTAAAGTACTGATAGAAAAATATTGTCCTCCTTGAATTCTATACCCAGCAAAAATATCTTTAAAAGTAAAAGAGAAATAAAAACATTTTTCAGAAATAGCAAAGCTAAAAGCCTCGTCAGCAGCAGACACACACTTCACAAAATGTTGAAGGAAGTCTCAGGTTTCCTTTAAATCTTTCAGGGAAATAGTATCAAATGAAATATGAGGCTAGGCAAAGGAAGAAAGGCACTAGAAATGCTTACTAGATGAGAAATATATGTTTTATAATTATGTAAATCACTTTACAAGAAAATTGACTGTAAATAAAAATGCATAATAAAATGTGTAAGTAAAATATATGGCAATGATAGCATAAAGTCTGAGAGAGGAGAAATGGAAACATGTTATGTTAAGGTTCTTATACCATTTGTGAAGTGATATACTATCACTTAGATGTAGATTGTGATAAGTTAAAGATGTTCATTGCAAATCCTAAAACAACCACTAAAATAACAAAGCAAAGAGTTATAACTAATAAGCCAAAAGAGGAGATAAAACTGAATCATAAAAAATGTACGATTAATATAAAGCGAAGTCAGAAAAAGAAGAAAATGGGAATAAATAACAGTCTAGAACATTGGTTAGTAGTAAAATAATAGACTGAAACCTCACTGCATAAACAAATGCATTAAATTTAAACAATTTAGAAACCCTAATTAAAAGGCAGAGATTGTCATAGTTTGCAAAAAAGACGTATCCAACTATATGCTGACCACAGAAACACATGTTAAATATAAAGACACAAATAGGTTAACTGTGAAAGGATGGAAGAAGATACACCATACTAATACCATAGTGTTAGTATTACCATACTATACTCAAAATGAAGCTATACTGGCTATATTAATGCCCAACAAAGTATATTTTAGAGGAAAGAATATTACTAGGAATAAAGAAAATAATTTCATAATGATGATGATAAAATATATGAAAGTCTTGTACACTGAAAACTAAACAGCATTGCATAGAAAAATTAAAGAAGACCTAAATAAGTGGAGAGATATTCCCTGTTCCTGGGTCAGAACACTCAATATTGTTAAAATGTAAATTTTCCAGGGGCTGGCCTGGTGGCGCAGTGGTTAGGTTCACACATTCTGCTTCTGCGGCCGAGGGTTGGCTGGTTTGGATCCCAGGTGCGGACCTACACATGACTTGTCAAGCCATGCTGTGGCAGGTGTCCCACATATAAAGGAGAGGAAAATTAGCATGGATGTTAGCTCACAGCCAGTCTTCCTCAGCAGAAAGAGGAGGATTCCCAGCAGATGTTAGCTCAGGGCTAATCTTCCTCAAAAAAAAATTTTAAAGAAATGTAAATTTTCCCCACATTAACTTATAGATTCAATGCAATCCCAATCAAAACTCCAACCAGCATTTTAGTAGTAATCAACACTCTGATTCTAAAATTCATGTGAAATCACACAGGACCTATAACAGCCAAAATAAATTTGAAAGAGAATAATGAAGTTAGAAGACTACTACTTCCTGATTTTGAGACTTACAGAGATGGAGTTATCAAGACAGTGTAATATGAGTGCAAGGGTCGAGAGACGGATCAATACAACATAATAGAGTCTAGAAATTGACCCACATATATTTGGATGATGGATTTTCAAGAAAGTTGCAAAAACAATTCAGTGGAGAAAAGGCTAATCTATTCAGTAAATGATGCTGCAACAATTCAATATCCATTTGCAAAAATAAAATAAAATAAACTTTGATCTATGTCTTGCATGATATACAAAAATCACTCAAAACAGACTATTGACTTAAATATAAAAGCTAAAACTATAGAACTTACAGAAGAAAACCTTTGTGAGATTGGGTTAGGCAAAGCTATGACACTATAAACAGGATCCATAAAAAACTAAATTGATAAAGCAGACTTCATCGAAATTTAAAACTTCTACCCTTTGAAAGACACTGTTAAGAAAATGAGGGGGAAAACCCAAGAATGGGAAAAAATATTTAAAAAGCATATATCTGACAAAGGACTTGTATTCAGAATACATGACAAACCTTCAAAAGTCAATAATAAGAAAACAAACAACAGCAAAACCTAAGCAAAATATTTGAACAGGCACTTCACTAAACAAGATGTAAGCATATGGAAAATAAGCGCTGTATCATTAATCACCAGGGAAATGCATAGTAAAACCACAGAAAGTCACCACCACTCACCTACTGGAATTGTAAAATTGAAGAGAATGGCCATATCAAGTGCTGATGAGGATCTGGAGGCTCATACACCACTGCCATGATGGAAAATGGGGAAACCACTTAGGAGGCAGTTTGACAGGTTCTTACAAAGTTAAACATGCAGGTACTACATGACCCCCTCTGCTCCTACTTATTTACCCAAAAGAAAAGAAAGCACAGGCCCATACAAAGTTTTGTTCAACAATGTTCATAGCAGTATTAATTGTAACAGACCAAACCTGGAAATAACTCAAATGCCAATAACAGGTGAATGGATAAAAAAACTGTGGTATATGCATACAGTGGAATAAAAAGGAGCAAACTATTGCTATGCTCTGGGTGAATCTGAAAACAATTATACTGAGTGAAAGAAGGGAGACTACAGAGCATGCACTGTGTGATTCCATTTAAATAAAATTCTAGGAAGTGTGAACTGCTGTATAGTGAGAGAAAGAACATTAGTGGTTGGAGGATGAAGAGAAGAAGGAAGGAGAGATCCAAAGGGGCACAAGGAAGCTTTGGGATGATGGACATGTTCATTATTTCAGTTGTGGTGACAGTTTCACAAGTATATATATACATATATATATATATATATATATATATATGCCAGAACTTACCAAATTCTGTGTTTTAAATATGTTTAGCTTATTGTAAATAAAAATAATTTGTATTGTTTTCAACAACAGTTCCATTAAAAATGCAATCAAGTTTTTAAAAATCACATCTCCAAAGGACTAATAAAACAGTTTTCCGATGAAATATTGATTAAATTGTCAAAAATAAGCCACAGGGTATGAATGTTGAACAGCTATGCTTGCTCTGGTTGGCATAATTGCTAGACAGCCTGAAGGAAAAACAATGACAGCTTAGCCAAACAGAACTCAGTGGAGCGAAAATCCCTCCAAACCCAGCAGGGTCCCTCCTAACTATCTTACAGTGCGAGGAAAGGCAGCTTTTTCTGGGCCTTGCTGCATATTTCTCAGCACCTGGAAGGCCCAGCTGGGTTTCAGAGATGCACAGGTGGAACTGGCCTGGGAGTAGATAGGCAGGGTGGGAAGCTGCAGAAACAGAAAGCCATCATACATCCAACCGTAAACTACAAACAGAGGAAAGAGGATGGAAGGGTTATGCCTCCCTCAGCCACACAACTCAGCCGTCCCGTAGAATGTGTGGGAGAGCTTCGAGGTCTCACAGTGGGCTGAGGCACATAGTCCTGAAAGACCAGGAGGCCCAGAGGCCCCCTCCTACCAACCCCACACTCATGGCTGAAATAAAACCAAATCCTGGTACCTGCTTCTTCCCCATGTCCCTGCACATTCATCTGAAGTGTGACAGAACAAAACCTTGTGGAACGGTTACCCAAGGCTGGCCCCAGAACACCTGGGTCCTATTCTTCATCTTTCATTATTTCCAAACTTCTGTTTCCTGACAATCCTATTTTTCTCTTCCTTTCTCACTCTTCTCTCTCTCTCGTCCCTCATATTTTCTCTTCCTTGCAATCTTCTTTAAATGATGTCTGAACAAAGCAGAAAATACGTAAACGAAGTGCGTGAAGATCACTTCTTCAGTGAATATTTACTAAGTAGCATCAATGCCCTGCAAACTGTGCTGGGTGCTGGGGTGAGCAAGTGAACAATGAACAAGGCCTTTGAAAAACTCGCTGTGAAACCAAAGGGATAAATGTGAAATGATGCATTGCAAAATGATTCATACGTGCTAAAATATAAATCAGTGATGATGGAGCCCAGCGAAAGGACAGCCAGCTTTGCCTCCCTAAGCATTGTGAAAGGAGACAGCATGTGAGCTGGATTTTGAAGAAAGAGTAAGAGTTTGTCAGTCCCACAAGAATGGGGAGGCCAGAAAAATGGGGGCATTTCATGCGGCAACACAAGTACAAAAGCAAATAATGGTAAATGGAAGTGTCTATGATTAACAGTACGAAATCCACTATGGCTGGAATGTGACATGAGGATGGATTTGTGGCTGGAGCAGCCCTGAAGATACTAATTAAATGACTATTACATCTGGGGCCTGGGCAAGCCGCTAGCTCGGGGCCACTATTTTTTTTCTCCCGAAAAGGACTTTGACTAAATTATCTCTCATGTTGGCTTTAACCCTGTGATCTCATGACACATCTACCAGTCAGCAATAGTCTCCGGTCTCTCTTACAACGTATGTGCACCCATCGGCCTGAGATACGCATTGCATCTTTTAAGAGTTTGAATGATAAACCATCTCTCATATAAACAGAATCCACAAGAAAATCTCCCTGCTGAAGGCAGAGCAGGTTTTGGCTCAAAGCCTGATCTTTACATGTATCAAGGATAAAGATGGGTGATCTAAAAGTCAATATCTTCAGAAAGCAGTGCAGTTAAAGGAAATAATAGATTTGATGTCCGCACTACCTTGCCAGAACTGTTAAATGCTATTCACAATGCAACAGGCATACAATATAAATAACCGTCCACTCTGCATGTCCTCCCTCACTCTTGTTCTCGGGGAGGATAACAGGATAATAGAAGATTCAGCAGAAGATTTGCAAAGGACTGTTTGCTGGTCAAGAACATTATCTCTGGGGTTGTGTTTGCTTCCAATGACCCATCCTGTCACGCAGCCCGCCCTGCAGCGTCGCACGTGTTAGGATTAGGAGTTCCAAACCCCTATATTACAGAAGAGAAACCTTCTTAGGAGGCCTAAGAAAGGGATTCCTGAATGAGCCATGAAGCAAATTATGGCCTCTTAGTTAACTCTGGGTTTCTCCTAGGAATCAGTGTGAAAGAGATAAAGAAGCATTGGTCGTGGGATTGGTCAGAGCCTGCCTAGAAGGCCAGGTCTGCCCTTTCCGGGCTGAACAGTCCCTAGCAGGATGGTTGTCTTCTCTACGTAGCCTTGTCAAGGGGGAAAAATAATATCGAGTGCAAAGGATTGCCATAGGATTGAAAGCAATGCACGGGAAGGGCTGGCATGGTGCCTGGTACGTATTAGGCACTCGCTAAGTGAGTCCAGGATAATATATCCACTGCATGAGGCCTGGGTCCCTCTGGAGACATACACTAAAAGACATATTTCATGTGGAGGTAAGGTTATGATGTTAATGTAGGTGGAAAGTGAAATATAATCAAACTGCCCTTGAAAATCACTTAGGAAGGTGCCATGACAGAGACCAATATATTCTTTAGTAACTCTAACACAGCCAGTTGGGTTTTTTCCCAATCCAGCAATGGAACAGATCACTATTTTATTTGGTTGACCACCAGTTACAGTAATTGGCTTATGTTTAGGGACAATATTTGACCCTTTTGTGTGTGTGTGTGGAAGATTAGCACTGAGCTAACTGCTGCCAATCTTCCTCTTTTTGCTGAGGAAGACTGGCCCTGAGCTAACATCATGCCCATCTTCCTCTACTTTATATGTGGGATGCCTACCACAGCATGGCTTTTTTGCCATGCATTTTTTTTTTCTCCGAAGCCATGTCCGCACCCGGGATCCAAACCAGCGAACCCCAGGCCACAGAGAAGCAGAACGTGAGAAATTAACTGCTGTGCCACCGGGCCGGCCCCTGACCCTTTTTTTTAAAGAGGCATGGAGTTGAGGCAGCTGATGGAAGAAAGAACAGATCCTTTGTTTCCTCATCTGCCAAAAGAAGATAATGATAATAATGCAGATTTAGGTGTCCTGCCCTCCTTACAACTTATCAGGGTCAAAGAAAAAGATGCAAGAAAAAAAACTTTTTAGGCTATAAGATGCTTGTAAATTAAAACTACTATATAGATTTGTCTATGTGATTGGCAATAAAACACCCTGGAAATTCCTGATTGCAATAAAGGAGATTGAAATGAAGATTTAAAATATAATGGGTAATATCAGTCACCTCAAGTTGCAGCCCAAGTTTGGTTCTGTGAACAAAAGGCCCAAGAATTTAGAGATGCCCAACCTAATCACAGATCCAGCTGTGATTCTGCCTAAGGAAAGTGAAACTGAACTATTTGTATTGATCCCTTCTGTCCGGGCAGAATGGAGAGCTATCTGCCTGGAGGTTGGACCCAAAGAGAATCCAAGAGCAAGGTCAAGTTAGTGTAACACAAATTATCTCTAGCTGATGAGAAACTTAAAGGATCTACTCCCAGCTCTTGAAGCTGCCCTATTTTGTCAGGTCTAATTTACATTTCTTTTAACATTTAACAACTCTAAAATCCAAACGCATTTTAAGTGAAGGAGTCTTACAGTTACTGTCATCAAGATAGCACTACTGTTGTAGTTGTCACTAATTGTGCATTCATGAACTTGGACTTATCTCTTCATTTTGATTTCACTTCTGTGTCCAAAATACTACAAAATGTCTCTTTCAATAAGTTTAAAATAAAAATTTGAAGTGATAAAGAAGCATTGTATTATCATGAAATGACAACATTTTCTTCTTTTATCTCCTCCTCCTGCTTCTTGTTAGTACATAAAATGATGGTTCTTTCAGTTGGTGGTGGCTTAGGGAAGATAAAATGCTGAATTACACTAAATTTTAAGACTCTTCAATTTCCTCCTCGACCTGGTTCTAGACTCGTGGAACAGCTTCTAATTATAATTTAGCTTCCCAAATACTTGTCACTAAAAGGGGACACTAGATGAACATGAGACATGAGCATCTGAGGAGGGTATTTCTCATTGTACATCAATAACATAGAGTCTGGTTTACACTTCCATCGCCGGAATGTTTGATCAACAGGGTTGAGAATCCCCGAGTCTGATCACTTAAGGGTGCTTTGGCAAAATGCAGTCTCTCAGCTGGAAAATCTATGGGGAAGATGCCAAACCACAGTGATCTCATCGCATTTCTGTCCCTTTGCAAGGCTCTGCCTGGGCAGTCAGCCTGGCTCCTACAGGACATCACTGTCCTTTCTTTCTCTTTCTGCCGACACACCTCTGTCTTAGCACTCAGTGCAGCCTCCTCGCATTAAATCTCCCTTATGAGTCAGTCCTGCCATTTGCCTTCAGATCCAGTCCTTGTCCTCTCCTTCCCCAGCTCTGTGTGGCAGGAGGGCTGACCTCGTTCAGGCTCCATTTCCCAGATTCTTGTTCAGCTGCTTCAGCCCACGTGAGGGAATGACAAGAGATGGGAGGGTGAGAAGGGCAAAGCCAGAACATTTCTTGCCTTCTGTCTCTCTGCCTCAAAATGTGTCCCCAGCAGCAGCTCGCTCTATCTGTTCTGTGTCTCCAGCACCCCTGGGGAAACTCAAGGTGGTTTCAACTTGTGCCAGGTGACCCCAGCCCCTTGGCTCGGCTCACACCACCTCCTCACTTTGTCCTTCCAGCTGAGGGGTGGGAGCACTTTACTGCTGCTCCCAATTTCTGGATCACCTCTCTGTTCACTGGTTGGCTTCTCAGTCTTTCATCCCTGCATAACCAATTTCCTCTAACACCTCGACTGGTTTTTTCCTGGGTAGAACTGTGACTAATACATATGGGTCTGTAGCCCCTGTATGAAGATGAGCTGCTGGAAGTCAAGAACTCCACCCCACATCTTTGGACACATACATTTGAGTGGTACTTGATAAAGTGTTGTCCAATTGAACTGAAAATATGTCACTTAAAATCTAAGCTGACAAACCGATAAACCTGAGAAGCTTTTCTTTTTAAATGGAGCCATTTGCTGCTATAGTTAAAAGAAGACGATTTCAGAAAATCACACGTTCATGCCATTTCCAGAAGCACAGGCTCCTGCAAAATCATTTCCTTTGAAACAATTACTGAACATTAACTGAGCACCTAGCAGCCACCTTAAAGAGATGATTCATAGTCCTCACCACTCAATTCTGGGGTGGGCAGTACATGGGGTCCCATGTAACAGATGAGGAAATTGAGGCTCAGAGATGTTGAGAAAATATTCAACTTCATTCACTTAGCTTATAACTTAGTCAACATTACTCTAATAATGCTGAAACTTTAAGCACTATAAAATTAAGTACTTGTTAAAAATGGCAAGCCTAAAGTCCACACCAAGAAATCTAATTTAGCAGCTCAGAGGTGTAGCCCATTCATAACACTCTTAATATAAATATTCATTTATAATGTCCTCACTTGATCAGATGCATTCTCAATAACATTTTGAGAAATATTGCACTAGAATATAAGGAAAAATGTATCTGTGTTACATTAGTTCAATGATATATCCCCAGAGCCTAGCCAAGGGCCTGGTACTTAACCAATGATCAATAAATGATTGTAGAATTAATAAATGAATGAGTGAATGAACAACTTAACCATTTCTGTCTGAATTCAAATCCTGAACATTTTCTATTAGTCTTCACTAACTTTCATTTTAGACATCATGCCAAAGCCTATTCATTTATTAATTCATTCAGTGAACATTTGCTTAACTCTTACTATTATGCCTGGCCAGTGCCAGATACTGGGGAATATATAGATATTCATCAAACATTTAAGACATAGGCACTGCCCCTCAAAGAGTTCCAATTATTGCATTGGAAAGAACCAAGAAGATAAGGGCAACAGAGATCTATAATAATATGTTACAGAGATGTTGTTATAGATTTCTGTGCAGGAAAATTAGAACCACAAAGAAGGAAGTGATCAATTCTACCTGGAAGAAAGAGGCTAGAGAAAAATCCTACAGAAGAGGTAGCGCCTCTGAGGAATCTGGAAAGACAGACGTTTGTCAGTTACATGAGGGGTGGGGGCAGCTTTGCACAGAAGGCGGAGTTCAACAAGGTCCTGGAAGTGCGGTTGGCTCCGCAGGGCTCGGAGACCGTGTGTGAATTTCACACACGGAGAGCTACGTACGGCTCTAATGTAAAACCATCCAAATAGTAAAGACCACAAAGCAGATTCCCCAACCAGTTTTGTATGGGAAGGAGGAGAATTTTTCTATTACAAACTGTCTCTTTCCTCTCCCGGCCCCAAATACATACAAACCAGAAGGGGAAGAAGGGTGTTCTGTTTATTTCAACCTTTGATGAGTACGTGGTTAGATTCTAGGTCCGGGATGTCTAAACGCAAAGGCTATGCTCTTTTTTTTTTTTTTTTTTTTCCGAGGAAGATTAGCCCTGAGCTAACATCTGCCAATCCTCCTCGTTTTGCTGAGGAAGACTGGCCCTGAGCTAACATCTGTGCCCATCTTCCTCTACTTTATATATGGGACTCCTACTACAGCATGGATTGCCACCTGGTGCCATGTCCACACCCAGGATCCAAACCAGCTAACCCGGGCCTCCGAAGCGGAACGTGCACACTTAACCGCGGCGCCACTGGGCCGGCCCAGGCTGCACTCTTAATCACTCCATTCACTCAGTTTTCCAAGAAACTGGGAAGTAAAGGCTGAAGAGGAAACAAGACTCTTAATCCATCTTTTCCTGTTTGTGGTCCCTGGGCTCTGCTTTAACGCAAACCGAAACATTCATCCGAGTGAAGGTCACGCGGATGACCCTGAGCTAGACTTTTTATCCTTATTGCCTCATGTCGTCCTCAACATGTTTTTGAAATTTGTATTATTTTCCTCATTTGATAGGTGGGGAAACTGAAGCTCAGAGAGGCGAAACAGCGTGTCCAGGACCACCCAGCTCGTAAGCAGCTCACCTCCACCCATGACAGGATGAATCACCGCCATTTTTTAAATTTTCTTGCTGCTGCTCTTGATGGAATCTGGAATATCCAGATAGGATGAAAATACATACAGCAGTAGACTCCCTGTAACTCCAAAGTAACTTAGCATCATCTCATTTCCCCTCCACGACAGTACGCGTTATCCCCGTCTTACAGCAAAGGTTATTGAAAATTAAATATGTCAGTGATCTGGCAAGCCACACAGCCATGAAGTGATTGGGCCATTTAACTTAACTCAGCTCATACTTTAGCCTGAAATTTCCATATTTGGAAGAAATCTCTTTTTTTCTGGATTGTCTGTATTTCCCCAGAGTCATTTTTTAAGTAGAACTATTTAGTAAGGAAAACCATGACTATTCACTCTGGATTTTTCTTTAAAAAGGCCGGACATTTGATGGATTAAATATTAGTTCAGCTGTAATCTAAGACCCCATTTTTATTCCCTTAATTAGTAAACAGACCACTAAACTGTGCCGGATTTGACTTTTCATTGAGGAACAAAAATATTTAAAATGACCACAGCATTAAACTTTCAAAATATTTGCAGCAACATTTTTCTGTAAGCTTTAGTTTTATTCTTTAGTATTATCACATTTGACATAATTATACCTTGTAAATACCTCAAACTTGTAATGACATCCTTTCAAGAATTATTACTAATTATTGTACTTGACATGACAAATTAAATATGTTGTTTGACGTAATTACACTAAATAATTCAAAATGCTAATTATGCTTAGAAATAGCAATTAGCATGATGAAGTTTAAAAAAACAAACTACTGTAAATTTCACCACTGATTCAGTATCACAAACTAGAATTTTCTAGAAGATTTTAATAAAGATTGACTGATATGACTTATAAAATTCTATCTTTAGTCAGGGATGATGAACCATTTTCAATGGCTTCATAAGTCCTGGAATAGACAATGA
Source organism: Equus quagga (assembly GCF_021613505.1). NCBI lineage: Eukaryota > Metazoa > Chordata > Mammalia > Perissodactyla > Equidae > Equus > Equus quagga. The sequence continues at coordinate 129,275,253 of NC_060271.1, read as the reverse complement.
GCAAATAAAAGAGAGATCAGAGCTTGGTGTTGTCCAAAGACAAGGGCTTTAGAGGGACCCAGACCTGAGTGTGAGTCCTGACCTGGCCACCACTAACTGGGTGACTCTAGCTAGAGATGTAGTCTTTCTGAATATTTTTTCTCTATAAAGGGAAGCTGTATCTGCCTCTAGGCCTGATGTAGAAATCAGCACTATTTACAATAGCCAAGACATGGAAATAACCTAAATGTCCATCAAGAGATGAATGGATAAAGAAAATGTAGTGTTTCCATGCAATGGGATATAATTCAGCCACACAAAAAAAGGAGTCTGCCATTTGTGACAACATGGATGAACCTTGAGGACATTACGCTAAGTAAAATAAGCCAGAAACAGAAAGGCAAATACCACATGATTCCACTTAGATGAGGTATCTAAAATTGACAAGTGCAGAGAATAAGTGAGTGGACTGGCGGTTGCCAAGGGTTTTGAGGAGGGAAAAATGAGGAGCTATGAATCAATGAGTGTGAAGTTTCACTTCAGCAAAATGAGTAAGTTCTAGAGATTGACTGTACCACATTGTGCCTATAGTCAACAATAATGTATGTTACACTTAGCAATTTGTTAAGAGGGTAGATCTCATATTAAGTGTTCTTATCACAATAAATAGTTTTTGTTTGAAAGATATAAAGTGCCTGACATAGTGCATGACCCCTAGGACAGGCTCAATAAATTGAGTTTCCCTGAACCCTACTCATTAAAGGCAGGAATATGCTGAATATGAAATTCTAGGCTACTTGGATAAAAAAAGAAAGGAGAAATAACATAGTTATCAAAAAAAAGTCAACCATCTGAAGAGGAAGGGAAATATTCTCTAATTTGTAGGCTTGTGAGAATATGAGGAGGTGATATTTGTAAACACGTAACTGCCAGAGTGCCTGGCACAGAGTCAGCTCCTCATAAATGATAGGTTCTTTTCCCTTTTATAAGAACAGATTTTTAAACTAAAGCTGAAAACTTTAGCAACTTGTCCAAGGTGAGCTGAACTATGATTTGAACCCAAATCTGAGACTGATGTGGTCTCTTTGCATCATCCTGTTCTGTCATGAAGAGGGGCTGGCCTGCGCCTCAGCGGCCCCCAGCCAAGCCCAGCTCGCTCTTCTGGGTGTTCCACTGGCCCCGGTCCTTGCTCTAGCTGCCCCGGCTGCTGCATGTCAGAGGCACGGCTCTCCTTTGCTTTCCTGTGGAATGTCAGAGCTGGAGAGGTAGACACCACTTTCATTTGAATCTTGACAACTTTCTCCTTATTTGTAAAACACTGCGATAAACTAACTTTTTGTCTAAGAGAGACAGCTTATCAGATAGCTCATCAGGGAAGAATGACTGTCAAAGGCACTTGTTTTTTTTTTTTCAAGGTAAAAAGACACAGAGACATAATTTTCTTACAGTGTAAAGGAGCTGACCGGCAGGACCCGGCTCCCCGGGCGGGTTGGAGGAGGGCCGGGCTGTCAGCTCAGTAGGTGAAGGCGCAGCACAGGTGTAGGTTTCTACTCCAGGATGGTCAGCCAAGCCAGTGATTCAAGACTGGCCCACTCATCCTGCCTGAGACCTTGAACTCCACAGTGCAAATGAGTTTCTTCAGCCCAAAGTGAGAGAAGAAAAAACAATGTGGGCATCATTTTTAAAGCCCTAGTATGTGCAAATAACTGCTAAATGCAATGTCTGGGAGAGGGAGGGAGTAGTTATTGCTTTATTGGAAAGACACATTTCCTTACAAGTTTATTCCAGGGACACAGGCATGAAGAAGATTGCACAGAATAAGAATTGGGAGAAATCATTTAAGTACTATACTAAGAAAGAGATGAGATGATTTAATCCATTAATCATTAAATGAATTTAGTAGGTACCTTTTACTCACTACTGATAGAAGTGCAAAGGTGTATGTGTGTGTGTGTTACAGGTCCAAGGCTTTAAGGAAGATGATGGACTGTGGAAGGAACCATTTTGGAGACAAATATGGTGAGACGTCAGCCTCTGCCACTGACCAGCTGGGTGACCTGGAGAAGGTTTCTTCACTTCTCTGAGTCTGAAGTTACTCCAATATAAAGTGGATGAGGGTGGGGGGAGTTGTCTACGTCAGAGCTGTTAGAATCAAATGTGAAGGGCCTCTTTCCACTGCCCCTCACATGTCCTCTATGGGTTCGCACTGAAATGCCTTTCTGCAGGTCTCATTTTAGCTCCGTCTCCTCTCAGCTCCATCATTTATCAGCAACCTAAGTGAATACACTTAGTATTTATCCTTCATCGCTTTCAACTGTATAAGAGCCCCACCTTTTCCACTACCTGAAATATCCCAATTATAGAAATGTTAAGCATAGAATATAGAATTTGGAGGCAGAAAACTCACATTTGAGTCTGGCTTTACCAATTACACAGCCTGTGGCCATGGAAACATCACTAAACTTCCTTGGTTTAGCTTGGTTCCACCATTTGTAGAATGTCAGACTGTTACAGCACAGTGAGAGAGAGGAAACCCAGGCCTGAAGATAAGAGATAGTATGACTGGATGATTTCAGTTGAGGACTAAGGCAGAGGCGGTGGGGATGGAGAAAAGAGGATAGATGAAAAAAAGAAAAAAAAGGAATTCTAAAAGGAGAGCTGATAAGACTAATCCACTGACAAACTTGGGGACCTGGACAGTGGCAGAAGTCAATTTTGGTTGGCAAGTCTGCATGAAGGGAGATAGCAGGCAGAGAAAGGCAGATGGGAGGAAGAGAAGAGGTTTGGGGACAGAAACTGGGTTTCGTGTTACACGTGCTGAGTTGCAATGTAGTGGGGTGTTCAGTGGATGTGAATCCTTTAGGCTGGCTTGTCATTAGGAATGTAAATGTGGATCATCTTCTCATAGAGCCGAGAGCTTGAATGAGTTCCGCAGCAAAGACCAGGTAAAGAAAAGGGAATACAGAGTTCCGACATCCATTGTGATGGATGAGGGGGAAAAGCAGCCCATGAAAAGTGCAAAGAAGCAGAAATAGAAAGTAACAGAGTGGTATTGCCCCAAAGCCTAGAGGCCAAAGCAAGGAAGCATGGGAAGGGCAGAGATGGGGGAAGGGCAGACATGGGAGAAAGGCTGGCTGGCGGAGAGAGAGAAGCAGCGTTAAAAAGCAGTTGCGACTTGGAGGAGGAGAGAGAGAGGAAAGGCACCTGGATGGGCCATGGAGACACCGGCAGCTTCTCTCTCTGTTCTGTCCTTGAAAGCAGGCCATTCAGCCAACCTCTCCATACCCCCTGGCAACAAGAACAGCCCTTATAATAGGCTTATTTTACTGCGTTTTCTATCAGCTTTTATTCTCAAAAAGGATCCATTTGCTTGATAATAAAAGATAGAAGATTACTACTACAGGCAACTACTCAATATCTACTCCCCCAATCAAATTCCCATATCAGTATATGAGCCAACTCGCCATTTTCTCCTCCCATGCCCATTCTCTCCTGGTTTCTTAACCCAGTGTGGATGGCTCCTCCAGCTTCCTCACTTTCCGATTTCTTCAGTTTTGCCTCCTGGCATTTTGTGTCATGGCTCTCCTTAGTAGCTCCTGGGCAACAATCTCCACATGGTGCCTCTTCTAGGTCTGAGCTGGGAAGGTGGCAAATATACGCCAATGTATCTTCAGTTCAGTGAAGAATCTGTGTTCAGGAGGTTTAGGAATGAGCGTGAAATGATGAACACACGTATTAACACAGCAGTGCTCGAGACAGAATGGCAAGGAGAAAAAACATGGCGCAGGAGCAGCAAGATGAAGAGAAATGCTGGTTCATTTTGATTTGTCTTTTCTAGATTGGAGGAAACCTGAGCGTGCTATAAGTTCAGAAGAAAGCTGTCGGAGGAATGAAGGCTTCAGTGTGGGAGAGAGCAGGTGGGAGAGTGAGCAAGCAGAACTCCTGAGAGCACATCAGCAGAGGGAGGTCTTAAAGGAAGAAACGCCATCTGGTAGCAGGTAGTAAGTGTTAACTATCATTTAGAGGTTGCTGAAGAGAGAAGGGGAGGATGGCAACAGAGAAGGAATTATCTGGATGCAGGAGGAAGTGAGATTCATTCAATCTCAGCCTGGGAATCTGGGATATATCAAATGCAACAGAAGAAAGGAAGAGTGGAAGGGGGAAGAATGCAGAAAGTTTATTGAACACTTTCAGCATTTGCATTCCTTAGTATATTTAATTACCATATTAACCCAGGTATGTTTACATGACTGAGAGAAATTAAATAACTGTCTGCGAAGTCAAGTTTCAGTTTGTGGTCCAGCCGGGATTTGAATCTGGTTCTGTCCAGCTCCACAGATCACATTTTTCCATTAGTTTTTCTTTCCCCCGTATATCCATCCTTCTTTCACCTACTATAGACAATTTTTTTGTTAGTGAATTTATCTGAGGGCAAATGTTCTTCTGTGGTCTCATGAGCTACCAGCCAAGAAAAGTCTTTATATGTTTTACATTTACAAGTAAGAAAGAAACTGATTTTATTTCTCGGGATCAAAAGAAAATATAAATCAAAAAGTCTCTTCCTCTTAGATTTCCTTTCTCAGCTAAGTGCCACCATGTTTCCAGTAGATCAAGTTTGAAATCTCAGAGTCGTCCTGGACTCCTTGCTCTCCCTCGTGAACACGTCCTGTGCTGCTACCTTTTAACATCTCTTAAATCCGGGTCTCTTCTCCCTTCTTGGCTCAGGCCTCCATCTTCACTTACCCAGAAGCCCTTCATCTACTTCTCCAGCTTCCCCTCTGGCCAATCCTCATCTCCTCTCCCCCTCCTCATTCTCCTAAACCACCTTAGACATTAGGATCTGTTTCTTTGTTCCCAAAATTCTTGTGTGTTTTTATGTCCGTGCTCACACTTGTCCCACTTTCTGAGTGACCATCTCCGTCTTCCAACCTGGTACACCTGTCTGGTAAACATCCCTGTGGCCTTCAATCCCTTCTAAGGAGCCTTTCCTGACTTATTACTTCCTCCACTCCCCCCAGGAGAATTGCATTCTATCCCCTGTGCAGAATTCCATCAGAGAACCTAGAACATACCTTTGTACTTATCTGCTTATGCGTCTCCTGCTCTTACTAGCCTGCGAGCACCTTGAGTGCAGCTGAATTCCAATTCATTTGTGTGGCCAAGGGCTTGGCACATGTGTGCTGAATGAACAAATCAGTCAATCAATCAAGACTGACCTTTGGCTGAACAACCGTATATTGTTTTTGGTCTATGTTGGAATTTGTCATGATGTCCATCGGAATTAAAGCCTTTATAAATATAAACCTAAAAAATCTCCCCAAAATTCCTTTTTGTTTTGTTTTCTTGGATGCTTTGTTCTGCCCATCAGAGTTTAGGCTGGAAACTTGAATGTGCAATTAGCATGACAGCCCAGTGATTACTCCCATAATCTGTAGTCCCTAAGTGGTGGGAAATAAAGGCCTTGGGTAGACTTTGAGTGTATTCCCTTATTAGGAAATCATAGTGATTTCATGAAAGTCACAGAGGAAATGTTTTTACTGAGAAATCGCGTACTGTAACTAATGAGGAAAGGAAAGAAATATGTATTTGTAAATCCCACATACTAACACTATGCCTAACAATGAAATTATGTATTCAGGAAACTCTAAGCTTACACTTGGCCTAGCTGAACAGAAAGATGTTAATTCCTCTGAACCCCCAGTGGATAAAAACACATCTGACATGGTAATGGCTTGCAGCAAGGGGCCTCTTGTCAGTTTCAGAGGCGCTTTCCCAGGCATTCTCCCATGTAATCCTCACAATGGTTAGGTAGCTTTTACATGTGCAACAGAAATGGAAACTGAGGCTCTAATTTGTTAAGTGACTTGTCTGAGAACACGCAGCGATCAGGAGAGAGCCAAGATGCGAGCCCAGGTCGATCAGCTTCCCACTGTTCCTGAGCTCTACCCCTTGGGGATACGCAGACCATGTATTGTAATCCAAATAAATAAACTGAGGGGTTAGTGTGAAATCATTTTCATGATGACTGAAAAACATGATAGAAGCTCCTTAACTCTCTTTGAAACTCTCTTCAGTAAGTCCTTCGAAAATTATTTTTAAATCAAGGACAAAGGAGGGAAACAAAGCTTAGGAAACAAGCTACTTTGGTCTAGTCCTAGCTTGGCTGACAAATTCACTGTTTGACCTTGAGTGAGTCATTTTTTCAAACTTGAACTCCAGTCAAATAAGGTGTATGAGCTTAATAATTTCCAAAGGACACCCTTCTCTGACTACCTCATGTTGTGAGAAAGCAGACGGCAAAGCCAAAGAAAAAAAGAATCAGGCTCACCCCTCAATGACCAGTTCTTAGATGGGAAGGATCCTCAGGCAGGACTGCTAGCGGCTGAGCAGCACCCAGCACCCCTCAATATTCATTTTTAAATAAATAAATGAATTCATGAATCAGTTATCCATTCATGTATTTTTAATTGTGTTTGATTTTCAAGAGATTTGTCTTCTTGTGGATGCTTTTTCCCTATCCTATATGTCCTGGTCTCTACCAATGTGAGCAATATAAATTGCTGTTATCAGGATAACATTAAAACAAGGCAAGAGAATCTGTACAAAGAGAACTGAACAGAATCAACAGCTCACACCACTGAGTGACATCTCAGCTCAGCCGAGGCAGAAAGGTGAGTGTCAGGAGGGCTATAATGAATCACTGACTCCATGAAGGTTGACACTTTTTTCTAATACCTTTTATGTACAATCAAATCTCTTCTTCCTTTAAAGGCAAGGATGTTGTGAATATTACTTTTCTTCTTGGCAAGTGTAGAGAAGTGAATCTATATGGTCCAGGAGTTCAGTGGAAAAGTCTTTTGAATGGCCTTTTATCAACCCTGACATCATGTCCATAACTCTTTTCTCAGGACTATATGCCATAAGTTGTATTTATTGGAAGGTGCTAAGCCCTGTTCATTTCTATAATGCATACCTTGCTGATATTAATTATATACTCTACACCGCTCTCATCCTAGGCATTGATAACAATCTCTTTGATTCCTATTAATTCGATTAATCAGTATTTAAGCAAGATTGCTGGTTAAGAGCTTGATTCAATGCATTCAGACAACATGCTCCAAATGCCAGGCTGTTCTGGGCACTGGAGATATGGTGGTAAATAAGCACACTGTCTCTTGCCCTTGAGGGCTTCTCCAGCTAACAGGGAAGACAAGTATGTGAAAAGCAAATATCATTGAACGCGATAAGAGCTATACCACAAATAGAGTGCATGGCACAGTGAGCCCTAAGAGCAGGACCACCTATCTCAGAATGAGCGAGGGTTTAGTCAGCACTGGCTAAGTTTTGTGATGATAACAAGCAATGCTAAAACCTGAGCAGCTTACAACAAGCTTGAATTTCTTACACGTTTCAAATAATGATCACAGATTGCTTTAGGATTGGCTCCACACTATCTGTATTCTGGAATCCAGGCCAAAGGAGCAGCCCTTGCCTGGAACATGTGGATCTCCTGCCAGAGGATGTGTGGTAAAATGGTGTGATGGTTTGGAAGTACCACTTGTCACTTCCTGTTACATTTCATTGGCCAAAGCAAGTCACATGGCCAAGACCGACATCCAAGGCTGGGTTTGTTTAATGGTCCACATGGAGGGGCCCAATAAGCAGTGGCATTGAATATTTTGAAAAATAATACAGCCTACTGCTGTAGAAAATGCCTGTCATTTATTATGGCTAAAGCATCAGGTAAGGTGGAGGGTTAATGAGAAATGAGATTTGATATTAAGGCAGAAAATAGATAATGGGGAACTTTATAGTACAAAGAAGCTTGAACTTGACCCTAGGAACAGTCATAAAATTGGTAGGTCTTTTCCTGGAAGGGAGGGAAGAGATAGTGTAGCCATATTTCCAGTCTAAACACATCATACTGTCTGTGTTGTGGAAAATGGTTTGTAGGCAACACACTATTGGCAGGAGCAGAGGAAGAGAACGCTTTTGAAGAGTTGATGGAAGCATGAGCTCACGAGGTGAGACTAGAAGGGAGAGAAAAAGAGGGAAGCAAGAGCTTGAAGGGGTGGCTTTAACTGTACCTTATGTGGACTAGCCTCATTGACAGGGCACAATCTTTTCTATTTTCCATGAAGTGCTATGTTAACACTAATAAAATATCCACTTAACTTGCATAATACAACTGAGGAAAGAAAATAAATACTTGGTATTAGGCTCTGCAAGGCCCCAGAAGATCTGAGAGAGTCTTTGACTGTCTCATTGAAGCTGTCGTGGCTGCAGTATTGACAATGAGAGATGAGAAACCAAAGCCAGATTTGCTCTTTGATCCAAGATCTGCCAAGAGTGACTTGCTTGTTTGCACAGCGCCTCACCATTCACTAAATTGAACTGGGGAAGCTGTGGGGAGGCTTTGCTGTGAGACAGACCTGAAATTCATTCCCAGTTTGGCTGCTTAAGCCAGTAGACCTTGGGCAATTTCTTAATTTCCTTGAGACAATTTTCTTATGTATAAGGAAGGAAGGAGAGAGTGAGGGAAGGAGGGAAATAAACAATACAGGAATGTATATTAGTCAGAGAAGACAGAGAAATAAAGAAAAATAAGAAAAAATGTAATAGTCTCCGTTAAAGGCCCAGGACCTGGTAGTAACTCACCAAATTGTTGCTTATTTTGTTATTTTTATTATCATTATATTACTTTTATCTGTTCATCCATTCTTATTTTAAAGATGATGAAATTGAGGTTTGGAAATGTTATGTCTCCGGCCTGAAGACTTGCAGGCTCTCTCTTTCCTCTCTGTTCTATTGAGGTCATTCAATCCATCTCCAGATATGCTTGGTCATTTATCAGTCTGTGACTAATTCTGAGATGGGCAGAATCCTCAGATTTTGTATGTAGCTGACTTAATTCCCCACTCAGCAAGGCCAATCAGAATGATCAATTGAGAGTACAATTGAATTCATTTGTAAATAACAGGAACAAAAACTGACCTAGTTTACGTTGTTGAGTTGAGCTCCAGAGCTTCCATCTCTGTTTAAGGGGAGGTAAGAGTGCCAACGGGCTTGTTCCATGTGGACATCATCGATTCATTTGCTGATTTAACAGGACATTATGAACATAAATTCAATATCCTATATGCCCAGCATGGTGCTTGGCTTTGAAGGAACCCAGAGAAGTAGAAAACACAACATGTATTCAGTTCCCACATTCCTGGCATCTTATTCTCATGTACAACCTAATTTTATCCTCATTTTGTTTTAAGCTGGATTCAGCTTTGGGAGATAGCAGTCTCCCTGGTTTTGTATGTTTGTTTTAACTGATGAATAGTTTTGAGGGCAGGATGCTGCAGACCTGCCTCATGGTTACACAGATGAGGAGCTGAAGCATCAACATAGGAGTTAAATTACTACCCCAGACAAGCAGTGTGGAGGGGGAGGGAGGTCCGATCGAGCACCCAGGAAAAGGGTGAGAAGGGGGGACGTACAGCATTAGAAAGACCTGTACAGACAGATCAATGCGAACTAGACCCCCTGGAGGGCCAGAGAGGTCCAGAGACGAGCCCAGTTCATGCAGCTCATGAGTAACGAAGCCAGATCAGCACATCTGCAGACACCAGTGTGAGGCACTCCCCCTAACTTATGCCCTGGCATCACTCCCCACCAGGCACTGCCCTGCCCTCAAGCTGTACCCTGGAGACAGCAGGGCAGGGCTGTGGTGTGACAGTAAGCTTTGAATCAGAAAAGAAAGAAAAAAGGCCTTGAGTCCCAGGCCTGCCATACATTTGCTGTGTGCTCCTGGGTGAGCGACTTGCCTGTCATCTGAAATGGGGACAAGAATGCTGGCTTTGCAAGGCTGGGCCTAAAGAATGATGGCATGACTGTACATAAGATGCTAGCCCAGCGCCCCGCACATCCTAGGTTCTCTGGATGGGGTACTTACGCTTAGTGCTTTCTCACCCCAGTTATGTACAGTACTCTTAGGGAGCTGTGGAAATGAGATTTCTGCTTTACCAAGAATTCAGCTATTCTCTTTCTCTCTGGAGAAAGCCGGCCTCTTTTGATCTGAGATCGACAAAGAGGCTATTCTGAGAAGAACTAATTACAGAACACATCCGGTGAGTGCCCCTCTCTAGCCCACACACAATTATTGGAGCTGTGATGTGACATGCAGCCAGCCTTGCCATGTGGCCCAAACCTATGGTACCTGTTAGCAGCGGTTGCCCGTAGCAACAGCGGGAGAAGGGGAGCAGTGAGGATGGAAGTCACTTATACTGTCCATGTTTGGTTTGTTCATGAATTGGTTTTTTTCTTTATGTGTATGCACGTGTGAGGGAGGATGTAGTTGGAAGTGGGAGACGTCATGTGGGGAGTAGCTGGAGAGACACTTCCTGTCTGCATCAATTGTAATGTATAATTTCTTTAAAAAAAAAAAAAAAGAAGTCCAGCTGGGGAAACTGCTTATGCCCATTTATTTGCGAATCTGTCTGTAGGTGGTGGAGACACTGCTTCGTCTCATGCCAAGTCATACTACTCCATTTTGGGGAATGGTTGTGGGCTTCTCTGGGGCTTTTGGATGGTGAATTTGGAGAGAACCAAGGTTGAAGCAAGGATGACAGAAGAGGCTGTAGGGTCACATAGAAACTTCCACCATGACAAGACAAAAATAAGAAGAACAGGCCCAGGGGTGCTGGCAGCGGGAGCTAGGATGGTCCAGGGTTTACCCTCTCTAGAGAAAAGGAGCTAACAGTGAGGGGCTTTCTGTCACCAGATCACCATTCCTCAAAGCCTGCTGGGATTCATCGGGGACTTCTCGCAGTGGCGTAAATTTAGGCACGTCGTCACCAGCCTGTCAGTGACTCAGGTCTGAGTATTTTTATCCTGCCGAGTTGCCATCAGGGTTCACTGCAGTGTAGAAAGTTCTCTGTGCAATGCCTGGCCTCTTGTAGCGCTCACTCAACAAACGCAAATTTTGTTCCTTTAAGGGACCACACTGCAGTGGGGCTGTGTCAATGAGCTGAGAGTCAGAAAAAATTCCCCGCCCACCTTTCTTGACCGCCCTGCATGTGTGGCTCCCACCAGCTCTTTTCCACACTTACCACTTCCTGGCTACATGAGGATGCAGGTGAGTCCTTGTGCCTTCTGAGACGCTCTTTCTGGGTTTGCAAATGGAGCTAAGGATGCCGGCCTCTGTAGGCCTGAGCTTCCTAAGGACAAGATGTGCTGATGTGCAAAGCTCACCGCCCAGCACCATGGCCCTGAGGTTCCAGCCCCTTGTCAGGACCCAGCCTTCTTAACAGCAAAGTGTGTTACTAAGGAATAGTGGTTTGAGATTTCATGGCTATGAGGAGAAGGTCTTTTGAATGTTATTTTTCAACCTAAATAAAAGTATCATACAAAGGGAAATCTGAGTTCAGGTGGGAGAGAAAAAACTGCAGCCACTTTCTTGGGGATTTCCTGATAGAAGGGGAAGCAAGAAGAAGGGAAATCTGAGAGGAGATGGAGATCTGAACAATACATTTGCCCAGAAATTTTCATTTCTTCTAGTGCCCCAAATAATCTTGCCTGTGCCCCATTTTCTTCTGGGTTTATTATTTTTAATAAAGGTATTTTCTTTCTTAGCCATCAACTAGTGTGTGGTTTTTTATTAGAAAGTGAAGTAGAAAGAAGATGCTATGAAAATGCACAGTGTCACCCTCTGGGTGCACGCCTTAGCACAGGTAGATCTTCAAGTTTGTATCTCATGAGTATTTTTTCAGACATTAAATATTATTCGTTAATGGCTTTGTCAATGTATTGATTTCTGCCATAATTTAACATTTTTTATTTGTTTACAGAATCTTCCAATTTTCTTTGAAATTTTTCCTAATGTCTTTAATGTGTGGCTGGTTGTTGTTTTGATATTTTTTCCACTTGGTTTCTTCAATTTGTTTTTTACAGTTTTTGGATGTGCAAAACATTTTAATCTGTATATATTCAAATCTATTATTACTCTTCTTTGTTTTTTTGTGTTTTTTCTGGTGAGGAAGATTTGCTCTGAGCTAACATTTGTCACCAATCTTCCTCTTTTTTTGCTTGAGGAAGATTAGCCCTAAGCTAACATCTGTGCGAAGCTTCCTCTGTTTTGTGTGTTGGTCGCCACCACAACATGGCTGATGAGTGGTGTAGGTCCACCCCCAAGATCCGATTCTGCAAACCCGGGCTGCTAAAGGGGAGCACGCCAAAATGAACCACTATGACACAGGGTCAGCCCCTGTGACCTTTTTCTGTTACTATTGGCACCTCTTCACCAGGACAGTATCAATTAAATATTCAAGTAAATTATAAATGTGCATGGGATTTAATTCTTAAATTCTGTAGGAATCTATTTTAGTATATGACATGAGGTAAGGATTAATTGTAATTTAAAATTGTAAGTGATAATTAAAGAAAAAATTCTTAGCCAAATTTATAAGCATATTTCAATGAAGAACTCATCCATTTTTCTGGTTGATTATATATGCTTGATTAGATACTAGATTCTTCTACTATGAATTAGTCTGACTGCTGTACTTTCTGTGCCATACTTTTTATTGCCCATTTTGTGCAGTGACCATACTCTTAATTCTGTAGCTGTATAATAAATTATCTCCTATGATAAAGTCCTACATCTTGCTTTTATCTTCCAATTTCTCATCTAACCCTGATTCTTTATTATTCAAGGTGAAATTCAGAAACATATTGTCTCCTAAAGACTCTAAAATTTTCCTATAAGTTGTGTTAAATCTGTAAATTCATCTGGAAAACACTGATATTTTTGAGCTAATTATTTGTTATTGTACAGTAGGTCTCAATCATACGATCATGTCTTGTGTCTCATACTATGAGCAGTATCCATTCCTGATGTTCCTGCCCAAATCAGCGCTCAGCCCTAACCCGGGGCCTCACGACAATAAGTGCCCATCATATGAGACAACAGGCTCCAGGAATGAGAAGCTTTTGTCTTGGCAATAGTTCTGCTGGAATCCATATATTCTAGGATCTTCTAACCTCATAGTCCATATCAATTTCTAAAGCATATGTATTTTCTTTTAGCGTGAGTTGATCAAATTATATTTTCCCTGAGGAAAAAAGTGTGAACATGTCAAATTTTTGAGAAAATTATCACTTTCAGGAAACACCTCTTTTTTACCTCCAGAATCTTTAATCAAACACCACATAACATTTGCATCCACAAAATCTTCCACTGGGGCTCCATATTTTATATTTGTGAGTGGATTAAAGCTGAATAGTAAATAATTTTTATTTCATTTTATTGAGGTCACATTGGTTTATAACATTGTGTAAATTTCAGTTGTATGTTATTATATTTTGGCTTCTGTATAGACTGCATTGTGTTTACCACCAAAAGTCTAATTTTTATCCATCACCATACATATGTGGCCCTTTATCCCTTTTGTCCTCCCCCTAATTCCTTCCCCTCTAGTAAGCACCAATCTATTCTACGTATCAATGTGTTTGTTTGTTTGTTTATCTTCCACATAGTGAAATTACATCGTATTTGTCTTTCTCTGTCTGACATTTTGCTTAGCATAATACTCTCAAGTTCCATCCATGCTATTGCAAATCGCATGATTTCATCATTTTTTATGGCTTATTAGTATTCCATTGTGTATATATGCCATATCTTCTTTATCCATTCATCCATTGATGGACACTTAGGTTGCTTCCAAGTCTTGGCTATTATGAAAAATGCTGTGATGAACTCATGGGTGCATATATCTTTTTGAATTAGTGTTTTCACATTCTTTGGATAATTATTAGGGAAATGCAAATCAAAACTAGAATGAGGTATCACCTCATTCTCATCAGAATGGCTATTAATAAAAAGACAAGAAATTACAAGTGTTAGAGAAGACATGGAGAAAAGGGAACGCTCATACACTCCTGGTTGGAATGCAAGCTGGTGCAGACACTGTGAAAAATAATATGGAGATTCCTCAAAAAAATTAAAACTAGAAATACCGTCTGATCCTGCTATGCCACTTCTGGGTATTTCTCCAAAGAACTTGCAAATAATTTTGGAATGGAATTTCATAAGTATGCATTATCTTTATGTGAGCCCAATCACTCAGAAGTTGACAAGGGGAATGCTTATTCCAGCATTCTAGATGCTAATGATTTTTACCAGCTTACATGGTGAAGCAAATAACATCATCTTTACCAGGAGCTAGAAGCTCCATCTTTCTCCTTCTGGGCTTCAGTTTTCTCAGTGGGAAATGTTGAGATTGGAACCAAAGATCACTGAGGGACCTCATGCCACTTATTTCTCCGGAGCTGTTTCGTCACCTGTGAAATAAAGTTAATCTCTAAGGGAAACTTCCAACACTGGAGCCGATCAGGTTATATCTGAAACTGGGGTGCAGCCCTCAGGGGACCTACTATGCATTGTCCTCACGGTGGCTGAGAGTGGAGACAAAGAGAGCCACTGAGTTTGCTAAACCAACACCACGACAATCCACCCAAGTCATATCACATCTTAGGGCCACCCAAAGGAAACCCAAAACAATTTGAAATCATTTTTTTCCTAAAACTCTGATAGCTCTCTTGGGCTGACATTGTGTTTTCCTCGTTAAAAGAAAAAAACAGGGGCCAGCCCAGTGGCGCAGCAGTTAAGTTTGCACGTTTCGCTTCTCTGTGGCCCGGGGTTGGCAGGTTTGGATCCTGGGTGCGGACATGGCACCACTTGGCAAAAGCCATGCTGTAGCAGGCGTCCCACGTATAAAGTAGAGGAAGATGGGCATGAATGTTAGCTTAGGGCCAGTCTTCCTCAGCAAGAAGAGGAGGATTGGCGGTAGTTAGCACAGGGCTAATCTTCGCCAAAAACAAAAAAGAAACAAAGAAAGAAAAAAGCATGTTAAAGGAAATAAAAGTAAATAACAAAAGCCAAATGTCTTATGATTGTCAAGAAAATGAAGAAGGAACCATACACTTGGCCATACACAGGTGTCTTCCTGCATCTCTTGATGTTCTGGAAGCCTGTCCTCAGCCTCCAGCTCCTATGAACTGGTCTCTTCTGGCACCTGCTTTCACAATTTATTCCTGTTGCGCAGATTCAGGCTCTTTTTGTTTGTTTGTTTGTTTTGAGGAAGATGACACATGCCCTACGGTAAAGGGCCTAGCAGTGGTGTCTGGCTCCAAGGGTTCTCAGGGACACCTCTCGCCCTGCCTGACTTTCAGAGCCAGAGTGCTCAAGGATGATGCTTTGTTGCAGAGAAAGCATTTGAGGAACTTGGCCTGGTGCCCAGCATTTGTAACATCCCCCACTAATGGAGGCCACCCTGTGAGGGGGAGCCTGCTTTGCTCCCCTCTTGAGCCCCAGAAGGTCGATAGCAAACTACTGAAATGTGCATTGACACGGGTGCCCTCCTGGAATCTGATCAATGGCTGTGAACTAAGCACCAATTCTTGGGCCCAGGGATGGCCTGGCCCTTTGGGTTCTCAGCTTTTCTGCACACTCTGAAATAACCTGGTCACCCTCTGTCTCCACACCCTGCCACCCTGCCTTCTGCTTCAGGGACCCTAAGGTATTTTCCTCCAACAAATCTGAATCCGCATGGGTGAAGGGGGTGTACACATTGCACTCCCTCTCTCCATCTGCCCTTCCTTTCTGCTTCAATCACATACTAAGACCTACTGTGTGCAGACCCTGTGCTGGACAATGTGGAAACAAAGATGAATTGGCCCCAGTCCTACCCTCAAGGCAGACTTTGAGATCTGAAGTACGTTGTGATGAAAACCCACACGATTCAAAGTGATGGAGGTTCAGGCTCGTTGGGAGCAGAGGTTAGAGTCGTTACCTGTACCTGGAGGTTTTTAGAAGAGGTAACAAGGAATTTACCAGAAGGCAAGGGTAGAGGGAGAAGGTCATGTCAGGCAGAGCCTATGATATGTGTAAACGCACAGAAAACTTTCCCGTAAAGAGGCAATTAGGGTTAAAGCATGTCGAAAAGAGTTTCATTCTCAGAAAAGGAGGAAGTCATCTTTGTAATGACCAAATATCTGTGCAATTATAGTACCTATTAAACTATCATCACTCTTGTATGAATTTCAATTGAATCTCACAATTTATTCAAAATACTCCAGGATATGAACCCTGACGTTACACCACAGATAAAGATAACATGGGCTGGGAACTATTTCCACCCCTTACCTCCCATGTGATCGTGGTCAAATTTACCTCTGACTCCATTTATTTACCAGCTAAGTAGGAATAATACCAAGATGTCTCTTTCAGGGCTGCAGTCAAGGTCACAGGTGATACGTAGATAAAGTACAGTAGTAGGTGGCACCCAGTGGAGGTAGCCCCGTCCCTTCACATGCGAGGCAGTCATGCAGCATAAACAGGACAAGGCACCAACACCAATTTCAGAGACATAGCAGGTGATGGCTGAAAGTCCTCCGTCCAAATGCCACCTGAGCTCAGCTCCCTAGCGGAGGGAAGTCAGTTACGCCGCCTCCTGTAGCAGCACTATTTCTCCAAGGAGATTACTCTTCAACTGATTTCACAGTCCTCCCTGGTAGAGAATCCTCCTGGCGATACAGCATGCAGGCTGTTATAAAGACATTCAATACTGTGATCAAATGAAACTATATCATTTGTATCTAAAGTTGAAATACGCACTGCTTTTGGAAGTTAAAAAAATAGAGCCTCCCAGAATAAAGCTATAATAAGCATGACCTGTAGCCTTTAATTGCCTGGGAAGGTGACACGTATTCTTTAAAATGAAACCCTAGACAATCGCTGCCATCCGTAGGGCACATCCTCACGCAAGAAGACAAAGAAGTGCGTGTTTATTATTTATGACTGTGAACACCGGAGCTTATGGCTAATGCCTCTTTTTCTTCTTTCTTAGGTTCCTCTTGCTGATCAATAATTTAAAAATCATCATGGTCTTTCCTGGGTATAGGAAACACTGGGAACGTAGAGTTTTTGAAGTGCCCCAGAGGGAAGAAGCCATTTCCAGCAGAGACCAAAATGACTTAGTGTATGCATGTGCACACTGGGAAGAGAAAAAAGACCCAGAGACTGACAAACAGACGGGGCAGGCTTCCCAGAGAAGGGAAGGCTTGACACAGTCATTGAATTTTGGCTTGGACTGTGCCATCTAGGCAAATAAGGAAAAGACAATGGCATAATGTGTTTTTAATGGCAAATAAGTGAATAATTACATGAATGGTCTTTCTGCCTTCCTAATTCTGTGAAATTGAACCATGTTGCAACACAGAAGGTCCCCACACACTGGGATGCCGTGTGATTAGAAATAATTCTGATTCTAACAAAAGCTCATTTAGTTCCTCACACCAGTGGGGCACGGATGACCCCAAGAGCCACACTGGAGAAGAAGAAAGTTTAGAAAGCTTGCAGTGGGTCTTGCTATCTCGTGACAGGCATGTAATAAGATCAATCCCTCCAACTCAGCCAGGAGACCCGGTGCAGCACATCCCACAGCAAGGGCAGGTGTTTGGTTATAACCCGCACAGTCCCAATCTAAGTCAGCTGGATGCTTGGGAAGCTGACCCTGAGAGGGACTTAGGAGCACCAGAGGTTTATGGTGGAAAGTTTGTGAGAGATGAGAGAGAGGGGCTGCCTGCTGGGTTGGGCCCGTACAGCATTCAGAGCGTGATGCAGATCTGACATCTGTGAAAGGAAAGGCGGAGGATGGTCAACAGGCTCGAGCAAGGAGAGATTCAGACCACAGAGCGGATCTCATCATTTCCGGCAACCCAACAAACAGCTTCAGAGCAAGGACTGCTGTGAGATGTGTCCTTTGTGGGGAGGAAATGCCCAGACCCATGCACCGTAGCCATGCTCAGTCATGGTTTGGGGCTGCCCTGGAAGAGCACAGGAGAGGAGTAAATGTGGCAGCTGCTCTCAGGGGACGTCATGACCCAGAGAAGGAAATCTAGATGTGAGGGATCACGGCTGCTTCCTCCTCAGTCGGCTGCAGGATTCACCACCCACCTGCCGAGCAGGAAGCGTGACCAGAGTGGTCCAACACTTCCTGAGGCCACTCTGTGAGGAATGTTCACAGTTTCTCTCACTGCCCATTAGACTGGAAGCTCTGTGGGGGGAGGGAGGTTCTGCTTTGTTCTCTGCTGAAGCCCTACAGCTCCTGGCAGATAGTAAGCATTCAGGAAATATTTGTTGAATAAATGAATGTGACCCTTTCAGCAGCTCTCAGAGGAAAGTATAATATTATCTACATTTTCTAAAAGGGGGAACTGGGGCTCCAAGAGGAGAGCTGACTTGATGAAAATTCCCCTGGTGACCAGCGCTGCTCCAGATTCAAGGTCTCATTGACTCTGCCTTCAGTATTCATTCCGCTGCTGACCCCAGCTTCTACACAGATTCTACCCAATTCGTTCTCACAAACACCTGCACGCCCAAAGGCTATAATTAGAGATTACTTGCGATGTCAATTATGTGACAGCCATATAGATCTTTTTTTTCTCACTTAATCTTCTCAACAAGCCAAGGAGTAGGTTCTGATACTGTCCCTATTTTACAGGTGAAGAAATTCAAGCTCCTAGAGGTGCAGTCAGCTAGTAAGTGGATGCACAGTACTGGGTCTATTTGGCTTCAAACCTCTGCATTTATTGTCTTTCTGCTTAGGATGCTCTTTCCATGTATGTTTACTTGGATGCTGCCTTTTCATCCTTCAGGTCACAATTCAAAGGATACTTCCTCAGAGGGGAAGGGCCTGGACCACGTGGACCAACCTTGCTGAGGCAGCCCCAAGTCTCTTTATCAAATTATCTTATTTTATCTTTCTATTCTCATCAGTATATATCATCTTATCCATTGATGGCTTTGTCTCCCTTCACTGGAATCAAGTCTCTGCCCAGACAAGGACTCTGTCTCCTTTATTGCCCTACTCGTGGCATCTAGATAGTGCTGGATATATAGCAGGAGTTTGGTAAATGCTCACAGATTGACCACCACTTTCCACTAGTCCAGGCAACTTCTTTTCTTCTCAAAGAAAACTTTGCCTCTCCTGGGCTTCAAGGACCTGTTTGGTATAAAGGCGCCTGAAGAGGATGCAAAGTTAGTGCTTCTGCTGCTTAGACACAGAGGAAAATTGCTCAGATTGTCACATCCTCCAAAGATGAAAATTACAGCTTTGCTCAGGAACTCGTCCCATTGTCTAACCACCCTGCCAGGAAATTCTTTTACAGATCTGACCTAAATTTGTCCAGCTGTGCTGAAACCAGCTTTGTCCTGGGTGGTCCTCAGTGGGGGAAGCTGGTGAAAGAACTCTTTGTGTCAAACGACACAACACCCTACCCAGACCTCTCCATGAGAGGGAAGAGGGGGCTTAAGGCCCAGTAACAGCCGAACTGATTGAGCAAGCTCCAGGAAGGCAGCCAGGGTGCGGTAGACGAGGTCCCAGAGGAAATCTGGAAGATTTGAAGTTCCAACTCTTCACCTACATGCTGGGAGGCCTAGGCCAAGTCACTTAACCCTCAGGAGCATCCTTTTGTCATCAGTAGTGTGCACAATGACACCTGTCTTACAGGAACGTGAGATGATGGTTGCGAGCTGTTGTTTGTTCTTTTCATTTCTTCACGTATTTAAAAAATGCTACTAACTCATAAGGGTTTTGAGTCCAGAAAAGAAAAATGGCCAGCCCAAGCTCACTGAGCAAATTAATGGTAGAGTTCAGAACATCTCTCTCTTCAAAGTATAGTATTACCTTTGTAATTCTCCCTTATCCCTCGCACGGGTTTGAAGCTCCGTTTGACATTTTCAAAACAATAAGGGGAAGAGTCTTTGTTCAATAGAAGAGAGGGCCCTAAAGCAAAATTATTTTTAAACCACAGGATGTGCTCCCAAGAGGAGGCCTCGGGGCTACCTGGCTGACACCTGTGAGGCTCATCACATCTCCCAACAGCCCCACATGTCCTTGAGCTGAAATTTGGTTAAACTCATCTGGTCCCCATCACTCCACGGAAACTGATGGAGTGGGAGCTGACAATGCAGAGAAGCAGAAGTGGCCACGGCTTCAGTCATGGGCTGCCCTGCCCTCCGTCGTACTCAGCTCCTCCTGTACTCATTTCAGATACCTTCCAGCAAAGCAAACCCAGTTGTGACTGTGGCCTTGTCACTGTTTCCACTGAAAATAAGCACTTTTTTCAAAATTTTACCTACAGGCATCAGGCATGGAATAAATTCTTAGTGCCAGAAGGCACCTTAGTGGGTTGTACAGATGGAGAAGCTGAAGGCCACGAGAGGGGAGTGTCGGCCCACTGATTTTATGACAGCGCAGGGCTAGAACCCAGCTCTGTATGCCTCCCACAGCAGCACACTCGAGCCACTGAATGAATCTGACTCAGCAAATCTCATGGGTGTATGAATAGTTTCTTGTTCCCCCTTAGTTCGGAATCATGGAGTTCTTGAACCATTGGATTCTAGCCGTCAGTATGGCAGACTTTTACCTATAGTCTGACTTACTGCGTGTTGCTGATGCCACTATGGTTAAAAACGCGGGCTCTAGAGACAAATGAACGAGGCTTATAACCCGGCAGTAACACTCACTAGCTGTGTGCCCTTAGGTGAACTTCATCTTCTCTCTCTCAATTTTCCCGTCTATAAAATTGTGAGAGTAAACGTAAGAAGCCTCAAAGTTGACTTGTTAAACGAGCTACTAGATGTTCACTGCTTAGAATGGCCTTTAGCAAGCACTGAGCGAATGTTAACTAATATTTCATTATTTCTATTTAATAGTTAAGGAAACAAATGCTCAGATGCAATGTCAGTGAATTAATGAAAATGTGGAAACGAGCATCAAGCTTTTCTGACTCTTAGTGTGATGCCCCTTTCCTCCCTATGGCTTGAATTAACAGAATCATGAGGTGTCAAGGATCGAAAAAGCTTTAGACTCGCTTTTGCCCAGTTTCTCTGTTGCACAGCAGGAAAACCAAGGCCCAAAAAGGAGCACACCTGGCTGTGCCCTGGAACCACCTGGGGAGATGGCAGGAAATGAACATTACTGGGCCCTACTCTGACTCTATGGAATTTCCAGAGGTAGCAATGTGAAACTTTGTATTTTTAACAGTTACTCTCAAGAAGCCAGATCCAAGCTGATTTGTGAAGTGGTGTTTGGGAACCTCTGAATTGGGGTGTTGCAGCCTGGCTTAGATAGAAAGCTTGGTTGATTAGATTCGTATCTCCCGGCTGGTAATCTACAAGTGATTTTCTTTTACCTCTCTTATATACACATTTATTTGTTTATAAATTATATTCTCAAACTACTGCACTTAAAATATGATGTTCATTATTGAACTGACACAAAAAATATAAGAAATTCAAAAAGGAGAGGTCCAAGAGAAACGTAAATAGAGGTTTCACTGTAGTCTTTCCATTACAATGGGTCAGCTTGAGCACCTCCTCGGGGAGCACACACCGTTTTTGAGACCACAGCTCTGGAGACCAAGATGTTGTTGCAAGGCACCAAGGGGCATGTCATCAAACCACTACTTCGCAGGCTCTTATCCTGTTCTGTCGTTTATAAATGCACAGTTGTGAAAGAGAACTGATGCTCTACCCCTGACAGTACTGGCTTTCCTAGAACTGAAGGAACTGCTAACTCGTCATCAGTGTCCCCATTGTGTGTCGGGGACATTCCCCAGATGTCTCCCTTATGCTCCCCTTCTTGTCTCTCCCCCAAGGAGAAGCACTAATCTAATTGGCCATGCATTGAGTCATGTCTACTGGTGGGTGGGTCCCGGCGCATGGAGAGGTCACACACATGGGTGTGGCTCTGCCTGCCCTGTCCTCATCTGTCTGGAGAGGTAATCTGACCCCAGGGCAGATGGGGTGGTACACTTCTTCCTCTCTTCTCTAACTCCAGATATTCACATTGGGTTTAGGGATTTAAAGACATGTGTCTTAGGCCACAAGCTTACTGGAGCTCTGACTAGAATTCATACCCAGCACAGCTGACACTGTACTTTGTCAGTGGCACTTTGCTTTGTCCCTTGTGCCCTCACAGGACGGAGGGATACCTGGGTCAAATAAGCATCAGCCCCTCAGTCCCACCAACGTTTCCTCCCTTTGCATCATCCAAATGGATCTCTGTTACTGCATATTCCGTACTCACCACAGATCAGTTTGATTCCAGTAACATTTTCCTGGTATACTTTTTAACAGACAACTAAGTTCCAAACTTGAGTAGCACAAATTCTCCTGGCATTGAGTCAGATAAT
The DNA here is from genome assembly GCF_021613505.1 of Equus quagga. Lineage (NCBI taxonomy): Eukaryota > Metazoa > Chordata > Mammalia > Perissodactyla > Equidae > Equus > Equus quagga. The sequence continues at coordinate 129,253,026 of NC_060271.1, read as the reverse complement.
GTGGGTTTCACCACTGAATGCTTGGGTGACCTTGGACAAGTCAATTGATCTAACTAGGCCTATGTTCTCATCTGTAAAATGAAGATACTGACAACCGCCCTGCCTACCTCATTTGACTGGTATGTGGGATGAAATTTGTAAATGCATTTTGTAAACTGAAAAATCCCATCCAAATGAAAGGGATATGGGAACATCAATGAAAAACACATGACTTTTTGTTTGGCTTTTAATGCAGTGCAACCTGAAACTCAGTGGGCTTTTTCTCTTTAAACAAAATTCTCATTGGAATGAGCACACTGAGAAAATTTGGTAAAGACCTTGAGAGAGAGAGAGACTTGATAGAAGTAGCAATCAGTCACTCTTCATTTCATGGTAAACACGTACTGAACCCTGATTGTATGTCAGACGCACTCCGCCAAGTACTAGAGAAAGACAGGTGAGTAAGACACGGTTCTGGCCCTCAGTGAGGTCACGGACTAACGGGAAAGAGAGAGAGAAGTAACTGTGCAATGACAGTTCACTGTGCTAAGTTCTGTGACCCGGATGGGAACCCAGAGCTGGTGGGAGTGAACAGGAGGGCCACCAAATTCTCCAGGGCTCAAGGAGAAGTTACTGGAAATAAATGCTAAAATATGCACAAGGGTAAATAAAGCCAAAGGTGGGGAGGGGGCATTCGAAATGGAGGGAGGGCAAATGTAAAGAATTTGAGACAAGTGAAGGCTTTGCACCATCACAGAATCGCAGAGAGCCCTGCATGGCCGAAGCGCCCTCTGCATGTGGAGTGTCAAGAGGGAAGTTAAGAGGGACACACAGCAAGGAGGCTTGAACCTGAGAAGGGACATGCTCTGATCTGTGCTTTAGGAAGATCGTTCTGGAGGCTTCCTAAATTAATTATGTACTGGTATAAGCTCAAGGCAAGGTTTCCCAAATCCAGCTGAGCTATCAGTCATTCAGGGAGCCTGTAGTAAATTCAGATTCCTGGACCCCATACCTTCTAAACCTGAGGACAGAGATGTGTCTGTTGAATACACTCCCAGGCAATTCTGATGTAGCCATATCAACTGGAATGGGCTCAATGGTAGCCCTCAAAATGATATATCTGTGTTCTGAACCCCCTGACCTGTGAATGTTGTCTTATTTGGAGAAAGAGTCATTTCAGCTTATCCAGGATTATGTGAGTGGGCCTAAAAGCCTTATAAGACAGGAGATGAGGAGCAGGCAATGCGACCATGAAGGCAGAGATTGGTGTGAAGTGGCCACAGCTAAAAAATGGCTGGGGCCACTAGAATCGGGAAGAGGCAAGGGATGGAATCTCCCAGAGCCTCCAGGTTGGGTGAGGTCCTGGCAACTTCTTGACGTCAGATTCCTGGCCTCCAGAACCATCCTGTTGTTTTGAACCACCCAATTGTGGGCATTTGTTACTGCAGCCCTAGGAAACCAATAAATCCACCAAAGGCAATTTTGCTTTCCCTCTGCCTGATTACACGATGTTGGGAAAAATGGCGGCACAGGCAGAGGAAAACGTAATAAATTGTTAGATGGAGTTTGTTGGGAAAAAACACAGCAATAGGAGAAGTTTTCAACCTCAGCTGCAGGCCAGCCCTGACGTGGGCCGAGCTTTGAACATGGCCCTCTTCACCCTTCCCCTCCTTCCCGCATCCCATTTCAACAGGCTTTCGCTCTCTGATGCTGCAAGTGGCTATGTGGATGGACAACCTTAAAAACAAACCAACCTACTTCTATCTTGCTGAAAGCTGCATTCGCCAACTCTCAAGGGAAAAGTCCCAGTTACTGACTGCCTTGAAAAGCACAGGTCTCCGGGGATGCAGTGAGCTGAGGGGGCAGCTTCATCAGTGCTTCAGGCTTGAGCGCATCACAGGGACTGTGCAGGTCAGGAACCAAGGCAGCAAGTCATCTGGGACCTTCTGGATAGATATCAGGGACTCTCTGTATTCATTTTGTTAGGCTATAAAAAGAAGCTTTCCTTAATGAGTCATGTCTGTATATGTGTGTGTGTGCGTGTGTGTATGCATCTGTGTATGTAGGTTTGGGGTTGGGGGACTGTCTGTGTGTGCCTATTTGTGTTCAGCTCCTCCCTAGAAACCACCTGTTTCAGAAGCACCTTTCATGATACCAAAGAAATTTTCTGAGCGTCTAATGTAGCCCAGGCCCGACTGAAGGCAATGAGGACACAGAAGTATATTAGATTTAGTATCTGCCCTGAAAAATGTCCACAGCCTAGCAGACAGATACAGTATAACGTAAAAGTTGAGGAAAATGAGTTTGGGTCCAGACAAACCACTATTCAAATTTAGCCTCTGCCTTTCATTGGCTGAGTGATGATTAGCAAGCTTCCTAAGCCCTTGAAGATTTCGTTCTGTAAAATGAAAATAATAATATCTTCTCTCAAGGTTGTTGAAAAGATTTCGTGAGTCAATGTATGCAGAACCTTTGATGGCCTCCAGAACCGTGAGAGAATAATGTCTGTTACATCCTAGGCTCTCAGGACAAGAGAACTACTATTTATTTGTGGTCTAACAGAAGTGGGCAGATGATTCAGTAAATGCAACAGAAAAGAGGTAGCTAAGTCAGCTTGGCAGAGTCAGGAAAAGCTTCCCAGAGCCGTCAAAGCGAATCGGGAAGCTGCCAAAATCTCTAGGGTATAGATTCAAGCAGGAAGAAGAACTAAGTCTGGGTGGTGAAGTCACCAAGAATCCTGGCTGCCGTGTTAGCCCTGACATGTTATCTCAACTTGGCTTCCATTTTAACCTTGACCATGCCTTTGATGAGAAAAATCTACACGGTTTTGTAACTGATGTTAATTGAGAACTGACGTTATAGTCCTCCAATTTCCTCCTCAGGAAACAGAAACTGTTTATCCAAATGGAGTCGTGTTTGGCCTCATAGAATCACAGTGAACACCAGCCAATCAATTGAAGAATTAAGGTATTACTCCCCATTTGAGAAAAAACCTGATTTTTATCTTGTTCGGGTTAAAGCATAAATTTAAAAAAAATTAAACACATTAAAAAAAATTTAAAACCTTACCTTTTGTAGAATACTCTCCTAATGCGTTCTACATGTCTCACCTTTTGCTTGAAAAAATACCATATTATGACATTTTCCGAATGGCATCGAGTCATCATCACACACATGAATTATTTAGCGGTGCTATTCGCGGACGCAGTCTCAGCTGTTTACCCATCATGAGGTGTGCCGACAGCAAAGCTCTTACACTGGCCACATCTGCTCTTGTTTTGGACACGAGCTTCCTCTTTAGTTGCTCTCAGTGTGTCTGGTCAGGTCTAACTCTGGCTCAAAAAGTACTTTCACGCACTTGATCTTGTCTAATCTTAATCTTCACAACGGTATTGGGAGGTAAATATCACTGGCCCCATTTTAAAAAAGAGGAATCAACTCAAAGAGATTAAATAACTCAACCACTTACACACAGCTAAGAAATGGCAGATTGAAGCTGAGTCCATCCGAATTAAAGTCTCATCTGTCCACACCAAAGCCTCTTCCATTTACATTCATTTATTTATTCACTGAACAAGTATTTGTTGGGTCCAACCACGTGGGCACCATAGCAGATGCTGATGCTTACCCTGTGTGGTCTTCTTGCCTCTTTCACCTACTTTGGTCTTCATTTTATCCCTTGAGATTTAGCAGGTTGTCTACACTTTCAGAGTTCTGAACTTGGATATTGGAGGACCACCATTTTGCTCTTCACCAGTATCTCCTATAACCTGGCTTCCAGTTACCGCCCAATCCTGGTCTCTTTGCTCTGCGTATGCTCTGCTCATCAAAGCCCCCACAGAAGAACAGTGCTCAGATCCATATACACTCATCCAAAATTTCATTGACCAATGCAGAGCTAAGCCAAATGGTTGCTGCCTTGGTCTGTGGTGGCTATCTTCAACTTAGGCCAGGAGGACTCCAAGAAGATGGCGTTTTCGCCTAAAGCAGTGTTCCCTTCCTGTCTTCCCAGGTACCTCCCTTACACTCACTAGGCCCCACAGAGAGAATGAGAATGAGGCACACCAAAACAGAGAAGAATCATCAGATGCGAAAATTATCCCAAGCCTCGGACCCCACAGACATCTGAACGGTTTCTCCATCGGCTCAATTCACTGAGCTGCAGATTCCACCGTCTGCTGCTTTATTAGAACTCCCTCCAAACACTTCAATAAATCTCAATGGAGTGCTCTTCTGAGAAGCCCAAATGTTCATGGAAGAGATGTTTAATCATGGTGTTCCATGTTTTTAAATAAGATGAGGCAAGGGAAGGCAAGTGTTCCATAATTCATGGTGCGCACTCTTTCAGAAAACTTTTTTATTAAGAATTTGATTAATAGTCTAATCATATTGCACACACAGATGACTCAGAGGCTAGAAGATGCACTGTTTCTGGAAAAAGCTCAGAATACTTTCAGAGGCTTTTTCTCCATCGAGGATGGAGTGGCCTAGAAATTAGAGTGAAAAGGCAGGCAGGGCACTCTCATTTGTTGCCTGCAGGGAGGAGCACTTTTTGAGGAGCCTGAATTATCTAAGCATTAGGTCTGTACAGGGGGTTACTTCCTTGAGTGGGAGAGACAGCCTGGTACACCACAGACAGCAGGCCGGCCAGCCTGGGATCGACTCCAGACTCTGCCACTCACAGACTCGCCCACACGAGGGGGTGACTGAGCCTCAGTTTCTAGTTTTACAGTTGTGAGGATTAAGTAGGGCAATGTGTACAAAATTCCAGCTTCACAGCGCTTGCTTAATAAATGGCAGTGGGTTTTAGGTTCAACATTAACCAAGTTATCTAGGTGGAAATCACTTTCCAATTTTAAAGAAAAATAGGCAACTAGACTTTTTGTTAAATGTCTGGCTAGGAGACCACCAACATTTGCAGAGCCCCATCTGTGTGTGCCAGACACTAGGCTCACACGTTTAATCCTCACTCTCCCTGTACCGGGTTGAGCGATGTGCTCACATCTAAATGCCCAGAACCCATGAATATTACCTTATTTGGAAAAAGAGTCTTTGTGGAAGTAATTCAAGTAAGGATCTTGAGATGAATTGATCATCTTGGATTATCTAATGGGTCCTAAAGCCAATGAAAATATCCTTAGACACAAAGAAACAGACATACAGAGGAAAAGGTGATGTGAGGATGGAGGCGGAGATTGAGGTGATGTGACCACTAGCCCAGGAATGAGGCGGAAGCCACTAGAAGCTGGGAGATGCAAAAAATGGATTCGCCCCTACTGTTCCCAGAGAGAGAACATTCCCACTGAATTTCAGACTTACGGCCTCCAGAACAGTGAAAGAACAAGTTTTTGTTGCTTTAAGCCACCAAATTGGTGATTATTTCTTATAGCAGACTAAGGAAACTAATATACCATCCTTGTTCTGTACACCTTTATTTTTTATTTTTTATTTTTTGGTGAGGAAGATTCACCCTGAGCTAACACCTATACCAATCTTCCTCTATTTTGTATATGGGTTGCCACCACAGTATGGCTTGACAAGTGGTGCAGGCCTGTGCTCGAGATGTGAACCTGTGAACCCCAGGCCGCTGAAGTGGAGCATGCAAACTTAACCACTACACCACTGGGCCAACTCTCTGTACATATTTTTGATCAAGAAACCTCAGAGAGGTTAAGTAACTCATCTAAATTCAGACAGGTAATAAAAAGTGGAGCCAAGGGGCCAGCCCAGAGGCATAGTGGTTAAGTTCACGTGCTCTGCTTCAGCAGCCTGGGGTTCATGGGTTCAGATGTTGGGCATGAACCTATAAACGGCTCTTCAAGCCATGCTGTGGTGGCATCCCATATACAAAATAGAGGAAGACTGGCACAGACATTAGCTCAAGACCAATCTTCCTCACACACAGAAACACAAAAATGTGGAGCAAAGATGCAAATTTAGGCCTCCCTCACATGACAACACACAAATGCTTGTTTGTTTTTCCTATTAAATGATCACTCTTAAATCATTCATAAAGTCTGTTGGATTTGGAATGAATTATTATTAGTCAGAAATGTTAGAAGCTCATAATGAACATTTCACCAATTCCCATTCAACATAATCCAATCTCTCAAATCCAGAAACAGCGAATGACATCCTAACATGGCATCCCCTATTGTTAGCGCTAATAGATATAAACACAGATAGACAGTTATTCAGACGAGCAAAGCATTTGGAGAGTCCATCTCAAGTTCTAGTCCAGACTACCAAATAAAAGAAGAAACTAAGCAATAAGGGATAGCGGAATAATCAAATATTCAACTGGGAACCAGAAGACCTGGGAGTTACCAGATATGGGTCAAATGCTTATATGATCCAGAGAGAATCACTAGGTTTTTCTGGGCTCCATTTTCTTTGCTGGAAAATGTTGAGGCTGGAATACGTTACTGCTAAAGTCTCTTCCAACAAGATTCCCAAATACTGCCTGTAGGAACGTTTCTCAGATATAACTGGAGCCTGAAATTTGAACCAAGTTGTGGCTCGTTACTATGGTTACCTTGCCAAAAGTCCTTGGCTAATACAAAGTCCAATTGAAACTTTAAAAATACCATTCAACAAAAGATTGAACTGGACGCAAAAATCTAGGGCCATCTTGAAACTTAGCAATCAGGGAAAGATTAGTTTTCCAGATATCAATTTGTCCTCTACTATTAGCAGGCTTTTCCCATATAAATAACCCCTGACATTTGACATTGCTCGGTAGCTTACCGAGTGCTTTCATATACACATAGTCATTGATGTCCTCCCTGTGAGAGAGACAGGCGTCATCAACAATTGACAGAGCGAGAAGCAGGCCAGAGCCTGTGAGTCTTGTCCAAGGTCACACTGCTGGAAGGAGTCAGAGACAGGATGGAACCCAAGCCCTCGTGGAGACAAAGCCTCTCTTCTTTCCACAGCACTCAGTGCCTGCTGATGACCTGTGGACCTAAAACCACATTATAATATCATCTATTTTATGATTCCATGAATTAGAGAAGTGACTTGCAAGCTTGCAGTCAATGCATCTCATTTAACAAATGATGATCGCTATTTGTATCTGAAGGCAACAGTTTTACTTTATTTTTCTCCTACCTGGAACATGAGTGACACTCCATAGAAGTTTAATGAAGAAATGAAGAAATGAAAAATAAAATTAATTCATTAATTTGGGAGTTGAAGTCCAAAGAGAGAAAGCAACTTGACCAGAATTGCCCAGTCAATAGCGCAAAGACAGAATTCATTTCTAGATGCCTCATTGTGAGGGCAATATATAAGCAAATCTCTTTTTTAAAGCTTTTCTTCAGTTATGTTAAGTGATAAGAAATGTATCTTGTACAAGGGCCTGGGCAATTTAAAATGATAAATTTTTATAATGTAATTAAAGATGTGTGGCATAAGCACAAAATCACTGTATTTGTATTCTTAGAACAAGGCAATGGGGTACCACAGAAGAACATGTTTGCGCAAGCTGGAAAGTTTCCTAAAAATATATCTGTGCTATGCTGTGGATGCTGGGTCCACAGTGTAATGTGCGTAATCTGCTGTCCTCACTACTTCCTCTCTGTTCCGGGCTGTAAGCCCATCTCCTTAAGTTTTTGTTCCCTTCAGCATAACTGCTCCAGTTACATAATTGTTCCCTTCACCGTGAGACCTCAGAGGTCGCTCTCTATAGCATGATGTCAACACAAGGGCATCCTGTGCAAATTAGACAGAGGCAAAGAGCAGGCATGAGCTACTCCTTTCTGCATGACACTTAGGTAAGCCTGCTTCTTGTCCCAGCTGAGGAGACCAGTGCTGAGGATTTTAAGAGCATAGGAAATAAAATGTATCATCGCAGCAGCTAGAGAAGGAATGCTGCTGGCTGGCTGCATCTCCCAAGGGAATATCCAAGTGGGAGACGACAGATCCCGTTTGTGGCACCTGGAGCTCATCCCGAAGGTGGTTGAAATATTTGGGGGCTGGGAGGAAACAGCAAGTGGGGTTCATGGAATTCACTGGCTGTGCTTAGCCTGACCATCTAATCAAGAAACAATCACAGCATTCCAGAGATTAATAGGTCCCCAGGGACCGGTTTAATACCTTCATTTCTTCTGCCAAGACAGGAGAAAGGAAATACCTAAGATCACCTGGCGAATTTGTGGCAGAGTTCAGTCCAGTCCCAATCGCCCAGAGTGGTCAAGACTGCTTCGAATCTGCCACCCTGTAGCAAACAGGAGGGCGTCATGACTAGAGAACCAAGTATTTAACACCCTACAAAGTTAGGCTTTCTGTTTCCTTCCACTCTTAACAAACTTGGCAAACTTGAGGCACATAATATGTAGACTCATTTCTGTACGATCTACCTTGTTGATTTAAAAAAATTGAAAAGAAGATTCCAGTACACACAAGCCACTCAAAGTCTCCATACCTGCTCCCCTACTCCATTCTATGTCATCCTCTACCATTTTCGCTCATAGCATCATCTCATTTTGCCAAACTACACCCCTCAACTGGCTTTTCTAACTTAGTTATGCTACCCCATTTCTCCTACTTGGAGCTGGACGCCTACTAACTTCCACCCTATTAGCTCTAATTTCTTTATAGTCCAGAACCCAGGAACCAGTGAACTTCCTCACTGAGGAGAGTCAGCAACCATGATCTGGTATGGCTGTATTCAATTGGAGTCATTTACAAACTATTTTAGTGATACAGAGAGTCATAAAAGAGAATTAGGGTAGTAGGGAGAACACTCAGATTCTAGCCTCATTGACTTATTTTGTAGCCCTTCTCCCACCTTGGTCTACATTTTCATCTCTTAACAGAGGCTGTGAAATGAGTTCTGTCTTCAGTATTATACAAGTTTATGAATTGGAGGAGATCAGACAGGTGAAGAGAGAGGCTTTTCTGAATTAATGATGTCTCCCGTCAAATCCATCATGAAGAAATTCACTCCCTGGAGAATTATTCAGCTAAGCAAATGCTATGTAAACATGAGAAATGGCATTGATTTTCTTAACATCACAAGCTGTAAACTAATTTATAAAAAAAGAAAAATGAATTGTCCTAAGTCCACTGGGAGCCATTTCGCTTATGATATTTTTTTTTCTTCCTCTGAATGGAGCGTCTCAGACTGGAATATTCTGGAGAACTTTTGAAGAAGCCGGATCCTGTCGTTAGAAGAATAGATGAAGTAGAACATTGCCCTAGTCTCTCAATCTCATTCGGTGCTTACTTCACGAAGCCTCAAACTTTCCCTGGATTATCTTTCAATGTCCGTCCATCCATCCTCCGTATCTCCAAGGAAGAGACGGCACTTTTTCCATCCGAGATTAACCTGGGTCTTAACGCTGGATCCCACTCAGTCAATAATGACCCATCTCTCTTTCTCATTCTTCCAATGTCTTTCTCTTAATTGATTCCTCTTGAATTCCCCCTCCCATATTGTAAGAAACCCCAGACAATCTCTTCATCTTTCCTCAGACCAACTCTCTCCTTTGCTTATTTACAAACACCTATAAAAAACAAGCCTCCTTCCTCTGAACCGGGGACCTCCTGCCCCTGCGCTGCATCTGGCCTCTTTCCTCTCCTCCCCGCCCTGGCCCATGACCCAACCTCCAGACCTGCTCCTGTCTAGTCTTCTTCCTCCTCCACAGCACAGCCAGGGTGGAAGGCAGTGTCCTGGGATCACTCCCTGCCTAAGAGTCCCAGTGTTTCCTCATTGTTTCCAAGAAGCCCATACTTCTTGGCCTCCATCATGTGATCTGACTCTCACCTAGCTGATTCTCTCATTGAATGCATGTGCACCTCTGTTAATTCGCACCTTCCTTCCCTTGCTTCAGGGGGAAATATCTGCCAAAACTGTATTAGCATTCCTCATGTGACTTAATTAAAGATGGTCACCCTTAGCCCATCTTTCACCAGCCCTTTTCCAGATGAACTGAGAAGATCCAGAGTGTCCTCAGGAGAGCACAGTAGACTCCAGCGACCTCTCCAGCCAAACTCCCTCCACCTCCAACCCACATGTCAAAAATGTTATCCCAAGGCTTAGTGGTGGTGTCCGTATTTTTAATTCTTCCTCATCTCTATTTAATGTTTGCTTCTCCATAACCCTTCTCTGTAACATTAATTGTACTAATAACAGTGATAATAGTAAAAACTATAATTGATGTTTGCATTATACAATTTTATGTCACATTCATAAACTGGATTTTTTAAGTTAAACTTTTTTATTTGAGGTCATTGTAGATTCACAGTCAATTATAACAAATGATATGGAGAAATCTCATGTACCTTTACCTACTTTCCCCCAAGGACATTACAATTTTGCAATGGTATTGCAAAATGACAGTATAATATCACAACCAGGATATTGACATTGATACAGCCAAGAGGCCAAATATTTCCATCACCGTAAGGATCCCTCATGTTGCCCCCTTAGAGCCACACCCACATCCCACCCAACCTGTCCTTAACCCCTGGCCCAGGAATCTGTTCTCCAGTTCTAAAATGTCATTTAAAGAATCTTATATGAATGGAATCACTTGGCACACAATCTTTTGGAATTGGCTTTTTTCACTCTGCATAATTTCCTATAGATTCATCTCAGTTGCTGCATATATCAGGACTTATTTTCATTGCTGACTAGTATACTATGGCACGTATGTACCACAGTTTGTATAATCGTTCACCTATTGAAGGACATCTGAGTTATTTTCAGTTTTTAGCCACTACAAATAAAGCTGCTATAAACATTCATGTATTGGTTTTGTGTAAACATAAGTCTTCATTTCTCTGGGAGAAATGCCCAGTGAACAACTGCCGAGGCCTCTGGTAATTGCATATTTAGTTTTTTAAGAAACTACCAAACTGTTTTTCAGAGCCACTGCATCAGTTTACATTCCCACCAGCGATGTATGAATTATCCAGTTTGTCCACATCCTCACCAGCATTTGGTGTTATCATTACTTTTTATTTTAACCATTGTGACAGCAGTGTAGTAATAGCTCATGTGGTTTTCATTCACATTCAGTAATGGCTAATGCTATTGAACACCTTTTCATGTGCTTATTTGAAAGAGGTGTATCCTCTTCAATGAAATGTCTAGGTATGTTTGGCTCATTTTCTAATTGGATTATTATTTGTTTATTTTACTGCCGAGTTCTGAGAGTTCTTTATATATTTAAGATACTAATCTATTGTTAGATGTATGGTTTGAAAATGCTTTTCTCCAAGTCTAGCTAGTCTTTTCTTGTTATTTTTATTGTCTTTTTGAGATCAGAAATGTCTAATTTGAAGAGGTCCAATACATCAATTTTCTCTTTTAAGGGTTGTGCTTTTCGTGTCAATTTTATAAACTATTCACCCAGCCCTAGGTTCCAAATACTTTTTTAAATGTTTTTTCCCAGAAGTTTCATAGCTTTAAATTTTACATTTAAGTCAGAGATCTGTTTGTTTATAAGGTGTGAGGTTTAGGTGAAGATTTATTTATTCATTCATTCATTCATTTCCTATGGATGTCTAATTGCTTCAGCACCTTTTGTTGAGGTCTATTTCTCCTATGCTGACTTGCTTTCATGCCTTGTCAAATATCAGTTGAGTCTACTTGTGTGGGTCTATTTCTGGGTTCTCTGTTCTGTCCCATTGATTTATACATCTACCCCTCCATGAATACCACACTTCCCTGATTATTTTTATTATTATTATTATTTTTTGAGGAAGATTAGCCCTGAGCTAACTACTGCTAATCCTCCTCTTTTGGCTGAGGAAGACTGGCCCTGAGCTAACATCCATGCCCCTCTTCCTCTACTTTCTACGTGGGACACCTACCACCGCATGGCTTTTGCCAAGCAGTGCCATGTCTGCACCTGGGATCCAAACCGGCTAACCCCGGGCCACCAAGAAGCGGAACGTGCCCACTTAACTGCTGCGCCACAGGGCCGGCCCCTGCCCTGATTATTGTAGCTCTATAGTAACCCTGACCATTGGGAAGAGTGGTTCTTCCCACTTTACCTGTCTTGTTCAACATTGCTTTAACTATTCTAAGGCTTATACCTTTCCACGTAAATTTGAGAATCTTTGTCTATGTCTACAAAGATCTTGCTGAAATCTTGATAGGAACTGCAATACACTTATAGATTAATCTTTGAGAAATTGACATTTTTACTAAGTTGCACTTTCCAATACACTTATTTAGGTCTTCTTTGATTTCTGTCATCAACAATTTGTAATTTTCAGCATGCATATCCTGTACTTCTTTTAAGTGGATTAATATTTTATTTCCTTTAGACTAATTGTAAAAGATATTGTGTTTACAAATTGGTTTCCACACTTCATTGTTAGTATATATAAATATGACTGTTTTTTGTGTTGATCTTGTATCCTATGACCTTGCAGAAATCACCTATTAGTTCTAGAAGTATTTTTTTTTTTCATAGATTCCTTGGGATTTTCTGCATAGAAAATCATGTCATCTGCAAACACAAAGAGTTTTCCTTTTTCTTTTCCAACTTGTTTGCCATTTATTTCTTTTCCCTGTCTTATTGTGGTGGCTAGTACTTCTAATACTTATGTACAAATGGTAAGAGCAGACGTCCTTGCCTTGTTCCTGATCTTTGGGAGAAAGCCTTTAGTTTTTCACCATTAAGTATGACATTTTGCCTCTTCGGAGCCACCACAAAGCTCTCTGGGACTCAGTTTTCTAATCAACATACCATGAAGACTAGATTTGACCCATCAATGGTTAACAAAGTAGAACCTCTTTAGGCATTCCTGGGTTCGTGTCTTTCATGTTTCATGTTTCTATTGAAATTTTGAATGACATTTAGTATGAAAAGTGGTGTGACCCTTAAGAAAAGCTTTCAATGCTACTAAAGGAGAAGGTGTTTATGCCTTTTCTGACTTGAAAGTTCCCTGGTTCTGGGGTGCATTTGCAACCCTTGATTGTCCTGGTGGTGCTTTAGTTTATGCACTGTCTGTGGGGCACTTTTGCTTGCATTCTTTTATTTAATTTACCTATAACCTTAAGTATGATAGACAGTATTGTGTTATTTTATACATAGAGATGTTGAAATCTAGAGAGGTGAAGTGACTTGCTCAAGGTCACAGGAAAGCAAAGAGCAATGCCTCTTTCCTTGTACAATGCCTGTGAGGCCAGGAGCTCACACACTTCACATGGAGACTTGTAGCACCTACTTTACACATATCAGTCAATTCACAAACATTGGTTGAGCACATACTTTGTGCCAGGCATAGAACAAGGGCACACCCAGCTTAAGGAGGAAGAAAATGGAAATATAATGCATTGAGCTCCGTAAAGAGAGAAATCATTTTAATCCATTTCTGAAACCTAGCACCGTGCCTGGAACACACACGTACTCCATAGATAGTAAATAAATGAATGTTTTGTGAAAGCATGTGTTAAGTAGTACATAAGTAGCCCAAACATTCAATTGAGGTTCTCTTGAGAAAGAGGCATCTAAGCTGAAATTTCAGAGCTGCAAATGATTTGTCGTAGAAGAAGCTCTAAGAGAGGCAGCCTGTTCAGTGGAAAGAACACTGACAACAGATAGCTTTGATTAAAGGCCAGATCTGAGTTTGAGCCCCAGGTTAGCAAGCTACACACCCCTTCACTATGGAACAGTTACTTGACCTCACTGAACCTCACGTTCCTCATCTATAAAGCAAAAAAGAAAATATTTACCTAGAAGTTTATTGCAAGCATCTGTGTTCATGTGAAGCACTTACAGTGTCTAGCATGTAATAGATGCTCAATAAAAGATATCTTTTATTCATTGAGTGACCCTAAAAAACATTAAATCAGGATCTGTCTTTATAAAAGAGTGTGAATTATTGGAAAAATACAGTAGTAAGTTTAAGAAGTTATGTGTTCAGTTTTACTTAAGCAGCTTTTTCTGGTCTTACTTAGAAATTCCCCCCAGTAGAGTTCTCAATTCACAGCCAAAGTCATGTCCATTACCACGGAGTTTCTCTAAATAATTCCTACTCAAGGAACCTCAGCCAATAGCCAGGAACAAGTGGATGAGTGGCACTGTTCCCTCCTCTGAGGCCAACTCTGTTTTGAACTATTTCAATGAAAGCATCTTCTTTTAAAAATAAGTCTTTCCAGTTAGCTGTTTGAGGGTAAAATATCTTTATGAACAATTTTAAGTTGTCACTCCAGGAGGGCTGGAGAAAAAGCATGGTCTCAGCACTGCTGCTGTCTGTTTCAGTTTCAATTGACCTGTTTTCTTCTGAGCTCTGATTTCAAATCTGTGGCCTGTCTAGATCACTTCTCCAGAGAGGAGATCCTAGATGCAATGAAAGAGGGAGAAGGGAAAATTCAGAGAAGATCTCAAACAAGATGCCAAGTATTACAGCCTCATTGCGCCTGAATTTGTCCGTGTAGAATGGACAGCAGGTTCATTCAAATTTGTAGCCCCTGAAGCAGCAGGTGGTTGAGGAAATGTCACCAGACTGAGAATTAGCATTCCTACATGAGCCCGGACAGCAACTTTTCCTTTTAGGCATCTCAGTCCCCTACCTGTAAAAGCAGAGGCTGCGCAAATGAAGCTCTAAAATTCCTTCAAGATCTACATTTCTCTGAGCTTTAAACTAACGTGTGATCTTCATTTCTTTCTTCCCTTCTAGCACATGTGGTCAGGCATCAACTCTGGAGCAATGAATGAAGTGACGTATAGTTTCATGAAAACCCGGCGAATCCCAATGTTCAGAGATGAAAGGAAGAAAAGGAGGATTGAATTCCCTCATCATTAAAATTCCTTCCTAGACTACTAAGTTCCTGTGCATTTGAATGAATTATCTAAGAATCAGTGTTAATACTTAATTGGAAGACAGAGAGAGCTGCATAGAGTCTGACAAGAGAAGGCAGATGAAATAGAAATGTCTCTAGGCAGTGAAAAGTTTGACAAGCACAAGAGTTTGTGATTTGAAAGACAGCTAGTGGAGGATGTGAGTCAGCATGAGATAACTAAAAAAAGTTAAATAATTAAGCTTACATAATAGCTATCTGATTGAATATCTAGATTTGGATTTAATTAACATTTCTAACCTCTCTTTGTCAGTAACTATATATTATTCAATTTAAAAGTGGAGAATTTTCATTACTAAAAAAATCATTCATCTGCAGCATTTCTGTGAATTTATTTTCAAATTTAGCAAAGAAGCTATTGTCCTTCCAACTCTCTTTCCCCCACACAAAAACCTTTACAATTAGTTTTCTGAAAGGAGAGAAAATTGAGGATGTGGCTGCTCCATCATCATTTCCTACAGGTAAATTGGAACGTAATTAATATCATGAAATTAATTAATTAGCATATTTACCGTATGGAGGACCCTTTCCAAGACAAGGGTGGGAGGGGGGGTTACTGAGCTTGAACAGACCTGATCGCCATCACCTTTGAGGAGCTCCCAGGCAACGGGAAAGACAGATCATTAAATAAATGCCATTAAGGGCCAGGGAAGTAAAAGGTCTGCAAAGGAGGAGAGAAAGACTTTCCCCAGGGGAGGGCTGAGCAGAAGGGGAGGAAGGCTGGAGGAGACTCTGGGCTTGGGTTCTGAGGACTCAGGAGAATGTGCTACAATGGGCCACATGCAACACGATAGAGTATAAAGCTACATTACTCCAAAGTTAATTCCAAATCCTGCGTTAGTATATAATTTTAATTTACAATCTATTTTAGAAAGGGTGGCTATGTACAGAAAAAGTCAGAGGGCAAATAAAGTATAAACCTAAATTATAGTAGGATAGATAGAAACATCTAAGTGCCACTGGCGTGAAGTGGGAGAAGATGACCAAGGGTATTAACCTTGAACTGGACTTGCGGGATGGGCAGAATTTTAAAATAAGGAAAAGAAGAGTTTGGAAGAAGGTAATAAATGTCTAGTGTGTAGGAAAAAGTGAGCTACAGCCTGAGGGTAGATGACTTAGAATTCTAGACTAAGGAATTTGGATTTTATTTTTGAATTTTTACAAAGCTCCATCAAGCTTGTACCAAGTAAACGAGTGCGCTCAAATAAAAGAATGTGTTTTTATTTTCTCTATCCTATTCCAAGGAGCCAGGCACATGACCCTCAGATCTGGTGCTCTTGTCCAGCTAGGCATATATACATCCTCGCCTCCATCTGTTTTCTCAGCCTCATTACTAATAGCACCCCTTTCCCTCTCAAAAGTATGCTAGGTTGAATGATAAATTCTTCGGACAACCTAGTTATGCCCTACAGGCACACTTCACCCTGGCTGAAAGATGGGACCACACTCTGTGGGGTGTTTGCGTCCTCTCTTTGTTCTCTGCCAGGTTAGACCCTGCTTTGCCATAATCCTGGCTCCACCACCTTCTCTCTTTTGGATTGATGTCTGAATATGGCTTTACTCTTTTGGCTTAGCCTCAGTTGCTCTGGGAAGGCTCCACTGACAGCCAAACCTTACTCAGTGGGACCTTGGTCCTAGCTGTGCTTCAGTATTAAATGTCCCAACGGGCAGGAAAAGCACAGCAATTTGATTTTTGACGGTTTTTATAAAGCATAGTACCATCTACTTAGTTGACTTCGTTTTGTTTTACAGTTTAGTTTTTGCATTTTGTTTTAATTTCAGATGCAGACATGATAATCGTTACAATGCGTAGAGCCTCTACAAGTCTCCACCCTCCCCTTCATGTGGTAGGTCTGGGTGGGGCCTGGGCTGGCCCTGACATTCAGTACCAAATGGATGAAGTGAAGAAAGATATCAGTGAAACCAAAGTAATACTAAGTCCCTCCTAGGAAGGGTTGAATCTTAGGTGGTGTTGTTAGACTTGAGCCAGGCCAGGAGAGATAGGGTTTGGTTGAGTCATAAGTGAGGGCTAGTGTTCCAGATGAGGACTAGAATACAAGCAACACCTGCTTTGGGAATCAGGATCTCTGGAAAGAAATTCCATACTCTCCTTGGTCTTGCCATCTCTACTCCTACAAGATCTGGATAGAGCCCCGATCCTTAGCCCATACTCTGCCTGACTATGAGTTAAAACTTGGTCCTTCTACCTTCTCCTCTTCTGTGGACTTTCTTAGAGGACAAGACCCTACCACACAAATAGTCAGTAGTGTCACCAACGTTTGTCCTCTTTGACTTTGGTTTTAACTCATCCAGCACGTACTAGCTGCCGAAGAAGATAAAGGAGAGGAGATATTGTCACTTACCAAATGCCAATAATTTTAGTCTCTATGCTAGGCACTTTACATAAATAATATTTAATTCTCACAACACCCTCTAGAAGGTGATATCAACCATCTCTTTTTAGATGAGAAAACTGAGGCTCAAAGTGTTTTAAGAAACTGCTCAAAGAACCAGTAAGAAGTAGAAGGGCAATGCAAATGGCAACTCTTTCTAGTATAACATGAAGACTCATAGGGCTGCCTCTGGAAGAAAAGAAAAAGGTTAAATCACATTTAGTTTCTGCCCTCCCTGGAGATTACATTCTAGTGGGGCAGGCCAACACATATACATCCACCCCAAACTATAGCAGTGTACCAGGAGAACATACTGCATAACTTTTCAGAATTCAATGCAAACATCCCCTTCCCAGAGAACTGCTCCACTAAGATTCCAGTCAGAGGACCTGTCAGAACTGCCCTGCCCTGGGCTGCATACTTTCACATTTTAATGTACTAGTAGGAAAAGATATTAAATATAACATTAATATGTTAAGTTCTCATTCACTATATTTTTATTAAAGGAACGGTCATTGAGTGTTGATTAGGATCCAGTTCCTGCCTTAGGTGTCCAAAGTACAAATGCAAATACAATGTGAGTCCTGATCTCCAGGGGCTGAGAGTTGTTTTGATGACTTTAGAAGAGTATGTTGCCCAATTCTAACCAGACATAATGCTGTTTATGGGAACTGCGGGCTACATTGCTTAACCAGCTCATAGCAGTTCTCACTTTGCCAGGCACATAGAAGGCATTCAGAGAATTCTTGCCAATTGGAAGGACTGCTCTGCTGCTGGGTTGAATCAGTGGCCACACAGGAAAAAGGAAGGGGGACTCACCCTGTTGTCTGGAAGATGACCACCAAGAGGAATTCTCGTGGTATATTTGGGTACAAAATCTTTGGGTAAAGAACATGGAATGCTAAATTTCATATACTATAACCAGGCTCTCACCAAGTGAGACGTCGCTGCTTGCCACCCTCTCATTGTCTCCCTAGGGATCTTCCTGGCTTACATGTTGGACTGTAACACGATTTTGAAGCTTTTGCAGCTTTTCCATCTCAGCAAGCATATTTATGTACTCAGGAACACCAGTGAGCAAAAGACAAAAAACGAACACTTTTTAAAGGAAAAATGAGGGCTCATATTTCCCTTTGCCCTCAGGAACACAATTCTGGGTGAAGTGAGTTCCTGTCTGTCTGGAAGCAGGAAAATGGGTGCCTTGCGTGTTGCCCCATGTAGCTGGGTCTGAGAAGTAGGCCCTTGCCATGTGACACAGGGAAGGAACCGTCCTCTTGACTCCCCTGGTTACAGGGGGGACATGTGCATGTCCAGGGGATCCCTGGATCCAGCTGCAGGTGGCACATGGTGTGACAGATCTTGGCCAGAGGGACCCCAGCCAGTTTCACAGTCTTGGTAGTGGCCTCTCCAGGGGAAACCAGGGTCCTGCTGTGACTATCCAGGAGGTATCATCTCATACCCCACTTTGCACTCTGTTTTTGAATTAAGCCGTGAGCTTCCTGCAGCGGGATATACCTCAAGAGAATATCTGCCCAAAAGCAAGACAACATGTCCTCTCCAGAAAGTAAAAATTAACAACTACAAAGCCCAAGGAGACAATATTCCTCAGCCCTCACCCTCTGAAACAGTGGAGGCAACAAGTGGTCCACAACAGCCTTTACTTTCTGTGCCTGCCGCTGGAGCTGGTGCTATGGAAGCTAAAATGCAGCCCTTGTCACATGGTGGGGTCATTGCGGATTTACTTTCTGTCTCCTGGATACACTGTGAATTACACAATCATTGCCAGGATGGTGCATTGTTCATCCAAAGCCACAGCACCCAGGACAGGGCTTAGAACAAAGCAAGTAATCATAAAATGCTTACTAAATGAATGAAAATAATGACTTAATCAAGTGTAAAGGTAAGTTTCTTTCCTCAGAAGAATCAATAAGAAGCAATTAGAGGACACGTGGGAAACAGCCTGCCTGGGATGCTATTAACCCAGGAGCTGCAGGGGGTCCCTCCCCAACCCCTCCAAGTCCTGGCACAATGTCACCTTCTTAGTGAAATTTTCACTGATCGCTCTGTTTAAAACACCCTCACATACACTCCTCATTCCCTTTTCTGCTTCATTTTTCTCAAAAGTTCTTATCATCATGTAGCACAGTATGTATTATATTCTTTATTTTCTTTCTTTATCCTCCTGAATAGAATGTAAGGCTGAAAAAGACACAGGCTTCGCCTGTTTTCTTGCTGCTGTATCTGGAACAGTGCCTAGCACACCGCGGGGGCTCAATGCAAGTTCCATTGGAAGACAATGAATGAATGAATGAATGAATGAATGTCAGGCTTTAAGTACTCGTGCTGTAGAGGGCAGATTTGTTGGAGAAGAGAGTGATCGCTTTAGCCTAAAAGCTCACGGCTCCTTTGAAGTTCAAGGCCTATTAATCTAATTTTAACAGATTCCATTTATCAAAAAGGAAGAAAGAATATCCTTTTTTGGGTGATCTTATCTACTCTCTATTCGTTTCAGAATAAGTGGATAGACGGGTCAAATGCTATTAATATAAAATTAAAATCTTAAACTAAGCCGTTCTGGAAACAAGTAGTAGTAACCGAGGGTCCGTAATATGGCTAACACTTGTGTGGCTTTTGCTACATACTGGGCACTGTCCTAAGCACATTATGTGTATTAACTCATTCAACCATCACACTAACCCTGTGAGTCAGTGTTATTATTACCTCCATTTTATAAAGCAGGACACTGAGGTGCAGAGAGGTTAAGTAATTCACTCAGAGTCACAGAACTGCAATGTGGGGAATCCAGGATTCGTGCCAAGTTAGAGGAAATGCAATCGTTGGGACAAAGGACTTGGATTTGAGTTCTCCCTCTTAACAGATGAGTCCCATGGGCAAGTAACTTTATGTTCTAAAGTTCAGTAACCTCAACCATAAAATGAGGATGACGATACCCATTCATGTGGTTGTTAAGAGGCTGAAAAACAATTACATATGAAAGTGCTACCCAATGAGAGTTAATGTTACTCAGAGGGTAACATTATGACATTAATGTTCCCATCTCTTTCCATGCTATGACATTATAATGGTTATTACATTATTGCTTCCATCTCATTCTAGGAAATAAACACTGCTATCATTTGCCATTAATTCATATAACTTGAGTATATTTGCTATGAGTTGTTACTAATTGTCCCTCATATCACCCAGCCTGAATATTAAAGCTGAGGTTCAAGTCTTTTTCTGGGAGGTGAAAGTGATCTTCTCCGGCCACATCCAGGCCAAATGCTACAAGGTCTCTTCATTATACTGGAAAAGAGCATCGAAATCTGTGGATTTGAAGACCTTTACCACTTGAAGGTCTTTGTTCCATGCTCAAACAAGTCCTGCTTTAGGCCCTTTCTGCTTGTTAGTCCCTCTGCTTGAAATGCTCTCCACTTCTCTCTTTGCACCATTTAGTTCTAACTTCACTTGCTACTTCCTCAGAGAAGCTTCCCCAGGCCCCCGGGACTACGCTGGGGCCCCTGCTCCATGCTTTCTGCCAACCCATGTATCTCCATGGCACTGCCACAGCGGTAATGAAATCAGCATTTGCATAAATATTTAGTAAATGTCTGTCTTCTCCACTGGAATGTATGTTTGATGATGTCGGCGGGGTGGGGGGGGCGACCTCTGTCTTTTTCAACATTAGAATCCCGTGTCCATTGTAACTACAAAACCTTGCGTGTAGAAGGTGCTCATTAAAATATTTTCCATGAAAGAAAGTACCAATTAGGTCACCCTGGAGGAGCCCTAAGCTTTCTGAGCTTTGGTTTCCATGGATGTAAAATGACCTCCCTTGGCCTACTGCGCTACTGCATGAGGACACGTGGATCTGGAAGCTCTCTAGATATGAAACCAATACCACAGCTACAGGCTGAGGTGCCATGGTTTCTATCCAAAGCATTTTAGGAAGTGAGAAATGCATTTGAAAATACAAACAAATATACGTATAAATCCGACATGGAGTTAATTTGGAGTAAAAGCAGCCAGGAGAAGAAAGAGGATCTATGTTGATTTTCAGGACAGGGACAGTCCAAGCTCTGAAGTATCTTGGGAATTGTTGGAGCCTTTTCAGTGCGAATCGAGTTACACTGGAGATATATTTGGATCTTGCCATCTAGTAAGTGGTGTTTCACTTTGGCCACGGAGATGAATTCTAACTCACTGTAAATAGAATGAAGAGCGCTTTGTTGCTAAATTATTTATTGCCCATTACCTCTAGCCCCAAGCGATGATGTTTTTAGGTTCCACAAAGGTAGCTGTATATAGTCTGTTGTCATTACATAAAGGAAACTCTGACAGTTTACATTATAAAATATAAATTATCCGTTCATCAACCACCGAATAGCACACAGGGTTACTCCATCATGGCACTGCAGGACACTAGAAATAGATTTCTGCATCTTCTCCCAAACACTTGGCCCAGATCTGCCATAAAGATCCACCAATCAATTTTTTTCCAATTCTGTAGAATACGTGAAAAGCAGACTGCCCTCTCCTCCGCCTGAGGAACCGCCTATGGCTTCCCAATGCCTATGGGGAGACAGCTGGGTTCTAGAGGAATCTTCTTCATGGGGGCTGAAATACAGGATAAGCCCCTTACAAAGCTTCACGTTACAAAACATAGATTGAGAAAGGCTTGCACGTTCCTCTCTCTAATCGTGGTTTGGGGTAGAGGGAGATTCTAAATGAGGGGCACTCCTCATACGCCTCTTTTATAGATGTAGATACTTTTTGATCTTTTCCTACATCAGTTAAATGACTGGCTCCTTTATTTGGTCATTCATTTAGTAAACATTTATTAATCCCTATTATGGGCTGAATTCACTGCGCACACAGATAATCCCACTGGCCTTCCTTTAGCAACTCTAGAGACGCAGCTTGGCCTGGGGCCCTTGAACACAGGCCCTTCTTCTGGAAGCCCTCCCTGCCTCAGTGCCTTCATCCTTCCAATCTTAGCTCCAATTTCTCTTACTCGGGGAATCCTTCCAGAACCTCAGGTTGGATCCAGTCTCATTGGTGAGACCTCCACACTAGACATACACACTCTGTGCCATCATTCTACCCCTGAACAATTCCTCCCAGAACTACCTACACTTGGTGTACACCCAGTGATATTTGGGTAGAGTCTGTCTCCCACACTGAGCTCTAAGCTCCCTGCAGGCAAGTTCTAGGTCTGTTTTATCCATCATTATATGTATTTCATCACCTTATTGATCGATATTTGTTTGTTGAATGATTGACCTATTTACAAGTAACCACAAAATTGACACTGGCTTCCACAGTCAAGTTTATTTCCCACTCACCACATGCAACTCCCCTCAGCATCCTCTTCACAGTCGCTGTCCTCTGGGTGGCCACTCAGGGACCTGTGATGTGTCCATCTTGTGACTCCACCATCTGCTGACCCCAGCTGGCCTAATATCATCAGCTGGCAGATGGGTAGCAGAGCATGTCAGGAGGATACCTCACTCTGGAAGAGACACAAGTCATTCTTATCCACGGTCCTTCAGCAAGAATTAGTCACACAATTAACCTAGTGCAAGGGTGGCTGGAAAATGTCTAAGAGTTGGCCCTTGTTACTGAGCACTGCTGCTTCTGCCTCAGACACCTAAAATGACGATGAGGATTTTGACAGGCAAAGACATGGAGGGCTGTGCAACAGCATGAGCAAGGGTTCAGGGAGACAAAAAATAAGAGTAATGAGAAAAACTAATGATTTGAGAGGAATTGTAATAAATCCAGATATATCTTATGAAGGCTCCTAGAGCTGAAGGACAATAGGCTGAAGAAAGGAATGAACAAATTGTTGAATGGGCAGATAAACAGGTGAATGGACTTGCACCTATGGCTGAGGAGCTCATCCTGTAGAGGGATGCAAGCTGAACTTGGACTCTGGTCGTCTCAGCATCCTGTTCTCCTCCCACAGTCAAGGAAGTGGCCATGTTAGGAAATGCGGAAGCCCTGAACGAAGAGGGCGAGAGCCAGACAGCTGCTCTGAGAGCCCTGTGCCTCTAGAGATGAGGGATGTTCGGGAAGCCTTCTCACTCTGCTTTCCCTCATTTGCAAGTTTAGTCTCTCATATTATTAATCCACTGCCTCCAGCCTGACAATGGGGACAGATGTGTGAGGGGAAATACAGGGGAGCTCCACTTGCAGAGCAGATGGCTTCTCAAAATGTTTGCATGGGCTAACACAATGGAATTTAAATGCTGAGGGCAAGTTAGAGCTCATCTATACCAACCCTTTCCCCAGAATGATGAGGACACAGAAACCCCGAGGGGGGCCCCATCACATGTGTGGCAAGAGCAGAACTAGAAACCTGGTCTCTCCCAGCTGAAATTTATGCAAGGGGAATCAAGTCTAATCACGGGTGAATTACTGAGTATGTGAAGAGACGATAAGGGCCGTGGAAAAAACAAAAAGTTTAACAGATGAAGGAGGATCAGAAGTGCCCGGATATTGGGCAAAGTGGTGGAGGGAGGCGCAATTTTAAAGAGAGGAGTTGGAGGAGGCCTCAGTAACGGGGTGACATTTGAGTGAAGGCTTGAAGGAGATGAGGGGTTAGTTGTGTGGACATCAGGGGAAGGGAGTATTGGAACGGCCAATGTGAAGTCTCTAAGGCAGGAGTGAGCCTGACCATGGAACAGCAAGAGGCCAGAGTAGCAGGTGCATGGGGTGTGGATGGCAGAGGGAGGGGAGACGGAGTCCCAGCCACAATGGGAACCAGGTGACAGAGCCTTGTAGGCCACTGGGAAGAGCGTGGCTTTCACTGTGAGGGTGATGGGTGCCATCATAGGATAACAGTGGGTGTGACATGGAGATCCAACATACCTTTCGAAGGGGTCACTCTCGCTGTTATGTTGAGAACAGACACTTGGAGGTCAGAGTAGATGTGGAGAGACTTTTAGGAGGTTATTGCAGTGATCTGAGCAAGAATTATCTATTAAAAATGATTAATAATCAAAACTTAATTTCCAGGCAAATGCTTGGTAGATTGCATAAGTTATTCATTAAAAAAACTATCCAGAAGAGCTATTAAGAACCTTTCATTCCATTTTTCAGATGAGAAAACTTAATTCAGAGAAATTAATACCTTCCCCAACGTCATAGACTTAGTTAATGGCAGAGCCAAGTTTCAAATGCTGGCTGTAATGCATCGGGCACTTGCTGTCTGCAGCCCACTGTGAGACACGGAGCAGTCCCTGCTCTCGGGAGCTCCAGGCTGGCAGCAGATGAGAAGGGAGGGCCACATACGTAGCAAGACAAATAACAGAGAGGAGCAGCCATCTTTCTGCGCCTAAAGTATGCTCTCTTCCCACAGAACTGGCCCTAGGTACTCCCAACAAATGTACTTCTTAGGGAGGAATCCATTTGGCCCTGGCGGTAACTTTTAAAACACAGAGAGTAAAGCATGAAGACTGAGAAAAAAATTAAAATCAGAAATCACATCAGACAGACTCAGACTCCAGAGTGTAGAGGAAAAGACAGAAAGGAAGATGAGCACTTTAATTCAGGCTTGTATCTCTATTTCTCCACCTGAAACCCACCTCTATCTCCTCCCCTCTCTCTCCCCTCTCTGGTCCTTATCATACGTCCTTATCCCTTCTCCCTTGACAAGTAAGTAAAGTCAGGGAAAAGCTGGCCTGTTTGCCCATAGATCTATTCCTGGCTCTTCCTCTCCTATAGGCTACATTGCATGGGGGCTGACACTGTAGTTCCCAGACTCCCTTCTCAGCCAGCTTTGGGCTCCAGTTGGCCAAAGTTGTGCCTTGGATGAAAGAAACAGGAATGCTGGAGGAAGGGAAAACCTGGGTTGTTTTCCGTCTCCCTCCTCCCTCTAGCCTTGGAACGTCTTTCCAGCCTGGCCCCTGGCCTTAGGTAGCATAGCCTCATCTCTCTGCTATCCGTCCAGAGTGGTCCTGGCTTTCCTTCTCCTGCTAATCTCTGGGTTGCCTTGTTCTATTTGTTATAATTCTATTTGGCTTCTCTGATCTTCCATTACCAGTGTAGTGAATTCCCTGGATTAAATTCCTCCTGTGTTAAGTACTTAAAGTAACTTCTGCTTTTCTTGAATGACACACATACTTTCAAACAATAAGAATCCATGTACTCGCAAATGTGCCACCTTAAAAACAATACAAGTCAGGATTCAAATTTTAAAGTACCTGTCTTAAAGATGAGTTCCATCACAGATTTATAATGGAACAGTAAAAATTTCATTAGAATGGAAGTCAAAGTGTTTACAGTAAGAAAGGTAATTTTGAAAGAATAATTATCCATTTCTTTAAAAGTTTTTGTAACGAATTAAGGCACATTATCATCCACAAATTTTCTAAAAGGTTCATCAATATTTAATTTTCTTCTAAAAAAACATGTTAGGATTAACATTACAAAGAAAACAGGCTTTTGTTCCAAGGAAAAATGTATCTCTGTGATGTGGTTGCTTTATCTGCTATCTCTGCTAGCATAATAGAAGGGAGAGGAGTCTATTTATACTAACAATAGATTCTTTTTCTGAATTTCTGGCCCTTGCAGCTTGTACAAACTAAGCATCATTTTACCAGCAGGAAGACATAGTACATAAAACTCTGCAACAGCAGGACATGTTCCCTAATGTTTGGCTAATCTTTGGGTGATCTCAAGAGAAGGTAATGGAAGAATTTTAATAGTTAGCAGGGGTTATGTGAACTTCTCTTTTTATTACCTGGGTCAGCTAACATTTGCAAGCTGTTATGGCACAAGAACCTGAAGACTGTGTCCAGAATCTCTTCCCCGCTCTATGCAGAACCAATCCGTAGCTAGTTCCTAAGTGCTGGCTTTAATAGATGTGCTCTTAATAATTTATCCTTTCCTTAAAGTGTTTTGATTTTTGAAATTCATATTCAGCTGAGTATATATTCGGCAACTCTAAGTCTATTGTGCCAAAACAAAGCTGCAATGGTGAAGGAGTCGTGTTATATTCCGGCGCCTGTGAGAGTCTAGTGGAAGAGCCTAGGAAAGTGTGCTGCCTTAACTCTTGAAGAAAAGCTTGGCACTATTCACCTCATCAGAAAAGGCACATGTAGCCCAAATTAAAATACTCATGCGTGCTGGTCACCATGTGTGTGTGTTACCACGGATGTTGTTCTGCACGTGTGTGTCTTTGCTCATGCTGTTGCCTTTCTCACTTTACCCTCCTACTCCATACTCATCTCTGAAGATTCAGCCATCATCTCCTCCTCCCCCTGCCCCAGGCTTGCTCAGGAGCCTCCCCTGGGCTTTCCCACATCTCCTCTGCTTTCTACTGCACATAGTTCCACGGTGATCTCTTTGTGGGTCTGCAGCCCCTACAGACTCTGAGCCACTGCAGATCATGGCCTGTCTCTGTACGCGTGGCTGCAGCCTACATAGCTGCTCGGTACGTGTTTCTTGAACGCAGCTGAACTGAGCTGAGCAGGGGAGCTGATAATTTATGAAGTCTAGATCATGCCTCGGGCGAAACAGCAAAAGGCAACCGTTCCTCCAGCCCTGCCTGCGCTCCGTGACCATTTCAGGACGCAGTTAAACAGTCATCTTGTTTCTGTAAAGTCGCCTGTGCCTATGCTGCTTGCATTTTTCCTTTTCTTTTTGGCTTTCTTCCTGTAGGAATTACACAACCTCCTGTCCTCCTCTTACCTCCTCCTCCTGCTCTGTACTGTACCTCCAGCTCTGAAAAGCTATGAATAAAGAAAGACAGCTGGTACTTCAGGATCCTGTTACTAATTCAATACGTGCATACCTTTCCCGTGAGTCCTGCAGAGTTGCATTTTCCTGAGAATGGCAAAGCCAAATAAGCCTTTCACTCTTCCCCGACAGAAAAACACAGCTCTCAGAAACCTGAAAGGGCTTTAAGAGCTTAGTCAGGCTTACCCCATCCTTTCTGGGAATGTAATGAATAACACACGGTCAGAGCTGGGTTAGGAAAGCTTGGCCATTGGCCTCCCGTTCGTGACCCCAGGCAGCTACTACAGCTCTTTGCAGCTCGGCGGCCTCTTCATTTCCCAAATAAAGTCAATACCTTTCTATTGCCAGTGTTTCGGTGAGGATTAATAAGATAACGTTATGCAGAGTCTGGCACCTAATGTTCAAAGATGTGTAGAAATGATATTATAATAATGATATTTGTATTCCAAGCTGTTATAGGTAGAATTGTATCCTCCCAAAATTCACATGTTGAAGTTCTAACTCCTGAATGTGACCTTATTGGGAGACAGGGTTTTTACAGAGGTAATCAGATTAAAATGAGGTTGCTAAGGTGGGCCCTAATCCAGTGTAAGTGGTATCCTTATAAAGACGGAACATTTGAACACAGACACGTACACAGGCGGAACACCATGTGAAGATGAAGGCAGAGACCAGGGTGAAGCTTCTGGAAGCCAAGGAATGCCAAAGATGCCAGCAAATCAGCAGAAGCTCCAAGAGAGAACTGGAACAGATTCCCTCTGACGGTCCTCAGAACCAGCCCTGCAGACACCCAGATCTTGGACTTCCAGCCCCAGGACCGTGAGGGAATAAATTTCTGTTGTCTAAGCCCCCTAGTCTGGTGGATTACCTTTGACAATTGTGAGAACAGAGATGTTAGACAAATGCCTAAGGCGACAGCACAGCCAGGAGAGGGAGAGCCAGAACCAAGTTGCAGGGTTCAGGCACGAGGTGTTTGAGAGCACGTTTTTCAGTCTATGGGCAATGCGCCGGCTTCCACAGCTTCTGTCCACATCCTCAGGCGCACCTCCTCCAGCAGTCCCTCCCAAGGTCCCTTCCTCTGCACACTCAGAGCCTGTCACCCCATTTTCCCTAATAACCTTTGGCACATTCCCATCTCCTACCCTGTACTTCGGTTAGGCATTACATATCCTTTCCGCAAGAGATTCTGATTTCATTGGTATAGGGTGGAGGCCAGTCATTGCATTTTTTTAAAAGCTCTCCAGATGATTCTTCTGTGCAGCCCAGGAGTGGACCACTGCATTAGACCACACACTTCTTAGGGCAGGGCCCTGGCTGCCTTGCCACGTGCCATCCAGTGGGTGCTCCAGTGGGTGGGGGATTAGTGAATTGAGCCCCAGGTAACAGACCAATACACAACAGCAATGCTCAGACCGTCTTGTACCGTTTATCAGTCACGTGAACTCAGACCATTACAGAAGCTGCCTAACTGCTCACCTGCGGTCTCCTCTCACTCCCCTCACATCTGCGCAGCTCCAGGGGCCTCGTTCCTTGCTCGGATGAGAAATCACTCAGTTCTGCACCATGGGGTTCTGACTTAGCACACCTCGAGTGGTATCCAGCCAGGTGCATTGTTTAAAAAATTCCACAGTTCATTCTCATACCCATCCGGAAGTGAGAACTCTCTGTGTGACCAGAGTGTTCTTTCTGAAATAATAATAATTAATAATAAAACAGTCAAGTCACAAAAAGAAAAAACCTGTCCCTCTTAAAAACAATTGAGTTTCTCTCCATCACCTATTTCAAAAAGTCCAGACTCCTTTTGGAACTCATCATGGCTCTTGCTGTCCTAACTAGCACACATCCGTGTTCTTTTCCTGCTTCCTTCTGCAATCTGCTGAGCAGTGCTGACCTTCAAAGCTTCTTGCCCACCATGGGCTTTCTCCTGCCTCAGGCCTTTGCTGCTGCTGTTTTCTCTGCCTGGAATGTCTCCTGCCACACAAACCACTTTGGAATCACTTTTTCAGCACTTAGTTCAGGAATCTTCTTCCCTGAACCCTCCTCCTTTACGACTCTCCATCCCCCGCCCGACCCTCAGCCCGGGTTCAGCCTCGGGCTGCCGTGAGTACTCCCGGTTTGCCTGAGGACGATGTTGTTTGTGATTATGTAGTTGCATTATCTCCCCCACTTCTTGTAGTCCTGAGAACAGTGACCGTGTCTTATTCATAACTATATGGCCAGAACTTAGCCCAGCATCTGGTCCGTCTTAGAGGCCCAGCAAATATTTGTTGAATGAATGATAAGATCATATTAATTGATATTTACTAATGCCTTACTGTTTACAAAGTGTTTCACATGGCAAATAGTATGAGTAAAAGGGAAAGAAAGATCATGCGGATCTAGCAGCCGTTCCACCCGGGGTTCCTGCCAACCCTGACTCAATTTTAAACGAGTTACTGCTCTCCAAGGGCCTGCAATGGAAATACAGCTGTTAGAGGAGCGCGTTGCTTTTGGTCTTGGACAGAAGAGGGCCAGTTCACGTGCTCATGCAAAGGGGAGCTAGCTTCATCCCGTGGCAACTTGATTGACACCACGACCCCCGGCCCCTCCATACTCCAAGCAAGAACTCTGAACGCTGCCTCCACCAGGAAAGGTCAGCACAATTAACAGGTGTGCCTGTGGCCCTGCAAAGTGACAGGTAGCGGTGTTTCCATCTGTCAGCATAGGCTCCTCTCCCAAATAGCCCACATCCTGAAAGCAAAAGGAGGTTTCCTTCCGGTGTGTTCAGGCCCAGAGCTCTCAGGGATTTCTCAGTGTCCATCTTGAGTGCTCAGCTCATTGCCAACGCTTCTGGTGAAACCATTTGGAAGAGGTAAGGGACAGGAGATTAGGGTCACACAGGTGCTGGCTTCGAGGCAGGACCTCCTTTCTGGGCCTCAGAGAGACTAACGGACTAGAGAGTGGAGGCACTTTGCCAGGCCTGTCTACTGTCCACCCGCTTCTTAAATACACCCAGCATGGGCCCCCGAGCCTATGTGGTGACAGCATAAAAAAATACCTCTGTCACCCACATTCTGACTCTGGAATTGTTCCAGGCCATCCACCATCTAGTTTTTGCTTCACTCCTCCTTCTATTCTCTTTCTTTCCAGGTTTCACAGCCCCACTTTTGGCTTTGTCTCCTTTTGGCTCTAATTCTTCGTCAACTCCCATGGATCAACAGCTTGATTTCAGATTAGCAGTCTCAGCCTCAGTAGCACCACCCCACCCTCGACCCCCACTGACCCTGCCTCCCGCCTCTGCCTCCAGCACACCCAAGGGCTTGTCTGCCGGTCTCTGCCTCATGGTTCACAGGCTGAAACCACAGTAGAGGCTGCCCAAGCTCCGCTGAGCCCCGGGGCTTGTCTAGTTTATCCCAGCCCCACCAGGCCTCTGCCTGGCAGGGAGACGGGTCTCACTCTGAGTTGTGAGCCCACCAGGTAGCATCAAGTCCAGGCTCACTGCCTCACTGCAGCCATACCTTCATAGTAAACGGTAACCATGTTTATGGAACCAGGCAGCTCCCGGCGCCCTTCTTTTGTCTGTTAGAAAAGCTGATCGCTCCGAAGCTCACCGCCAGAGATGTAACCCCCCCTTGGCAATGGTGCTGAGCCTTCACGTGTCTGGATTACTGACTTTACCCTGACCTCATTTTACTTTTATGGCTTCCTCTGTTCTTTTTTGCTTCCCTGTAATTTTTAAATTCTCAAATCCTTAGGAAGAAGGGATGAAAATGAGTGAATAAATTAAATGAAATTATTAGATTCACCAAAACAGAGACTATCCATAATATGAAGCAAGTTTTATGTTCTCTGTGAGGTTTCTGAGAGGAAAATTAACTTGGGAGATGGCCTGCTCTTGAAATTAATCAGATAACCAAACATTTCAGTGTATCCTAGAATCACAGATGGACACTGTGAAAGGGGATTTAGAGGTCTCCTAACCTACCATTTGCATTTTAAAGATAAGAATATAAAACCGGAGAAAAAACTCACCCCAGCGTCATGAGTGAATGTGTGTCAGTGATAACATGCTCATTCGACAACCCGTCTGTTTACTGCACACCCACTATGTACCCAAAAGGACAGTGGTGCAAAATGGTTGAGAGAATGGACTCGGGATTGAGATGGCCCTGAATGCGACTACCTGCTCCACTGTGTCCCGCTAAGTCACTGCAGCGAGCTCTGTAATCCAAGACGGAGTTTCCTCTCCAGGAAGTGGGGCCAGCAGAGCTTTAGAGGGAGAGCTTCCACGTAAAGCCTTCAAAGCAATACACGGCATTTAGCTAAGCTAAATAAATGTCAGCCACACCTGGGCAATTTCCAGGCTCCCAGCACGGAGTTCTTTCCCCCACGTGATGAAGCAGTAGAATGTGGAGTACTGGCCACCGAGATATTTAGAGCACAAATCCAAGCTGTCCGGACGCCCTCAGCTTCAACCTGCACAGGGTGGTCCTGAAGGAACTGCCGCCTGAAACCTCTTTCCGGATTAGATAACAGTGACTAGCACAGGACAAATTTATTTCAAAAAAGCAACATAAACTGGGACACACAACTCGGCTCAGTGCTAGAGAATCACTGATTCCGTGACAGAGAAAAGCCACACGGCAGATCGGGCCCCGTTATATCCCACCGGTCACGGTAATCGATCAACATAGATGGTGAAAATGCTCCTGCTTGCCCCAGGATTAGCTACATATATTTCAGACATAGTCACCAAACTATTAAAATGCTGTGCTAGTAGCCTAGAATTGGGTATTTTATTTTTTCAGTCTATGTTCAGATAATCTACCATGTTAACTTAACCTCCCAAAGGAGGAAATGGTGCCAATGTAAGGAAGAGAAACAACTTTCTCAGTCGCTGTCAAGAGGAACCTTCATTCTGCCCGACTGGTCTCCTCACTATGCCAGGAAGGTGCCATGACTCTGGGTTGGAGAGGCTCCGCCTCTTCCCAGCCACAGGAGTTTAGGCAAGCCTTTGAATTTCAACATCCTCATATTTGAAACGGGAAAAATAATACCCACCCTGCTGGGATGCTTGAGAGGTAAGTGAGACAAAACCTACAGTTCTCAGCACACAGTAGGAGCTTAATAGTGGTTCATTCATCCCCACCTCCACGTCTATGCCTGTAGAATTTGCTCTTCTGGAATGCATTCTTTTCTACTCGCTGTCCATCTAACTCCCATCCATCTTTCCAGACCAGATTAAGGCCATCATTCCTCCAGGAAACTTCCCTACCCTTTCCAGGCCACACAGACCCAGCACTTCTAATTCATAGCCCGTGTTGTTAAAACCACCCATTTATAAGGTTAGAGAAAGGTACTGGTACCTGATAGCCGAGAATGGCAGCAGGGTGATATTCAGAGCGTTTGCACCACCCTCCATTATTCCACAGTCATGGTAGACCAGTCCATGGCTATCCTACCTTTAAATCCTATAGTTGGCATAAAATAAGTTTTTTGAGAGTCAGGACCCTGTCTTTTTCTTCTTTGTAGCCCTAGAGTCTAGCACTGCCCCAGAATCATAGCAGAATCCCAGGTGTGTTAGTTTCCTAGGGCTGCCGTAACAAAGCACCACAAACCGGGCAGCTTGAAACAACAGAAGTTTATTCCCTCGCAGTTCTGGAGGCTGGAAGTCCAAGATCAAGGTGCTGGCTGGGCCATGCTCTCTCCAAAGCCTCTGAGGGCAGATTTTTCCTCAACTCTTCCAGCTTCTGGTAGCCCCAGGAGTTCCTTGATTTGTGTCAGCCTCAATCCCCTCTCTGCCTTTGTTACCACATAGCGTTCTCTCTGTGTTTGCCTCTGAGCCCTCACCAGAACTGCCTTTAACACCATATCTCCACCAAGAGTCTCTTCAAGGCAATCCAGGCTTTTTCTAGCATGCACCTCAAAATTCTTCCTGCTCGTACTCATTACCCAGTTCCAAAGCTACTTTCACATTTTTACGTGTTTGTTACAGGGCACCCCACTCTTGATCCCACAATTTGTGCCAGGATTCTCAAGAGAAACAGAACCAAAAGGATGTGCGTGTGTGTGTGTGTGTATGTGTGTAGATAGATAATTATTTAAGGAAATCAGTTCGTTCAATTGGGAGATGGCCAAACCTGAAATTTGTAGCACAAGCTGGCAGGTTGGAAACTCAGGCAGGATTTCTATGCTGCCGTCTTGAGGTAGAATTTCTTTTTCTCCAGGAAACCTCAGCTTTTTGCTCTTAAGGTCTTCAGATGTTTGGATGAGGCCCACTGACGTTATTGAGGGTAATCTCCTTTACTTAAAGTTAAATGATCGTAGAGGTTAATCACGTCTACAAAAGACATTCACAGCAGCATCTAGACTAGCTTTTGATCAAACAGCTGGCACCAAAGCCTAATCAAGTTGGCACATGAAATTAACTATTACATAGGGCTAGGAAGGTGGTTAAATTTTGCCTTTGCTGTTAACTCACTTGGAATCATTGCCAATTCACATAGCCTTTTATTTCCTCAACCATAAAAAGGAAAGTTTGGAGCAGACTCTAAGGTCCCAGCAAACTCCAAATTCTGTAATTTACAATATATAGATTCTAGGTTACCTCCTTCAGGACTCTCCCTGGCCATCAGTAATCTATTTCACTGCCAATCCTGCTCAGATTCCCATCCTTGAGCCCACTCAGTCCTCTAAGCCCACTTGTAAGCTGACACCATTGATCCCAGAGGCATGGGGTGGGGAGACTTGATGTGTGTTATGAGAAACATGCTACTGTCAGTAGAAAGAAAATATATCTTAGGAAGGTATTTATTCAGTTAGCTAAGAGGAGAAATACTGTCTTCTTGAATGATACAAAACAAAATAATAAACCACTTTGCTAGGCATCAGCAGAAGCAAACAGTGGGCCTTCGGCACACAGTAGTTCCAACCCCACGAGCTGTTGCGTTACCTGGTGAACAAATTGAACAGACACAGAGAGATGGGGTGTAATGAGCGCACACAGATGCCACTGAATCCTGTACATATGGCAGCTTTTTTCCAGACGTTTTGTTTTCTTTAGCCCCAAAGTCTTCCTAATATTTCAGATTCATGCTGTGATTTTTTAGTAGAATGAAATTACAGCAGCTCAAAATTATATCAATAATTATATTCTGCTCAGATGCGGATGATTATGTGTTCCAAGCTGCTAGCAGGACCTCTACAACAGTCAGGAAAGCAATTTCTTGGTGCCAAATAATTAGGTAGAGCATTTTAGCAAAAGAGTGAAGAGGAGAGGCTGTGAGTTCACTCAGATCTGAGGAACTTTGTCTCTGTCATCCACTAGCCAAGGGTTAAGTCCTCGAAGCCTCATTTTTCTTATTCGCAAATTAGAGATAATGAGATACCCATCTCATATAATTGTGATGACTGAATGAGATATTTTTACATTGTTAAAAAAGAAAAACAGGCCCAAAATGGAGTCATTTGTCCCCAGGACAGCAAACCAAGACAATTACAGCTTCAACCTATCCCAAGAATGTGACCTTTTTAACAGTCAATCTGAAATTTCCTGATTAGCACCAGTGAGGTAATCTGCTTGATAAATCCCCTGCCTTTCCCCTGCCCCCAAAGAAGAAGACCTGGCCTGAAACAATCCTTTCTTTTATTTTGCTAATAACTTCCTCACCACGCCCCCCTCTGCTTATAAAAACCTTCCATTTTGTACACTTTTCGGAGTGCCCTTCTGTTTGCTAGATGGAATACTGCTTGATTCACGAATCATTTCATAAGCCAATTACATCTTCAAGTTTACTCAGTTGAATTTTATTTTTTAAAGGATAGATTATAAAGTATATCACAAAAATATGGTGCCTAAGAAATATCCACAAAATGAAAGATGAAAACTTTTAACTGGGACTCTCTGGAGATTCCAAAGGTGGGAGATTAGGTTAGTGTTCAAAAATATTAACTTCTGTCTCCTTACTTCCAAGAACTGACTACCTTTCCACTCGTTGACTCTGGAATTGGCCATGTGACTTGCTTTGGCCAATGAGGTATTAGTTGATGTGACATAAGGTTTGAGTGGTAGTTGCAGGGTTGGTCTTGCCTTCTCTGCTTTTGTTTTTGCCTTGAGCAAAACTCACCAGGTCTAGCCTGCTGTTCCCAGGGCGAAGATGAGAGAAACACGGGTCAGAGGGCAGCCACAGTGAGCTAATCCCAGCTGACTCTTAGAGGCATGGATATGCCCAACAGAAATCAGACCCTCGGCTGACCCCCAGAGTCATGAGAATAAATAATTGTTCTTCGAAGCCACTCAGTTTTAGAGTGAGTTGTTAAGCAGTAATTTTTGACATTAACTTATTCCCTCTCTATGTAGGATGATCATATACCTCAGTTTACCTGGTACAGGCTTGGTTTACTCCTGTTGTTTCATTGTCTCACCTGTTCCACATTTTTCTAGATTTTCCTTTCTTTTTTACCAAAGCATTATAATTATCTGTTGCACTGAAATGAGCTAAGATGAGTTTGGAAGACCCTCGTATTGCACTTGACGCTTCAGCCACGATCTGTCTACTGGAGTTGAAACGAAGGCACTCAAGAGAGACCCACGTTAACATATGATTCAATGTGAAAGATGACTAGAAACAACATGTCTCTCTTTTCTTGCCTTTTTCCAGACAGAATATAACTAACACCTCTCTTTTTCAATGACAACAAGCAGGGAACTTGCAAATAAATTGAAATGTGCTCAGGCACCAGCAGCTAGGGACAGCTAACTCCTTCCATTCTTATGTGGCAGCAGGAGAAATATCCGAAGCTTCCACTATCAGTCACCTGGTATACCTCTCAGTTGTGCCAGGGCCATAGCGAAGCTTGCAAGCTTCACAAAGCTCCTAGGCCACCAGTCAGAGGGGCGAATAGGAAACAAGTAAAATATATGTTAGATGTCTATGAAATGTATGCCGGAACCAGTCTGAGAATCCTACCTTAGAGTGTTAGAGAGAAGAAGATGTCCTTTATTACTTTATACAAATCTACAACTTTTTTCTTTTTGAGGAAGACTAGCCCAGAGCTAAGATCCATGCCCATCTTCCTCTACTTTTTATATATGGGACGTCTGCCACAGCATGGCTTGACAAGCCACACGTAGGTCCACACCCGGGATCTGAACCGGCGAACCCTGGGCTGCTGAAGCAGAGTGTGCAAACTTAACTGCTGTGCCACCCAGCTGGCCCCTACAACTATTTTTAAAGACTTTATTTGATAATTTTTTCTGTTGCTATTAATTATATTGGCATCAAAGGACTAAAAATATTCAAATTCATAATTAATAAAATATGAAGTATAAATTTCTGTTTCTCAAGTAAGTTGATGATGTGTCACAAAATGCTTGTCAACATTTATCTTCCACTGTGGAAGCTGTTGTGAAATCATTAACTTCATGAAAACTGAAACATTAGCTGTACTGAAGAATTAAGAGTATCCGTTTCAAAATTATTTTAAGACCGTGCCTGACAACTTTGGTTTAACACACAAAGTGACAGAAGGCGTGTTTATAACCACTCTTTGGAGCATGACTTTGAATTTAGATCAAATCACTGTTCAGATTAAGTTGACTCATTTTCGATTCTGAGTTTTCTTGTTCACGTACCAAATGTGAAACTATGAGTGTTAATGCGTTGGCTCTTTTAGCAGAAGTTCACAAAGAGTGAAATGATTGCAGTTTTATACGAAAAGATACTTGAAATAGAAAGTCAGGCTAGTTTCAATAATGAGTCTTTTTTTTTCATTCATGAAATCAAAGTAAAACTATTTAAATTTTATTGCAATTTCGGTTTAAAAGTTTAACATTGGAGATCAAATTATTTGCTTTCATAACGTAATGTAAATACAAAAGTAAAAATCTTTTGGGACAGGAGTGTGCTGGGATTGGTTGTGAGGCAAACGTAATTAACAATGCCATTCAGATAAGCTGCAGTACCCGAACAATCAGAATAAAAGCTGTAGTTGTCAAAATGTACAGATAAATACACACACACGTACATACACACGCACACGAAAAAGCATCCCAAGTAACTAAACTACAAAATTGTTGACAGGGCTAATGTTGAAGAGTAAAAAAAAAAATCAGCGTACATATGTCTACATTCTTTGTTCCCGTCCTTTAATCAAATGTTAGAAATGTTTGATTTTTGAAGAACTACTCTGTAAATCAACCTAAGTGGCCTATAACGCCTTAAACTTTTTGTAAACAGGCCTCTAAATTTGGATTATATTTTGTTCAAAACTGGCTAGAAATCTTTAATCAAACTATTCAACAAAGAGAACGTACATCTCAAAAAAATAAACACCAAAATAACCCTGTAGCTTTGGAGTCTCCTAACAAGATGCAATTATCAAAACAAAGTTTGCAAGAGAGAAGACATTAAATTTCATCCCTACAAACGCAAGGGAAGAACTGAACGATGATGAAAGTGGAAATGATGTACGAGTTTGAATTCTGAAATTCTTTAATATGTTTGACAAAACATTCTGAAGAATATTTTGAAATAACTTACTGGAAGAATTTTGTCTAATGATACGTTAGAAGAAGAAAGGTACTCTGACTCAGAATGAGGCAAAGATAGGACCTGGGACAACATTTGGAGTGAAATACTCAGCCTTTTAAGTGTGAAGGAAGTTTTGAAGAAGAGCCTCCATAAGCGGAGTTTGCTCTGGTCCTACCAACACTTCCGCATCCGTGGAGAGCGTTTCTACAATTAAAAATATGGTCTAGAGAAATGAATCATTTGAAAGAGTCAAATTTCAAATTTTTAAATTTTAAAGTGAAACTTGGAAGAGAATTAGGGACAATTTTAAAATTAAAAATACTAAGACTATTGAAAAAAAATTTTCAGGAAAACATTGACACAATTTTGAGACATGAATGGTTTAAAATGTGTAAATATACCCTAACACTATTTATTCAGCTTAGACTATTTTTTGTTTCAGATAATCAGTATAAAGAAGTTTTGATAATGTCCATGGATATACATAGCTGCTTTTCATGGGTATGATATTTTTATTTAAAAAAATTTGTTTTTGAAAATAATTTTAAATAGAATTATATGTCATCAATATTATAAAATTAATTTGTCAATAAATAAATTTTTTAAAAATATCTAATTTCAATTATTTCAGACTCAACATACATCCTGGCTTGAACAATGAATTGGAAAATCACTCTATTTTAAGGTGCCTTCCAGTGCAATACTGTTTGTTGTTTCATTCTAAGCCATAGCAATCAATGAGTGCTTCTAAATTCCCGTTTAAATGGTCCAGGACTAAAGATTACAGAGCAATGTTTTGGTGTCCAGCCCTACTGGGTTCAGTAACTCCAAACGACAGATGCTTCTGGATGAGGAAGAAGAGGTCTGTTCTTGACAGCTTCTAATTTCTCTTTTAGTTTTGTGCCCTTTTTGTCCCCTTTCTTCCCCCTCTCCCTGCAACTTGCCCTAATCTTTGACTCTTAAAAGCCCAGGATTTGGGGACCGGCCCCATGGCCAAGTGGTTGAGTTTGTGTGCTCTGCTTCAGCGGTCCAGGGTTTTGCTGGTTCGGATCCTGGGCGCGGACATGGCATCGCTCATCAGGCCATGCTGAGGTGGCCTCCCACATACCACAACTAGAACGACCCACAACTAAAAACGTGCAACTATGTACTGCAGGAATTGGGGGGAGGGGAAGCAGAAAAACAAAAAGAAGATTGGCAACAGTTGTTAGCTCAGGTGCCAATCTTTAAAAACAAAAAAGTCCAGGATTTGGGTCAAGAAAACTTTGGGTAAATATTTTTAATGGCAAATTGTGATGGTGCAGGGTTTTCACGTTCTTCTTAGGTACTGCTTATGTTCTTTTAAATGTCCTTAAAAATCACTGTTCACGTTTACTTAACATTTTTCTATTCAGTAGCGAGAAACGTCAATGTTCTAGTTAAAAACGAGGTGGTCTTTTGTTGTCACAAAGCAAAAAGAGTTTTAAAAAGTTTACTTGAGGGAGCCAGCCCTGGTGTAGTAATGGTTAAGAGTCAGTGCTCTCACTGCCGTGGTCCAGGTTCATTTCCCGTCGGTCAGTTGTCATACTGTGGCAGTGGCTCACAGAGAGAACTGAAAACTAACAACTAGGACACACAACCATGCACTGAAGCTTTAAAAAAATCTTTTTTTTTTTTTTTAAAGATTGGTACCTGAGCTAACAACCATTGCCAATCTTTTTCTTTTTTTCTGCTTTATCTCCCCAAACCCCCCCGTACATAGTTGTACATCTTAGTTGTGGGTCCTTCTAGTTGTGGCATGTGGGACGCCACCTCAATGTGGCCTGACGAGCAGTGCCATGTCCGCGCCCAGGATTGGAAGCCTGGGCCACTGCAGTGGAGCGCACGAACTTAACCACTCAGCCACGGGGCCGGCCCCTAAAAAAATCTTTACTTTAAGGCCATATCATTACCTATAAGCTAGCTCCCAGCTACTGGAAAGCCTTAAAACAAGAACTCTGTGTCATGCCTGTTCTTATTATATTACACTGGTCTAGGGGAAAAATGACATGTTTCAAGGTCTTTGCTACAGCATGTAACTAGAGAATGTTGGAGTGAAATGGTCGCAAAGAGTTTTAGAGAATATTATGATTAGCTTCTGGCACTAAGACCAAGGGCTTTCAGTGTTTCCTCATCCTTCAAAGTGAACCTGAGCCATCACAGCAAACACAATCTACAAAGTGTTTTCCATAAACCGTGAACCACATATGGTACAAGAGTGTAGTTCCCTACCACATACTTCCATTAGTCATTTCTATCTTTATTGGAGGTTTAACCGTTAATACACATGGGTTAATACCTTTTAAACATAGCTCAGACAAGAATGCTGAGGCCAGTTTAATGTGACAATGCATGAGTCGTCATGGATGGGTCTTTGGATCCTAGGATATGTTTTGTAGTTATAAAACACACATGTTCCAAAGGTCATAGATACTCCCAAGAACTTTGCAGCTAAAATGAAGACAATTTGAAGATCAAACATCCATGGCAATCATTCCTGCAATCCTCGGGACGTGACCTTCTGGACACACCTTCGGCACATGTGAGCAGTCAGTCACCGTTGTCACATGGCTGTGACCCTCTTCAATTTAGATGACACCACTACACCTGTCATTTCATTGGATTTACACAGTCACCTGTGAGGAGGATAGACTAATGCTACGATTCTTCCTATATTTATATGGAAAAATAAAAAAGAGCCGCATATCCCCTTTTTTTTTAACATTACTTCATTTGATCCTGAAAACAACCTAATGGGAAAGTAAGCATAAAATTAGATCCCTTCTCTGCCTAATGCTATTTAAATCAAAGAGAACATGAAATCCTGCAAATTTGGTTACTTGAAAGGGAAATTTACTGCAAGGATCACCTTTCCGACCTCCATGGACAAGCAACATCATCCCACCAGATTTCACAGGAATGGAGATGGAAGGCAAAGCTGCCCTCTCTCTTCACCAAGGGTCACCTTGAATTTCTTATTTCTGCTTGTCTTCGTCTCTTATTCAGCTCAGTTGATTGCCTGAGGACCCACCATGGCAGGCTTGCACTCCTTATACACAATGACATGGTTCTAGGCTCACCATCATCATCTCAGTAGTTTCAGGGTCTCATAAAAACACAGAAAATCTGAATGACTCAACCTTTCCTATG
Source organism: Equus quagga (assembly GCF_021613505.1). Classification (NCBI taxonomy): domain Eukaryota; kingdom Metazoa; phylum Chordata; class Mammalia; order Perissodactyla; family Equidae; genus Equus; species Equus quagga. Next base: position 129,212,407 of record NC_060271.1, on the reverse strand, counting down.
AATTGGTTCCCTTGGCTAGAGTGTCACTCTTTGTCCAATCAGCTGTGGATGAGGGTGTGGGACGCCTAAGAACAATGTGGGGAATTAGATATCTACTCAACCTCTGCTAATACCTGCTATGTGCCAGACAGTGGGGTAAACATTTTATACGAATTTTCTTATTTTGTCTAGTTAAGAACGCTATGTATAGATGGTATTATTATTCTTATTTAACCAGTGAAGAAACTCATTCACTGACTTGTCAAAGAACACAGGTTAGAAAGTTGTAAAGCCATTCTTTTTAGTTCTGGGCATTTGATTCCAAAGCTATGCTTTATTCACCGTGCCATATTGCGTATCATAATCTCTAAATTTAATAGTATCTCAACTTTAAGAAATCATTTTGTGGAGCTTAACATTTGAGCCCAAAGTTTATCTGGATCCTTAAATGCCTAAGAATTATTGAAGAACATTGGGAATAAAGGAAGACAAAAGTGGGACACACACATTCATATGCACACAGTGATCAAAACAGCGTGGCATTCTTGCAAGGTGCAAGGTAATAAAATAAAGATTACAGAAAATACCCCTTTTTATATATGAGTACTTAGTATATGATGAAGCTAATAATTCAAATCATCAGAGAAAGAATAAACTATTCACAAAATGAGGCAAAGATATTAGCTATCAGGATAGAGTCATATTTCACCGCATACAAAATTTTAAATTCTGGATGCATTAAAGGTACATATTATTTATTTAATACATATTTATGAAATATCCCTATTACCTAATGCTACATAAGGCAGCACTTACTCATATCTAAAATGATTCTTCTGTCAGTTTTGTCATTTCAGTAAAACTGATTCTCCTTGAGTTCAACTTTTTTCAATCATCAAACATTTACTAAGCATTTTCTCTGGGTCATGCACTAGGATTGCAAAGTTAAAATGCACAGCCGCTGCCTTTAATTACCAACTCTGTCATTCCTCTGTATTGCTATAGTTCGATTCTATAGACCCAGTTCAATTCTGGTCTACAAAGAGTTTTGAATATTCATTGGTGTTCAAGAACTTTGCTATACCATGAGCATACAGAAGAAGCAAAAGAAGAGGAAGAGGAGGAAGAGAAGCAAGAGGAAGAGGAGGAAGAGAGAAGGAAGGAAGGAAGGAAGGAGACTACTGATTAGTCCATGCATTTAGGAAAAGAATATGCTAGTTGGAAAGATATACAGACAAACCAATTATTTCAATATAATATAATAGATGCCGAAAAGAATATAATGGCTGACTGCTAAGGATGCACAGAGCAAGGACTTTCAGCTGAATGTGGGAATCCCAGGGAGACTTCTTCAAGGTCACGATGCTGGAGCAGGGTTCTGAAGGCCAGCAGAAGTCAACCAACGGAATAGAAATTAGGTACCTATTGAATAAGGACATATTGGATTGATTGAATAAAATAATGAATGATTGTGTGGATGAAGGAATCAAAAATGTCTAAAGTGATTTCTCACCTCTAGGATTTTAATTACCCAATGGAGAAAAGAGAAAAACACAGGAACTCAATTATTCCCCCAGAACAAATTTGAAGAAAACTTCTCCGTTAGAATGCTTTTGGCTGCATGTAACAGAATACATGACTAAAACAAGGCATAAACAACAAGTGTTTGCAAGTGAATCTCTAAGCATGTGAGTTCTGCAGATAGTTTGGTCATTTCACAGCTCAATTACAGCAGGCCTTTGGGCAACTTCTCTCCAGTTCTCTTGTGTAAAGAGAAAAACAACACTCCCGTGTGTTTCCTTTACTCTCATACTACTTCACTTCTGACACAAGACGTGTGGATTTTCTACTTGGAGATAGCGTCAGATTCCACAGGTTAAGGGCTCAGTCCCACAAGACTGCCCCCCACACACTTTAGATGTCAATCGCAAGTTCAGATTGTTATCTGTGCTTCTGAGCTATAGGCTATAAATCGGAGGTTCCCACAACCCCCTCCTAAGGTTCGATCAATTTGCTAGAGCAGCTCCCAGAACTCAGGAAACCAGTTTTACTTACTGGATTACCAGTTTATCACAAAGAATATTAAAGGATACGAATGAAATGCCAGATGAAGAGAGAGATTTGGCAGGTCAAGAAGGGTCCTGAGTACAGAAGCTTCTGTCCTTATGGAGATCAGGGTGCACCACCCTCCTGGTACACAGTTGCTTTCTGGTTCCCCAACCTGGAAGCTCTCTGAACCCCATCCTTTTGGGATTTTATGGTCAAGTGCTTGTCTCAAGTCAGGGAACTAAGGCATGGTGTAGCTGGGTGTCTATCCTTGGCTTGTCTGACTCTAAAGAGCATCCCTCTGTTAGGACATCTTCATGTCAGGAGGTGATTTCAGCAATATTTGAATATGCCAAACATTCTACATTTGTTATCATTTCTGCTGGTAAAACTCAGCACTGAGGACAGGCAGAAGATGTCTCTTTGAAGCCCTCGCTTGCTTATTAATTTCTTACATCCATTGGGCCTCACATTGTAGGGCCCATTTCCATCGCCCAGGAAATTCACGCAGATTGTGCAATGACAACCATAAATCATATGTGAAAAAACTATGTGAACACAAATACCGAGAGTTTGCCTGATGTTTGCAGAACCTTTCGTCTGAAACATTACACAATTTGTTTTGAACCTACACATTCATTATTCATTCAACAGATATTAACAGAGCATCCACCGTGCATCATGCCCTGTCCTCTTGTAGATGTTTATAAATGTTGATTTGTGATCAGCTTTAATTCAACAAATATTTCCTGATTATCTACTCTGTGCCAGACATTGCGATAGATACTGATAGGTTAAAGAAATAAGCAAAACCTCATCCCTGCCCTCAGGAACTCTGCTAATTGAGAATCATTCCTCAATTACTCCAGAAAAAAATGTGTTCTGCTCTTTTCCCTAATGTAGAAGCATAATAAGATTTATAAAATCAGAGATGTGCCGGTATTTCTGTTTCGCCCATTTCAGATGCATTCTTTGCCTTTCTTCACGCTGGTCTGTGCCACATGAGGCCAATCTGGGTGGCCTGCTTCATCTGGGCTCCCTTGTCTGATGGCTTCCTGTTGGGTTTGACCAATGAGAGGTACTTGTGGGAAACTGGAGGGGGAGGGGGTAAGGTAAAGTTTAGGTTGCTTCTTCTCTGCTCCCTCCTTGCATCAGTGCTGTGCGCCCGGGAGGGGCTGCATCCCCCCAGGACTATGGCTCTCGCTGGGTGGCCTCCTCCAGAGTTCTGGGTGGGTGTCCTCCAGAGTTTCAATTCTCATTGGGCTCCAGTAGCATTGTTTTCCTTTCATTCTTCTGGCCATAAGCATGCTAATGGCTTCCTGTCTTTCATAGTCTCTGGGTGCCCTACCCTCCTTTATTTGTCCTTTTAACCTGGCACACACATTTAGAAGCAGTCCCTATATTAAAATCTCTTCACTTGAACCACCTGGGGCAAATTCTGTTTCTTACTGGGACCCTGGCTCATCAGAATATCAAAGCTGACAAAAATTTGGAAATCATCTGATCTCTCCTTCTCATTTTACGGGGACAGAAATCAGGTCTAGAGAGGGCTTCACTTGCTGAGGTCCCTCAACCTGTGGGAAGAACGCGCACCAGCTCCCCTGCCTCTGCAGGCCGTGTTCCGGAGACGGACGTGCACCCCAGACTACCTTCTGGTGCGACACAAGTTTTCCCTGTGGGCTCTGATCTTCCAAACTGTGGACAATGGCCCCTTCTGCAAGATTTTAAGCCTGCAAGCTAAGGACATGAATGAACTGAGTCATCCGCACAGAGCTTCGTTAATTTTAAGGCAGTTTAAGATTTCTGAGTCACAGGTTTCGGTCGTTTAGACTCTCCCAGCTGGTACTGTACTTGCCCACACACATTTTTCTTTAACGATTGCATCTGTGTCTAGATGTGTGGCTCTGCCCACTCTTCATCAGTTTCTGGGAGAAACCAACCTCGCAGAGAGATACATGCAGGGTTTTGCCTTTTCCATTTGCCGCGTGCATTTTCATCTTCACATGAGGGCTAAATGGAATTAGCAGTCTGCAGCTTGATCCAGACTCTATCCACCAGAGACATGCAAAATTCCAAATTCTATATCCAACCCGATATTTTACCCAGCCTCCCAAGGAAACTCAGTTATGCCATATGGTGACTCCATTCACTGAATAATATTTAGCAACCTGATGAACAAAGACTGAATCATATCTTAACCATCTTGGCCAAATATTGTTTTATATAGCAACAGTATTAGTAATATATATGTTTTATTTTTTACACTAGCACTTCCTGCTACGCCCACTGAAAATTAAGAACTAGACTTCACTGGAAGTAGACTGCACAACGAAAGAGGCCTCGTTCATTAGGGATCTTCAATTCAATATTGCATTGTATGTATGATACATTCGGAATGTCTGCTTTTTCTTGTCCTCCAGAACAGCTGCTGGAATTGCGCAATAGTCTCCCGGGGTAACGCAGCAGGGAATCCTGGGGCATTTCCCAGACGCTGAAAACAAAAGACATGTATCCATGGGGAGGACGGGGCTTGAGCTCTCTCCCTCCCACCAGAGAGAAGTCCCAAATTCTCAGGATGTGGAGAAGAATATTAGCAAGCCTCTGTGTGGGGGCCCCTGCGGCTAGGTGATCTTAAGAAAGTCACTCTCCTCTCTAAGTCACAGTTCAGTTGTTCAACAGGATAATAATGAACATCTTTTCTAAACTATAATACCATATGCAAGTGCTCATTCAGTCACATGATGTGCAGACACTGTTCAAGTCTTACATATGCAACCTTAAGTAAGATGCAAACCGTACTTTCTATGAACTAACAAGTTGAAAATAGGAATATGCAGAAATCATTTCAATAAAAGATGGCTTGGCTGAGATAAGATAGAGCTCTGCAAAGGGAACAGACTCTTAGCTCAACCTGAGAGTTCCTGAAAGAGCTGGTGCCCAAGATGAATCTTGGGAAGATTTATGGAGGTGAGAAGGGTATTCCAGACAGTCAAGAGCATGAGCATTAGTTACTGGAGAATATAATGCATTGCACAGAGTGGCAGGAAATAAGGCTATATTTATAGCTATTAAGAAATATTACTTATTATTACCACATGAATCAGTCTTTCTGAAAATCAAGAAAGGGATTTCTGGGAGAGTCCTCATGCTGTGAAAGTAGCAACTCACCTCTCCCCACCCCTGTGGCAATGACTGTACACGTGTCCAGGGGCCATTGTTTGCTGTAAAATGCTGAACTTATTAGAACTAGGAGAAAGGTGCCTTCTTACTTTATCCACATACTCCTTAGCATGTAAATCCCTAAAGAAAGGAACCCGCTATCTTCATTCTTGGGAAAACATGTGTTGCTTTCCATGATCTAGTGAAGTTTTCTCTGGCAGCTGGACCACCAATGTTTTAAAAATAAATAAGTAAACAAACACCTCCTTGGAATACTGACTGTCAGAAATGGAAAAGACTTGGATATTATTTAATCTAATGTTCTAATTTTGCAGATGAGTCGATTGAGTTCTAGTGAAAGAAATCAACTGGATCACAGGCTCCTGGTAAATTAGTGGCAGAGCAAGAGCAGATATGAGGTGCACTGAATGACAGTCAAGGCTATTCCAAGGACTGGATGAATTCTAAAACCTCTGGGTCAAAAGCAGTCATTGTTTGAGCCAGGCCCGATGGCCTAGCAGTTAATGTTTGATAGGCTCCACTTTGGCGAGTCCAGTTCCTGGGCATGGAACCACACCACTTGTCTGTCAGGAGCCACGCTGTGGTGTCAGCTCACACAGAGGAGCTAGAAGGACTTACAGCTAAAATATACAACCATGTACTGGGGCTTCGGAGAGAAAAAAAAAAGAGAGAGAGGAAGATTGGCAATAGATGTTAGCTCAGAGCAAATATTTCCCAGCAAAAAAAAAAAAAAAATATGACACTTGCTTTACTCAGTTCAGTGTTCACTTCTCTTTGGAAAAGACAAAAGCAATCGTTGCTTTCTTAATGAATTTGCAGTCTTGTATGCATATGTAGCCAACACAGTGACAAGTGTGGAACAGAGAAGAGAGAAGACGACGTGGTCCTCAGAAAACTCCTGACACATTGAGAAAGTAATGTTCACCTCACACAAATATGACAGATTAATCAGAATTCATTATGAAATCGTTGTCAAATGATGCTGTGCACATCAGGAAAGCATACATTCCTTTAGCCAGATTTGTCAGGAGAGGGAGGGCTTGAGATTCATTCAACCTACGTTTATTAAATACCATCTTACTATGGGAAGTTTTTACTCCTCTGAGTAAGACTTCTGAGAGAAACTGCCTTGCAGACAGCGTAAGATGACCATACTACATTGTTCCAATTTTCTCTTACTGAGTGAAAAACCAACTAGATGCATAATGGTATAGAACAACCACCACTTTGTTATATCATCATTTTGTGGGGCAGGAATTGGGGCAGATGGCATAACTCGGGTCTCTCAGTGGTGTTCTGTTGGCTGCTGGTCCAGTCTGGAGGGATCAGGATGGCTTCACTCTCATGCCTGGAGCTTTTTCAAGGTTTGTTGGAAAGGTTCAGCTTCACCAGGCCCCTCTCCGTCTTCACGTAGCCCTTGGGCCTTTCCATGTGGTTTCTCCAGTAGGGCACTTGATTGAACTTAGTAAATGCCCGCTCAGAGCTCCAAGAGACTAGGAAGAAGCTTCCAGTCTTCTCAAAGCCAAGACTTGGACCTGGTCATGCTTCATTATCTGCCATTCTCTATTGGTCCAGGCAGTCTCAGACCAGTCCATATCCAAGGGGAAGGGAATGGACCTCACCTCTTAACAGGAGAAGTGTCAAAAATTTGTGGCCATCCTTACCCTGGCACATTTACCTCCCCACTGTGGTCACTTCACATGTGTAAGAAAATCTTGGTAACTTATGGCCCAAGTGAAAATGTGATAGGAAAAAAAAGAAAATATCAGAGTGTGTGAGAGGCTTCTGTCATTATACTGTGAGTTCCCATATGATCCACGGTGCTATGCCCAGGGCCTAGCACCGTGCTTGATGCATGGAAGGTCATCCATCAACATAACTGAGCTAATTGACAGGCATTTGTTACTATATTTCTCGTTTTGTGAGTGAATTTCTCACACCAACCTCCCAGGAAAGGTGCCAGGGGAATCTTATTGCAAAACTAGCAGTTTATTGGGCTGACAAAGAGAACATTCAATTAAGGAGATTTTCAGAACACAATGGAATCATTTTGTTGTGAAATGTGTACTTAAAAAGTAATCATTTAGAAACCTTCAAGAAGCATTGGAAGACTAGATGAGAAGAGGCAGCCCCTTTCACTCAGGAACAGATTGAGCGTCCTGGGTGGGCACAGAGTACAGAAGCACAGGCAGGGGGCTGGCTCCGTGGCCGAGTGGTGAAGTTCGCGCGCTCTGCTGCGGTGGCCCAGGGCTAGGATCCTGGGCATGGACATGGCACCGCTCATCAGGCCACGTTGAGGCAGCGTCCCACATCCCACAACTTAGAAGGACCTGCAACTAAGATATACAACTATGCACAGGGGGTTTGGGAAGATAAAGCAGAAAAAAAAAAAAAGAAGATTGGCAACAGTTGCTAGCTCAGGTGCCAATCTTTAAAAAAAAAAAAAAAGAAGCACAGGCAGATTTGGTCTCTCTGCCCCACTGCAAAGTTCAGGCTCTTTCCAAAACACCAATCTTCCAAGAGAATGCCACTCATAGATTGATTTATCCAGAAAACAATGAAAACAACTACCATGTGTCCATCACTGTCCTAGCTCTGTGGGTATAGAGGGAAAAAAAACACGGCTCTAGGTCTCAGGGGCCTCCGTATCTCCAGATTAGGGCATTTTCTGCCCATTCTTAGAGTCCAGGGAAATTTTTTGGTGTCTTGAGGTAGATTAAGAAGGTTGGGAGCAGAGTGGCTGAGATAGCCCATTGCCCAGCCATGGAGCCACCATGCCAGAGGGAAGAATCCTCAAAGAATATCAGAGGGATACCAACTCTCTCAGTGTATGTCAACAGCTTTTAGCAACCCACCACTTCCAGTTAAACACAATAGTCTCCATCCCAAGGTTCTGATTTGCCACTCTAGAGAATGGCAAGGCAGGCAACTTTTGAAGTGGCTCCCAGTGATCCCCACCCTATGGTATTCATAGGCTGTGTAATGCTCTCCTGCTGTGTTGGGGATGGCCTGGTGGCCTGCTTTTAGTGAATATAATATGGCAAAGTGATATGGGATGCCACTTCCAAGATTATGCTATAAAAGACATCGACTTCTGTCTGGCTTGTCCTCTCTCTGTGGCTCTTCTCGTGTGTTCGCTCTCATAAAGCAAACTGCCATGTTACGAGCTGCCCTATCAAGAGGCCCATGTGGCTTGGAAGTCAACATCCAGGGAGGAAATGAGACTCTCAGTCCAACAACATTCAAGGACTTGAGTCCTACCAATAGCCCTATGAGTGACCTTGGAGGCGGAAGCTTCAGAGGGTAATTTGTTATGCAGCCCTAGATAACTGATACAAGTATAGAAAAGAAGAAGAAAATACAACTAGCTCAGCTCCTAATCTAGTGCACTTTCTACTATACCATGTGACTTATGGATGATAAGGATCTTTTATCCAGAGGCCAGGAGACATCTAGCCAGTGAAATGAAGTCCTAGCATTTTAGCTCAGCATTTGCATTCCTCCATGATTGGACAGCGACGTTGTCTCCTCTCCATGTAACCTACACCCGGGCCTTGGCACAGTATTTTCTCTTAGACACATCTTCCACCTTGACCTGCTGATATTCGGCTCCAACTTCAAGGCCAGCTCAAATGCTTTCCTTGCTTCATCTCCTAGCTGGAAAGGATTCTTTTTCTTCTCCAGATCTTCCAAATATATTTTAGGCTTTACTTTGATACATATATATATATCTCCCCTACTTTGTGCCAAGGACTACTCTAAAGGATGAAGTAGCAAACAAAATCCTCTGCCTTTATTTAGTTTATATTTTATAGTTGCAGTTTCTACAGCTGACTTCACGGTAGGATTACTTTATGTAAATCTCGTGTGCCTCAACTCAACTATAAATTCTGAGGACAGAGATAGGATCTTAGTATTCTCTGTGATGTTGGTAGTGACAAAATCCCAGCGCACAGTATTATCTGTCATGGGCTGAATTGCGTGTCCCTCCTCAGATTCATATGTTGAAGCCTTAACCTCCATTTGACTGATTTGGAGACAGGGCCTTTAAGGAGGTGATTGAGGCTAAATGGGATCATAAGGGTAGAGCCCTGATCCAATAGGACTGGTGCCCTTATAAGAAGAGAAAGACACACCAGGAGTTGGCACACCCTGAGAAAAGGCCATGGGAGGACACAGGGGGAAGGTAGCCATCTGCAGGGCGAGGAGAGATGCCTCAGGAGAAATGAACCCTGCTGACACCTTGATTTCAGACTTCCGGTCTCCAAGACTGTGAGAAAATATGTTTCTGTTCTTAAAGCTACCCAGTCAGTGGTATTTTGTTATGGCCCCCCAAGTAGACTAACATGCTGTCTTTTGTCAAGAGCTCAGCCAAGCACCACGGTAGACTGAGTAGATTCCACAGTAGTGTGAGAAAGTCCGAGGCAGTGGGCTCAGGCTCATCGGAGTTTGAATTCTCTCCCTAGTCTGCGTTAGCTAACAGAAGCGACTCACCCTCGGTGCACCTTGGTTTTCCTTGCCGGTAAATGGCGTTGATCATGCCTATATTTCACTGCGATCATGAGGAAGACGTGAGGGTTTGCAAAGTGCTTGTCAAGAACTAAATGCAGAGAAAAAATATGATTTGTTTCCTTCTTTCTTTTCTCCCCTCCCCTGGGGAAAGACAGGATCAGTCACAGGGCCAACCAGCCACATGGAGCCTGAGACAAAAGGATCTACTCCTTATTTAAAATCTGGATTTATTTTTCATCATGGATTTTATTTTTGGCTATAATATTTGTTTTTTAAAATATTATTTCTCTTGATTACTGAAGTTTTTGGTGCCCCTTTAAATTTTGTGCCTGAGGCAAGTGCTTCAGTCTTCTTTCTTAGTTTGGGCCCTGGTGACAGAACTCATCTTTGGCATGAGTAGAAACCCCATAAAGATTCTTTGTGAATGTCACCATCTCTGAAACGGCCCTGCGCCCCAGAATCTGGCAGGCCGTGTGTAGAACACTGAGGTCTGCAATAAGGGCTGATTCTCTGGGCATTTGGGGACCTGGGGCTTCTTACAGGCATCAGGGTAAAATTGTTTTCCTGAGACGATCCAGCAAGGGGCTGTGGCAGGAGGGGATATGAGGTGCTAAGTCAAGGATTTTCAAAATACAAGCTTTTGGCCATTTTACCTGTGTTTCCCTGAGGAATTTCATGAACTTTGAGAAAAGGAATGTGTGAGAGCTCCTGGGTCTGACCTGGTGAAGCTTTGCAAGCTCCCGATGGATCTGGAATTTCTGGCCAGCAGTGCCTTCTGTCTCATACACCTGTGCTTGAGGCTCCAGTCTCTCCCCCGCGGGTGGATGGCAGCCAGAGGAGCGGCATGGACCTTAGCCTATCTTCAACTTGATTGCCCAGCACAGGGTCTGCGAGAAGGACAAAGAAGACAAAGAGCCAGGGAGAGAAGCGTGGGGTGGAGGAGGGGAAGGAGGGGGAGAAATTCATGCTTTCCTGCTGGTAGCGCCAAGAGTAGCGGAGGTGGTGGTGGTAAGGGCAGACCCTAAGAGCCCCCAGGCACTAACTCAGAGTTTCAGCCACGTGTCACTTAATCCTCACACCATGCCAGGAGCTCTGTACTATGATCGCGCCATTTTAAAGAAGCAGAAACTTAAGGTTTAGGGATATTCCGTAATTGACCTAAGGTCACAGAGTTGCTGAACTTCAGAGTTAAATGCGCAATAAACGTTTCCTTGACTGGTCGGAATGACGGTTGGCTGACTTTTGTAGATGCAGTTTCCTGAGTCTGTCAGGGATCAAGCCCTGTGTTCACTGAGCAACGATGCCATTTAGAAAGCGGCTTACTTCCCTGTGGCAAAATCCCCTAAAAGTCATATTTGTTAGTAGACTCTTTTATTATGCAAATGAAGAGAACGAAGCCTGGGCTCTGAATCATACCTCATAACAGAACAACGGACTTGATTACATCAAGCTGTCCTCCAGTTTACACACCCAGGACCAGACACCATCCCCCAGACCCATGCCCACAGATGGACCCATTTTCTAAAGTGTTAGGTTAATTGCTAGGCACTACCCATTTAGCGAAGAACAAGCCTCAACCTTTCTGAGTCTGGGGATCCAATCTGAGTGATAGAAGAGTTCATGTTGTCCCAAACGATAGCAATTACACTTAGATATATTCTCTTAATTGCCTACGTGGGAAAAAAATATGATAAAATCAGTTATTTGTTTACATTTTTGTATTTTATTACCTACAAAAGCAGGTATGCATATTTGAAAGCGAATTGCACAGATGTGGCTGAGACATGACTTATTCCATCTGTAGTCCACTGAGTAGATTGCCCCACATGGAGCTGAGTCGCCACGCCAGACATTCTCTGTTCCAAGCCCACCTGGGGAGCCAGGCTTGCAAGTTGGAAACTACTATTCTCTAGATACCGCCTGTTTGTTTAGACACTCTTTCCTTGTCTGCATTTCATTGTCGTTATCAAGTGAAATGCTATACAAGGAACCCCATCGCATGACCCCCGAATTGTTCTACATTTTAGAATGCTATTTGGGCACAGAAGGAAATGGAGAGAGGAGGAAAAGGGACAAAAGGAACAAGGACAAGGGGGAGGGGAGAGCGGTGGTAGGAAGGAGAGCTGTATCAGGAAATGAACTCAGAATTTGCTATCAGAAGTCTTGGGTTTGTGCGCATGGGTTGGGAATGAGACTCAACTTCTTCTACTGAGACTAAGAATGAAACCTCCTTCATGGAGCTGTTGTGAAGATTAAATGGGACGAAATACATAAGAGTGCTTTGTAAACTGGCAATCCGGGAGCACAAATTAATTCTTATGAACCTTAATCTGAGGAATCAGGGCTGTCCAAGGCCATGTTGTTAATTGGCTGAAGTGGGACCGAAATGGGATGAAAATTCAACGCGTTATTGTTCAGACATTGGTCTACTGGTGACATGCCCGTTTTTCCCATACCGAAGGTTGGATTTTAAAAGCCGAGGGGAGACGTAAGTGAGCATTCGATTTAGCGCATTCCCTTTGTAAGAAAGGTATTATTATCTCCACTCCACGAGGGTCAGGGAAGTTAAGCGCCATTCAGGGCCCCAAAGCTTGTGAAACAGAGGAGCAGGGGCTTCTCCCTCGAGGTCTGTCTGCGTGCCAGGTATGGAAACACACACTAGATTTACCAGAACACCGTTCAGACTGAATCTATTTACAGTAACCTAGCACTCTAGATAATATGTAAATTTGTAGCACTTCCTGGACTAGCCGGTTCGTTTTACTGGTTTTCACTTTTCTCTATTAGTTGTTCAGCCATACTCAACAGGACAGCAGACAATTTGCAATACTCAGAAAATTCCCATACGCTGGGTTCCCACCCTCCTCTAATTTAAGAACGACAACAAAAATTCTCCTGCACTCATTTCACTTGTAAACACTCAACAACTATTTTCTTGTATGAGAAGAGTTACAAAACCAGGGCATGGGAAAAAATGGTTCCAACCTGGCAATTTCTTCTAGTCACTGGACTTTTCCCAAGGGACCATTTATCCAAAGAGGAAAACATGTCCTCTACCTAGCCAAGGTAAAACAAACAAACAAACAGTCACTTTTTAATAGGCACTAGTAAGAGTCAGCTTGTAAATAAACAACTGTTTTCTGAAAATAAGTTGTTTTTTGTTTTTTGGTTTTTTTTGAGGAAGATTAGCCCTGAGCTAACTCCTGCCAATCCTCCTCTTTTTGCTGAGGAAGACTGGCCCTGAGCTAACATCTGTGCCCATCTTCCTCTACTTTATATGTGGGACGCCTCCACAGCATGGCTTGCCAAGTGGTGCCATGTCCGCACCTGGGATCTGAACTGGTGAACCCCGGGCTGCCAAAGCGGAACATGCGAACTTAACTGCTGCACCACCAGGCTGGCCCCTAAAAATAAGCTTTTTAAAAAAAAAATTTGCAGAAAGAAATCTATGTTATGGGAGGATTTTAAGCAGGCCATTCAAGCCCAAGGTTTAGACATCTCTAGAAAGCCTGATGACAGGCAGTGTGATGTATTAAAACACCATATAGGTTCAGAAGAAACTCATTCCCTTGTCCCTTTCCTCCCCAAAACACACACACACACACACACACACACACACACATGACCTGCACAGCCACTGAGTACTGGGCAACCATGGAAAAAATTAATTAGTTTCTCTAGGTCCTTGTTCCTTCATCTATAAAGTGGGGATAATAACACCCATTTTAAAGGGTTGTATAAGAACCAGAGAGAAAGAAAGTGATTGGTCTACACTCACAGGCATAATTAAAGTATAACTATTATTAAAGTTATTAACAGAGAAGATTCTCAAAGTAATGGGGTACTTTATGACACGAAGCCTGGAAGCCAACCACAGGCCCCAGCACCACTCGAAATGTGTCTCCCATCATGACTATATGTAACCCCCAAGTCATAGTGAACCTGGCCAGAGGCATCTCCAATGACTGCAGCAGTGAAGGTGTCACCCTCCTCCTTCCTCCTGACACAAAGGATGACAGAAGCCCTTTCTAGAGTTGGCAGAGGGTTCAAGGAAGGCAACCAGGGCATGTGAAGTTGAACACAAAATAATGAAACACTAATGGTGGAACTAGAGCAAGAGTGAAGAACCCAGTTTAGGGCAGGGGACCTCCCAGAACCATTACAGAGAGGGATGCTACAGTGGTATACCCTGATTGGGTGTCCCATCCATCAGTTAGTTAAATCTTGCATGGAGGAGTATTAGGGGCACTTCTCTTGGTTACTTTTACTAACACTGATGCTAAGCAATCTACAGATTCTCTCATTGGGAGTATCTAGATTGCAACTCATGCATTAATACCATAAACCTCATTATTGGCCAAGCACATGCATGCCTCCTTAATTTTGAACATGCCATTTAAAACCTAAGGAATCCACAAAGGCAAATAAGAGAAGTGGGGAACACGAACTCGAGCGGTAAGAGCTGAGCAAGGCGGAGGGAACGTCTTGGAAAGAAGTAATTCCTGGGAAACATGGAGGCATCAAACATGGAGGAGGGTATGCCCAGAGTCAGAGGCACAGAGGTGGGAGCCTGGAGTCCACAGACTAGTTATGAGCTGGTGGGCACCTAACTGAGAAGCGTGGGAGACGAAGTTGTTTGGAAGTCCCTGAATTTCAGCCCGATGAGTTTATGCTCAAGGTTCCATATGCGGCCAAGAAGACTGTCTTTTGCACAACTCCAAGGATGCCATTCACAGAGACCTCAATGGGAAGGGTAGGTTCTAGAGTTGGGCAGTCCACGGCCTGAACATCAGCACGAGGTGGCATTCTCTACAATTTGTCCTGGAAGTTTGTGACAGATTTTTGAGCCTAGTATGGCTTGCTCTGAGAGTTATTCAAGAAAGATGAATGTCATCATCTGTGGTCGATATCTGCCTTAAAATGATATAGTCATCTTCGGAGTTCTTCTCAAAAACCATTTATTTGATCAACAAACACAGCACTCAGCTTAGAGCTTCACACTTACCAGGTACCTACTGTATGATTGCTAAATGAATGAACTAATAAGCAATGAAGTGAATGAAAGAGGAGTTAAATACATTTCAAGGTAGAGAATGTTCTGGAAAGCAACCACAGTAGGCTAGTGACCTAAGGCAACTAGATTTGACTGTCCTACAGAGTAGACTAGTTAAAATGTGTCTCCCCATAATTATAGAACCCTTATTTTAATTGCCACATATTTTATCACAGCTACATATTATATTTAATCATTCCTACCACTGTATGTTTTACTTCTATACATCTTATCGATAGTGTAAGCATTTTGTCTACAGTATTATTATTTTATTGCATGTTGCATTGCTATCTGTGGATGCATTCCAATAATAATAATAATATTAGTAATAAATATTCCTATTATATGCAAGACAATGTCCTAGCTGCTTTATGTAGATCTTCCATAATTTTCATGTCTTAGGTAAAATGGGGTTTATAATTCTACTTTACAAGTAAGATATTCTAAATTCTTCTAAGGTCATATGGCTCAAAAGTGAATGAATGAAGATTCCCACCCAGATCTTCCTACTGCACGTTTTTCTCAATCTGAGCAGAATTACTTTCAATACACAGAAAATTGTTTAAGGTACTTGATATAAATTATCTAATTCATCCTGCACCACAGTAGCTTCCAAAGGTCATGAATCTGGCCTTTGAGAATGGGCAGGACAGCGGCCACTGTATAATTTCATCAGTAGTCACAAATACACTGCCAATCATGAACAGCAGCAGCTACACATCACTGTAAATTTATAATTGTCTTGGTCTCTCCAGGCTACAGTGCTCTCTAGTTCCTTGGAAGTCCACCGCTATTTCCTCCATATGACCTCCAGTGTGATTTGTCTTAAAGCCCCAATACAACCATGTCACTTCCCGATTTAAGGTCAGCCTTGACTCTACATCTCTACTATGAAGACCACGGTCTCCAGCTGGTCTCTCAGCCTCTTGCCATTCTAATCCTAAGCCGTTTTGCCAGCCACACGCCTGGCCACTGCTTCCAAGCTGCTAATGCTGGAGACATGGTGAGTTTCTAGAAATTTCAAAACATCCCACTCGTTTGCTTTTGCACATTCTTTCTCTCTGCCTGAAATGCCAACAACAATCTCTTATTCATGTTATTTTATGACTCACAGAATCTTTTCAAGGTCCACGAAGACAGAAAATATATTTTTTAGATCATTGTATCTCCATACCCAGTGTCTGGCACATAGTAGGTTTCAGTAGGTATTCACTCTGGATTAATTCGAGGTAAAAAATCACATTTTCTGGGAAAACTCTCTGAAGTCCAGGAAAAGTTGTTTCTTCCCGCATGCTCCCTTCATGCCTTAGTGTTCTAATTGCCACATTGTTGCACAATGAAATTATGTATCTCCAGGTCTTTTTCTGGAGCTAGACTCTGAGCTCCTGGGTGGCAGGGACCAAATCTTACTCATTCTTGGGTCCTTAACACCCAGCACAGAGCCCGGCTTATGGTAAGCCTTCATAGATTTCCTGGAATTGAAAATATAATTCTAAAGCAATCACGTGAGCTGAGCTGAGCCGGGTTATGCTTCTCATTTTACAGTTGAAGAAACGGGGACCCGGGGAGGAAAAATAGAAATATCTTGATTCAATTTTCATTTGAAATCAGAGGCCCAGACAAGGCTGGAACAAGGTCTCCCAACCCCTAGTTACAAGCACTGTTGGTGGGCACTGAACAGAGAGGACCGCTGCCTTCCTTTCTGACTTAGCAGCAGAGACAGCTAGGAGCACCGGAGTGTCTTCATGGGACAAGACTGGATTAAGCCACTCTGCTCTATAGTCATGGTGATAGCCTGGGGGAACAGGTGAATTCCTCTAGGGCCAGGGATCAAGTTCTAGGCAGGTCTGTGAGGAGTAGGATGGCGACATGTGCCAGGAGGCATGGGGCCACTTCTTGACCTTTTCAAACTCTGTGGCCCTGCCCTGGCCTGCTGTACAGTCAGTGCCCTCTCTGGCCAACCTCCCAGAAACTCCTTGTCACTAGAGTAACTCAGTTGTGGATAATTATAAATTATAAATATGCCCGTGGGGGCATAATTATAAATAGCTCTCCTTTTTATTCAAAAGTATCCTACTGTGGGCCATAAATTATATGGTCCCCTTTCCCTGCATGTAAAAGCTCAGAGGGCTCCAAGAGTCTTTTAAAACCCCCTTTTCCACTCCCTTGGCTTTTTTTTTGTTTGTTTGTCCCCCTACCAGGTAGCTTTTGATTTGCCAGGATACTTTAGGTTAAGGCCTGGAGGTCTAAGGCTCTGCCTGAGTTCAAGCCCCCTTCCTGGTGTGTTTCTGCTTGAGCCAGAAGGCTGGAACCTCCCCAGGAAGTTGAGAATAACTGGGGAGGGGGCGCTAGGAGGAGGAGCAAACGCCCCCCACCACGCCCCCGGCAGCCAAGCACTGTGGCTGGGAGCCAGGAGAGCTTGCACGAGGCGTGGGTGCAGGGGCGTTTCACTTGGCCACCAAGGCCCTCTGGGCACTGCCCTGGGAGGGAAAGAATTAGTGATTCAATTTGGTCTGAGTCAAAAGGTGCGTTCAGCTGGTCTTCTGCTGAAAATACTCAAAGCCTGGGGGGAGGCGGTTGCCGGGAGGAGGGTGGCACCTACTAAAAGCTAGCAACTGATTTCTTTTTAAATGGAGAGAAGGGTGTTGGAAAAAGAGAATGAAACTAATTTTGCAACTCCATGCAGCACCACTGACGCAAGGACATTCTTCACAAACACAGAAGAGCTCCTCGCTCAGTGCACCAGCTGAGCAGCGGTGTCCTGATGCTCAGGGGATGCCTGTCTTTCTGGGGAAAAGTGCCAGGGAGAGGAACTAGGAACGAAGTACACTAGGCACTGCTGAAGCTGCTTCGGGGAGACGGGTGGGTAGCTGCGGCCCGGCGACTCCTGCCCCAACCGCTTGCAGCGCGGCGCGCAGTCCCATGCCTGCGGCGGCGCCCCAACCCTCGCTCCCCGCGGTGGGTGCGCTCCCTCCCCAACCCCGGGCCGCGGAAGGATATTGCACTTTGTTTACCTCGCTGGGGCTGAGCCAGCGAGCGGCCAGGCCAGCGCCCGCAACCCCGGGCCCGGAGCTGCAACGGCAGTGGCAGCGGCCCCGGCCCGCGGGCGCCGGGAGCCGCCCGAGGACTGGCAGCGGCGAGGCTGATTGATGGGCGTCCGGCTCAATGAGGGGGGCCCGGGCGGGGGCGGGGCGGGGCCGGCTCTGGGCTGAGCCAGTCGCGGTGCCGTGGGGGGGGGGCGGAGGCTCCGTGGAAATGTGTCGGTGACATTGAATGGGGAGACCGAGCGCGAGCGAGGCGCGCGCGCGCACACACGCGCACACACGGCCCCGCTCGCTCCGAGATCCCCGGCCACGTAAGTAACTATTAATACCGCCTCGCCGGGAGATGCGGGCGTGCTGAGCTCGGGGATTGGCCTCGGGCACCGTCGGCCATCCCCTTCAATTTTAAATACACATTCCTCTTACCTCTGGAGGGAGGGGAAGAAAAAAATAAAAGAAGAAGAAGAAAAGCCGTCAATTTTCTCCAAAACAAACCCCGCCAGGCAATTTGGGTTTAGGGTAGGGAGAGACGGAGTGGTTGCAAATATTCCAAGGCAAGATCCAGTTATCCAGCTGGGAAGAAACGCCGCGGGTTGGCTGGGCTCGGGGCGCATCTCCTTCCAGCGCCCGGAGGACCCCCGGAAGCTTGTGCCAGGGAAATCGGAGACCACTGATCTGCCCTCGTCCCTGCCCGCGCTTCTCGCTTTATTCGGAGGACGATCTGGAGTGCGAGCGAGCGGCGACAGCATGAGCCTGTGCTGACCTCCGCCTGGCGGGCCAAGCCCTGGGCTTTGTCGCGGTACCTGCGCCCTGCCCGCGCCGCAACTCTGTGCCTAGCTTTTGCAATCTTTTGTTGGCAGCGCTGACCGCTCTAAGTTAAATGCTCCCTTGCTATTTTTTTTGTCTGTTTGTTTAAATTTTGGAGAGCTCTTGAGATCTTGGAAAAGCCTCAGACGCCATCTACAGTTAAAACGTAGGTAACTACCCTTTTCGGCACCCCCCCCTTCCACGCCCCCCACCCTTTCCACCAAAAAAGGGGGTGCAGCGCGGATTCTGTCTGCCGTGCGGCGCGAGCCGGTAGACCCGTGCTTATTTCCTTTTTCTTTTTGTTTGGTTTCTAACGCGCTGAGACCAAGCCGCCGCCGTGCGCTCCCCGAAGATTGCACAAACTACAGCAGGGCTCCACCGCCCCGTCTGCGATTCGGCAGCCTGCGTGGGGATCGCTTCAGGAGACCGGGCGCTGCAGCTCCCCACCTTAGCAATCCGGTTACTCGTCTAGATCCAGATTGGAAAAAGAGAGAGAGAGAGAGAGAGAAACTAAAAGTGCGGAGATTCTGCAAATCGCTGGCGGCTTTGGGGTAACAAAAGGACCTGAGCTGCTGCCGACCGAGTACCCCCGGGAACTGGGCTCGGAGCAGACAAGGTGCCCGGCGGCGCCCATTTGGGGGCTTCTAACTCTTTCCACGTAGCCCCTTTCCCGTCCCCTCCCCTCTCGTTCCCTTTTAAAATCCGTGGCACGGAGGCGCCTGCAGCCGCACTCGCCAGCGACTCATCTCTCCACCGGGTTTTTTGTTTGTCGAGTGCGACCCCCACACTCATGAACATACACAGGTCTACCCCCATCACAATAGCAAGATATGGGAGATCGCGGAACAAAACCCAGGATTTCGAAGAGTTGTCGTCTATAAGGTCTGCCGAGCCCAGCCAGAGTTTCAGCCCGAACCTCGGCTCTCCGAGCCCGCCCGAGACTCCGAACTTGTCGCATTGCGTTTCTTGCATCGGGAAATACTTATTGTTGGAACCTCTGGAGGGAGACCACGTTTTTCGTGCCGTGCATCTGCACAGTGGAGAGGAGCTGGTGTGCAAGGTAAAGAGCCCGGGATTTGGTTTTGCTTTTTGTCTTTTAAAAAGATTCCCCGGCCGTTTGGAGGGGGCTGGAGGGGGCGGGAGGTCGCCAAGCCCTGGAGTCTGGGGGAGGGAGATTCGCGGGATAATTATCTATGGCCTCGTTAAGTGGGTTTATTTATTTATTTGTGTCTGTTCGACTAGTTGCGAAGTTTTTAGAGCGTTGCAGACAATGGGGCGGGCTGCGGCGGGGGCGTTTTGGGGAGAGCCCGGGGTGGGGAGGGCGGCGGGACTGCGCGGGGGCCGCGGACACGCGTGCTCCCAAAGGCTCGTGGAGCTCCTCTGCGCGACGCCGGGTCCCCACAGGATCTCTGCCTGTGTCTAGCCCCCTCCCCTTCCAACCCTGAGTAGGGAATCCCCCGCTAATTTTAAGGCACTGATGACTTGGTTGCTTTCGCAGCCATTGTTCTTAGCAGCGTGCAGGTGTTAAACCTTTGTTCCGAAGGTGCCCTTTCAAAGAGACACACAAAGGTGTCCCCTCTGGCTGAGCCCGGGGGCCCAGCGCGGGGATGGAGTTTACACGGAGCTTTCTTCTGCCTGGAGCCTTGAAAGGAGGCTTGGGGGTGGAAATCAAAGCCGCCGGCGCACCTTTGGGTGTAGGAAATAGTGAATCCTTTGGGTCTTTCTCTCTTGTCTCCGGTTCTTCTCATCTCCAGACTTCCGTGCTTGGACACCGCCCCCACCCCCACTTTTGCCTCTTCGGTTAAGAGGCCAGCATTTGGAGCCCCAGGGGGATCGCCCTGCTAATACAGATGAGCACTTAAGTCTCTTTTTTGTGTTTGACCCTGAGCGGTGACTGGTTTGTGTATGTGTGAGTATGTCTGTGTCTTTGTGTGCACCCACAGGGACCCAGACAAGGAGATGAGCGGGGGAAGAGCAGCAAAAAAACCATGAATACAGTAGAGCATACCGCTACCCAGGAATCGGACAGAGATCGAGAATTCATTGTCACTTAATTTTAGATTTGCTCAGTGTTGGTTTTTTTTGGGGGGGGGGGGGAGGGGGGAGCAGGGGTGAGGACCCCTGCTGTCTTTGAAATGGGCGCCCTGCACAGCTGTGCTGCCAATAACGCTTCACACTTTCACCATTAACCACAGACTACTTTGTGGACTTACTTTATTTCATTGTAAAAAATAGGTTTTGTGGAGGTCTCCAGTCAGTTTTGCAATTGTTCAGTTCAGACCTCAGGGGAAAATCAGGGACTCTAAGTACTGCTCTCTGCTTGTACTAAGCATTCGGTATTTTGCATCTTCTCCAAGTTATTGCGACCCAGAGCAACTGTGCCCGGTTAACCAAAATTCAGTAGGCTATTCAGGGCCAGATTGAATTCTCAGAAGACCTACAACGTTGCACAATAGGGTAGTCATCCTTTGAAATGAATGAATTCCACAGAGCTGCCACTCTTCTATGAAATATGCACAATCACCCAGCAGTGAGTGTTTTCACTCCTTTTGCTCAACTTTAGTCCAGCATTTTAATATTTTTCAGAGGCTGGAGACGCTCCTAAGTAAAGGGACTCTGCCGCCGAATTCTGCAGGAGCATCTTGCTGTGATTTCTTTGTTTAAAGGCAGAGGTGACTCTGGCCCCTATTCTTTCTTTCTTCCTTCAGATTCTTTAAGACATTTCACTTTGGGCTGACCTTACCGTGTCATTCGTACACTTGCTCTCTGGCCTGAAACTGTACTTAATCTGCTGGTTTAGTTATTGCAAAGATTGAATCAGCCCCTCACCAATTACTGTGTGGCTGCAAGTGGATTTAAGTGCAGTATCATTGTTCTGTTTGACAGAGGTCATCCCTGCAAGACACAGAAGCTTCTGTTTTCCTGCCTCTTCACCAGAGGTGATGTGAGTGACTTATGCAAGCATTGTTGTTTATATCCTAGGAAGCTCCAAGTGGGTTTTAAAGGCTGCTTCTATGCACCACCAGATATATATTGTGGACTTTCAGTTTACTGCAAGGTTCAGTGAAATCGACACATTGAATCAAGTTCCTTCTGCGGTCTTAGAGGATAGAGTTCGTGTCTCCCAGCTCTGCGTTGACCCAAGGAAAAAGTCTTTGCAAAAACAGATCAAATGTAAAGATGCCACTTATAGAGGACTGTGTAGAGAATTCTATTGGACACTATTTGGATGGGGGGGGAGGGAGATCCGAGGGTCATTTAACCAAAATAATCAAGCCTGTTTATTGTCTCCATGTGCCTACTTTAAGCTAGGTAGATAAAGGAAGGGAGCTTCCGGGGCGGCGGGGGGGGGGGGGTCGGTAGCTTAGCATTTCATGGAAATGCTGGTAGCTACTGTGCAGATGGACATACTTACTATCTTGGCAGAATGGGCACTTTTTTTTTTTGCAAATGCTATTAATGCTGGCCTAATCTTACTGCCTTATCTGAACTGTCACATTATATAACTAAGGCTCCAAATTAAACATTTAAAAGAAGCTGGCAACCAGGCTTATGGTTTGATTTTGCACTTGAAGGTGATGGTTTAAATGCCAATTCAGGCCCATAAATGCCTGTTATAGCTACTAATAAAAGTTTGGTTCCTACCATTTGGGAAAACATAAGTACTTGCTTTATTTTTCATCCTCTGTCCACCATCTTGGAATCTGGTCTCTTCTACAAAGGGTATGGCTACATTTTGAAGCTGCCATGAATATGTTTGATTTTTTTTTTTAAATTTCTCTGTCCATTCAGTTCTTCAGCAGTGGGGCAGGATAATAGACTAAAGCTGCTAAGCAAAAATCACCTTTTGTTTTTTACAAATGCAACTCAAAACAGGAAGTGTATGATAAATTATCATCACTCCATGAGCACTGGCAACAGAGCTTCAGAACACATCATCCCTGTTACATAACGCGGCGTGTTTACATTAGCCACTGGCCACTGCAGAGCCTTTATGACTTTCTGTGAAATTTTTGAGGCTTTCCCGGTTTCTGCTGCCTGCAGCCTGGGTGTTAAAGTTGACTCAGGCATTTCAGATTCCTAATTGAACAGACCTCTGAGGTCACTGCTGGTAGGTCGTCATTTGACAGTATCGGGGTGTGATTTGTGGTCTCTGGAGATGTTGAAGCGTTCATTCTTAAATTCTAGGTTATAGTGGCAGCAGCTGTGCCGCTTTCCTGAGATGCCTCATTATGGTTCATTCAGAACGTTCCTTTGCTTCCTAGCCCAGAATTAGTGCCAGCCCTCCTGAGGTTCTTACTATCCCTGTTTGACTCACAGGTTTTTTGTTTTTTGAAGCTAAGGGTGACTTAACTCGTGGGTTCTTAAAGGGCAGCCTGTGTTCCTGGATGGGGTTTGGAAGGCCTGTGAATCCCTTTAAAGCTAATCCGATATTGTGTGTGCATTTGAGGATGGGCATGGTCAGTTAAGAGGGGACAGCGCTTTTATCAGATTCTCCTGTGGGATCCGCACCCAAAAAGGTTAACAGTGTTCTAAATCCAAGTCTTCAGTTTATGGGGTGGGGGGGGCACCTAAGTGTTCTCTCCACCTCATCCAGATTATCGGTTGCCGAGCCAGGATTAGAGCCTCGTTTGGGGATTTCTAGGCCAGCATTTTCCCCACCACACTGCAAAATGATGACCCAGAAGCCTATGTTCTAACTAATGAAAAAGAGATTTAAGAAACGAAATGATGGTGAACTGATAACGTGAATTGTATTGTTGTTAGAGCATTCCTGGCCTTAGATGCTTTCCAGCGAAGCGCCCCACGCCTGCCCCTGGCTCCTGCAGGCCCAGAATAGAGTCATCGCGCCCACATCCCCAGGCAGATAGTAAAACCACATTCCAAACCCAGGGATTTGTATTCCTGATTTCGTGGAGGTCTGGAAATGAATGAAAGCTTTTTCTTTTAACCTTAAAAATTCTCTGTAGTGTTAATTCCCGTTAGGTCTGTTTCAAAAAGGTATTGAGAGTGGATTTTCTTTTGAAACAACCCCACAATGAGGTGGCATTTCACAGGCTAATTTTGATTCATAGAAAATCATTGCATAACGGATTCATTGAGCCAGATCTCTGTGGAGGGAAGAGAGAAAGAAGCAGTCGGCTTTCCTAATAGGAAGGCCTGTGTCCTATTCCCAGCTCTGCCACTGGGGGCTTGATTTGACTTGTTCTCTGAGCCTCAATTTCCACATCTGTAAAATGAAGATGTTGAATTAGATACCCGTTAGTCAGAGCCTAGATATTTAATCTGTTAATTGCCAAGATGCTGTACAATGCTATACAACACAATTGTGCAACTCAAAATGTGTTGTGTGCAATTGGTATAGTTGTATAGTGTTGATGTACGTTTTTGTTCTTTTTTTTTTGAAAGTAAATAAGATGTTGTCTGTGTGTCTGGGGGTGGGTCACTTTCTCTCTGATTTTGCTTTAGTCCTGTAAGCAGAGATGACTGGGATAAAGAGAAAAAATAATAAAACTTACCATTTACGTACTGCATTCCATCCTGCAAAGCACTATTACCTTTATTTTCTCATGTAATCCTCCTAACACTGTGAGCCAAGTATCATTTGCCCATTTTACGCTTGAGGATTTGGAGGCTTGGAGAGGTCAAGTGACTTACTGAGTGCCACACAGCTGGTAGGAGGCAGGGCCAGTGTGGTCTGAGTCCAGGTTCAGCACACTTTCTGCCGTCTCAAGAGCGCGTGTCCGTGGGAGGTGTCTGCATTCTGGGATTTGGTTGTATAGAGGCATCTCTGACTCCTGGTCTTCCTGTCAATCCCGCCCCAGGTGTTTGATATCAGCTGCTACCAAGAGTCCCTGGCCCCGTGCTTCTGCCTGTCTGCCCACAGCAACATCAACCAAATCACCGAAATTATCCTGGGGGAGACCAAAGCCTATGTGTTCTTTGAGCGAAGCTATGGGGACATGCATTCCTTCGTCCGCACCTGCAAGAAGCTGAGGGAGGAGGAGGCAGCCAGACTGTTCTACCAGATCGCCTCGGCAGTGGCCCACTGCCACGACGGGGGGCTGGTGCTGCGGGACCTCAAGCTGCGGAAGTTCATCTTTAAGGACGAGGAAAGGTGAGTTGCATTCCTGTCCAGACCCGTGGACTCTAACAGGCTGCTCAGGGTGGTTGCTTGAAAGGTTCGCAGAGACTGTTTGCTGCTCTTGTCCAGGGGAGGGGAAGGAAGCGTGGAAGGACAAAGGGAGGCAATTATTGCAGTGTTTTAGGGGCCTTGGAAAACAAATCGCCACTACTCTAAAGGTGCTATCAAATGTTCAAAGGACAGGTGCCAGGATATTCTGTGACCCCATAATTGTTTCTGTTTTAGTCTTGTGAACTCTGAAGGTGCAGGACTGCGTGGCATTTTCAATGTGAATAAGGCAGGATTTTGAAAATCCTGCCTTCAGAACACTCAGTGCCTGGCATCAGTTATTTCTAATTCATTCATGCATTCATTCGTTCAGTAGATATTTCCTAAGTATACACTATGTGTTAATCACAATTCTCAGTACTGTGAATATCAAGATGCATTAGCTAGTCAGCTGACCTATAAAGGAGTGTTACAGGCTCCAAGTGAAGGTATGTGCTGGGTCAGGTGGGCACTGGGGGCTGGGAAGTCAGTTCTAACTAGGCTTGGAGAGTCAAGAACGTTCTTAGAGGAGAAGCGATTTTGGAGCCAAGACTCGAAAGATGAACGTGTTACAGGCGATGTGGGAAGGACTGGCGTTCCAGGTGAGGAAACTGCCAATGCAAATGCCTGGCAATGTGAAGGTGTCGGTTATTTTTGGAGACAGCTGGACAGGATGCTGGGCATCTGGGTTCTATTCCTGGTTCTTCCATTAACTCATTACCTTCTGTTTAGCAGACCCCACTGGGGTGCTGCTTTCTCCTCCAGCTGACTGTGATTGTAAAAACTCTTTCAAGCCACTTTGTTCTTTTTAAGAATCTGGTTTTTTAGACAGGTGGAGGCAACTGATTTATATTCATTGCTGACTATTCCCAGAGTTGCTCTGGAGTTTCTGCATACGTGATGTCATGGGATTCTCATGACTGCTTTGGGCATCCTCATCCCCTACTAAGAGAGCGGTTAGGGAAGTGGGGGGTTCATTGTCACAAAGCTGTTAAGGACCATCTAATGAGAAGTCTAGCGCACATCATTCATTTACTCACTCAGAGAGCAATTCTGGAGCACCTTTTATGTGTCTGGCACAGATCTCGCTCTCAAACCTTTCTGCCTGCCAGTGAGTTTGCGTCTATCCCAGTGGCCCATGATATTTTTAGGCTGCTGCTTATAGAATTCTGATGGCATCCCAATGAGAGCGATCTGGTGGTGTGTGCTTTGTTTTTTTCATCTTTGTGGTTTGAGCTAATTGGAAGTAAATATCTGGGAAGCATTTTGGGATTAGCAAAGGTGAAGGGCCCAGATGGAACAGTTGCAGGAGCATTTATAATCCAGCTGAGTATGCGAAGTGCAGAGGACCACCGGGTTTCTTAGACCCACAGGGGTTGGTTATTACTCCATATTTTTTCTCATAGAGGGGGATCATAGGCATCTGGGGCAGCTAATATCCTGGTCTTTGATCGTGGATGGCTTTTACCTTTATTAAAAACTGAAGAAGGGGGCTATTCCAAGATTGAGAGTGTGGGGCCGCGCTTGCCTTCTCTCTTCTTTGGCTAAGATGCTTCTGCCCTTGGAGCCCAGAGACCAGGTCCTTATCCTGGTTGTGCCTGCAGTACCCTCTGTGACCTTAGATTGGTCCCTTCCCCAGCCTCAAGTTCCTCTTTCTTGTATTGTCCTGGCTCTAAGGTCTCTGAGTTATAACATTTTTTAGGGATCTACTTTTTTGAATATTCTTGTTTGGAAGATAAATACATATCCGACCCCCAACAGAGTACTGACAAAGGTCCCTTGTTGTTCCTCTGTCTGTTCCACCTTTTGTGGAGATCTGGTAACTGGAACTGGAAAAAATTAGAGGTAATATTTGGTGACCTCCACGAGATCCTGCTGTGAGATTACCGTTTAACTTACTTCTCTCTACAAATTGGAGAGGTGAGTGTTATCATGTCCATTTATAGATGAGGGCTCAGAAATACTGCAAGAAGTCTCAAAGTTACAGACAGGAAAGAGCGGAAGTCAGGACAAGGTCGCTGTTAAGTTAGCTCTCAAGAAATCTGTATGCCTGACAGGGAGTCAGGACAACGAATGCCCGCTCTCACGGGGATCTGAGTTTTACAGCACTGTCCTTGACTGTGTCTCTCTGGGGAGGAATTTCAGGCTTCAGCAAGTATATTGTTGGCGTGTCCGGCAATAGCACACCCATGGTAAATACGTATCTGAGAAGTGAGTCAGAGTAGGGTGGACATCCCCAGGTCACAGAACATGGGAGCAGGAGTGGACTCTGGAGGGTCCTTGCTTCAGTCCTCTCATTTTGCTGCCAGGAAGCAGAATCCCAGAGGTGAGGCTACTTGCCCCAGTGCCCACGCTGGCTGGAAGCAAATCAGGGGTTGAGTGAGCCTCACGTTTGCTGGCAGAGGGCTTTTCCCCCAGGCCGGGCTGGTCCTTCACCAGAAGATGTGCACGAGTGCCCATGAGCACATCGTGGAAAAGCCAAAATACTTGTTGTCCCAGGGCCTGGGGAAAAAATGCCAAGATGTAAGGAGCTTCCAGAATGAGGACTGTGGGTCTCTGGAATTCAGTCTGGACTTAGGTTGAATTTTGCAAAAGAGTATGACGCTTTCTAGAAAGAACTAGAAAGAAGTATCCCATGTGAGTGTGAAACCAGAACAGTTCACTGGAGCAAAGATATCAAAGCTAAATCCTTTTTCATTTTAAGGAGCACTTTCCTTCTGGAAAGAAAACATAAGTGGCAGGGAACTGGGCATCCTGTGTCCCGGCAGATCTGGGAGCACCTGAGTCCCTGCCTCCCTGCTGTCCCAAGAGACCAGGAGGGAGCAGGAGAACCTCCCCCATCTGACTGGGGCGGTGACGGCTGCACAGGAGTTAAGTGCCCTTGCTCAAGGTCACCCAGCCAGTCTGCCAGTGGCCCTGGCCTGGAAATCCTGTCATGTCACTCCAGAGCTCTTTCTTTGCCCCACACCACGCTGCCGTCCCAGTGGACTTGCTGTTCGGAACATGACAAGTGTCTCTGTCTGGGCAGCTCTGAGAAGGTCGCTTCCGTTTTCAAGGACGTTCTAAATGTTCTCATCAGTAGCTGATAGGAACTTGTTTTTTCACCCAACTGTCAACTTTTTGTAAAAGGGGAATAATGCCTAGTAGCCTTTTTTCTTCTTGATTTTTGGGTTTTTTTTTTAAAGATTGGCACCTGGGCTAACAATCTTTTTTTTTTTTCTGCTTTATCTCCCCAAACGCCCCCCTGTACACAGTTGTATATCTTAGTTGCAGATCCTTCAAGTTGTGGGTGATTTTTGGCTTTTAACCTCTTGATTTCTGAGTGTGAGACTGGTTTTGTCACTCAACATCTTTCTCCCTCTGTGTGTCCAGCAGCCACTGAGTCGTAGGCAGACTCTCTCTGTTGATCTCTACAGTGGCCTGCAGCTTGCCCGTGTTTCCTGAGGGGAACAGGAGTCAACGGGCCCTGGGATCTCATTGGGGCTGTGCTGCTGGCAGCCCTCGCCTTCGATTTTAATCAATGGGACCTAATCAATAGGCATTTCAGTAGGACTAAAGCTTCCTTGTCTCCTGACATCATTGACAGTGTGAGGAAACAATGGATGGAATTTGAAAGGCTTTTGAAAGTTAAACCTTGGCGTCCATGTCTGTTTTCTGACCCTTTATGCATTGGTCCTGTGGGCGAAAACATAGAGGAGACTTTTGGAAGTAGTGCTGCTTTATTAAGCTTCAGATCACCTCTTTGCACATCACTCTTCTCTGTCTCAGGGATGTGCTTCTTGTTCCTTGATGATCTTGAAAGTGCTTGAAAGTATTACGCAGTGAAATTGGCCAAGCCCCACCTGGTTCAGAACAAGACCTGCCTATGGACAGAGTTCTTATGCATAGATTTTCAGTTCTGGACCCTCTGTAACTCCAAATCCATGGCCACCCATGAAAACATCCTTAGTGGAATTGTCAGCGCCATAAGTCACTTCCCACAAGTAGCTTTGCAGACAGTATACACAGATGACACCCAACCTTATGTTAGACCCAACACTAGTGTGCCTTCTGCTGCTGTTGGATTAGTAGCACCTCGGATTCTTCTACTTCTCTTTCTTCTCTTTTATTTTGAATTGGGTTCTAGATTCAAATTCTGGCTCTACCACTTATTAACTACCTGATCTTGGATAAGTCACTTAATGCTTCTGAGCGGCAGTTTCCTCAAAGCAGAAATAATTATTAGATCCTGTAGGGTGGTTGTGAAAGTTAAATGAGATGGTTCTGTGACTCATGGGGCAGGGCAGGCACTCCTAAATCAATATCTGGTCCAAGTCATTGATAAACTGGTACCATTACGAGTGAGCATTTCCCAGGGCTCTGGGTTCATAGAGAATGTGGTCCATCTCTTTGGCAGCCATTTCCAAAGTGGAGTGAAGAGTGGAGCCCTTGTGATGTAAGGGTTCAGATTTGAGCCACATCCTCTTCTCTCTTCTGTTTAGTTTTAATCACCAAATCAGCGTTAGGAGGGCAACTGACAGGTCAAGTACACATGTTGTGGAACCTGCAGCTCAGAAAGGTCAGAAAGTTGACAAGATGTACACAAGGGAAGGTGGATACAAGGCACATACGGGGAGCGAAGGATCCCACCCCCGAGCCTGGATCACCCGCAGTGTTTCTGCCCCTGGGCTGCTGCTTCTCCTCCATTCCTGTGGCTGTTTTTGTAGGGCAGGGCCTCAGTTCTTTTGTTTGCATTTTGAGGAAGTTAAACGGCTACCCTGATTGAACTCACCCTGGACACACCCTTTGCATCCACAGTTCCTGTAGTAAGATCTAAGATGCACTGTGCGATTAGGAGGGGCCCCCTCTGTGTTGGGGCCCTGAATCTGTTAGTAGGCAGTGCCCAAATCCCCAAAGGGTGTGCCCGTGTCCTCCATCCTCCCTCGCCCCGCTGTGGTATTACAGTTATCTGCCTGGTCAGCCCGTTCTCTGAGGCCAGTGCTTCAATCTGAGCCTCTAAGGGAAGGGCAGCTCTTGGGAGAAGGCCAGTTATTCCGATGTAGAGTCAGAGTCGATGTCTGGATTCCAGTCCCTGCTCCTGCACTTCATAGTAAACTTAACCTTGACAAGTTACCTAACCTCTTCTCTCTAGATTACATCTATAAAGTGGAGATAACAAGAAGACTTCCTTCATGGAATTAAATGAATTAATGCAAGCGAACCCAATGCTTGGCACATGCTGTCCTTCGCCTCCTCTGCACTTAGTGTCTGGTGCTCTGGGTGACACGGGGTTGGCTTGCTGACTCAGAATGTGAAGAGCCTTTTAAGCGGGTGCAACCTTGGGCTGCAGTCCTGGATGCCTACAGAAAGTGGGCGGGCCATTGTTCCTACAGCATCCCTGTTTTGCCAGCCTGATTTCCCTTTGCCCTGGGGACAAGGCTTCTTGCCACTCCCCACTCTCCACCCCCAGTCGCAGTTCAGTATTGACATTTCATTGCACAGAAATACCCCATGTGAACGGAGAAACATGCCTCTGTACATGTTTCTTCTTTGGTTAGAAGATCTTTATCTCTTGACGTCACAGGTTTCATTTCCTCTGCTTTGTGGAAGCTGAGCTGTGCCTGCTTCTGCAGGAGGGAAGCTGGGACCCCTTGTAGGAAGCCAGAGGCCTTGGGGCTTTCAGGGTAACACATGCCATCCGCCCAGGCACCAGACCTGTGCTCCTGCGGGTTGGACGTCTTCTCCTTCCCGCACCAGCCAAAGCCAGCACTCTCCTTAGGTATTAGCATCTGTTTGGTCTGTTCCTTTAGATCCTCATGTTGTTCCTGCCTCTGTTGAAGCTTCAACATCTAACAAAGTCTGGAGGGCAGGCATTGGAGCCCTGGGGACCCGACTCTGCTTTCTTTCATTAATAGCGATTTGTATTATTTTAAGTTGTAGGCTCATTGTATTTTTAGGAAAACACCTTTTTGCTTTGAAGGAGACAGAGCTCCTGGAATCCCCTTATTTATGTTGACCACTCTGATAGGCTGCAGGCACTGCCAACCTTTGGGTAAGACTCAGCCTCCCCTTCTCCCCGGGATGGGTACGTGACCCTCTTCCTGTAGCCCCCACACGTGCCTCTGTCACAGTGTGTCTCCCTTCTGTTCTAGTTGTCCCTGCCTGCGTCTCCGGGCTGACCTTGTCTCCTGCTGGACTGGGAGCTTCTTGGGGACAGAGTCTGTCTCATGTTCTCTGTTCCTGGAACATGGCGGGCATCGAATGAAGGAAAATCTCTTTTATTGAATAAGAGCAGCTCAGATTGCATTCTAATGACAGAATGAGAGAGGTGGGCATAGTGCAGATCATCAGTGTCCAGCTCATTGCCCAGAATGGGAGCCAGAAAGACTAAAACTTATGAATCTCCCTGGAAGACACCTTTGCAAAATTCCACATCAAGTGGGAAATTAACCCTCGTTCCCATTTCGATTTGATGATTTATGCAAAAATTACAATTATTTAAGACACTGTTATCAGTGCCGATGGTGGGGTGTGATTTCATTTATGAAAAGCTTCTCTAATCCCAGTGAGAGAGGAGAGCTTCCTCAGGGTTCTGTGCTTAGAAATAGACTCAGTAGTAGGTATCCTTCTGCAGGATTCCTGGCTGGGATGTTTACTGTTTGCATTTAATAAATTAGCTGATGGGCTGGACTGGGGGTCCTGACAAACAGAGCAGAGGGCTCAGCGGTAAAATTTTTGATTCCTCTGTGTGATCATTTGACCTTGGCCGGCCTTCTCGGACGTGGGTTGGAGATAATGAACTTAAATCTCCAGCACAGGGCCTGGTGCACTGCAGGGACTTAAAAAGACAGCTGTCATGACTGCCCTTGGTCATCATCTGTGGCTTTGAGCCTCATAATCCAACACCTGGAGATTCAGTTAATCATTCAACACATATTTATTGAGCACTTAGCATGTGCTGGGTACTATTCTAGGTGCTGGAGTTACTGCAATGCCAGATGAGACTCCAACTCTGCCCTCATGGCACTTACATTTTAGTGCGTCCAAATCATGTACCTGGCCCTGTTCTAACTACAATACTTAAATTAACTAATTTAATTCTGATTAACTACTATATTTAAATTTAGCAATTTAAACTCAATAAGTAAGGTTAGTTATCACCATTTTATGGGTGAGGCAATTGGGACTCAGGGTCTTGGAGCTCATCAGTGGCAGACCTGGGGTTTGTGCCTGGTGTGCCTGGCTCCTGAGCCTAGGCTTTTAGATACGATGTTGGCTCCAGGAAATAGATGCGAGGTAAAATACCACCCCTTGTTCCCACCCATAGAAAGAATTTTCTCATGCAATATGGCAACTAGTGTGCACCACGAGGACCAGACCAGTCAGAGTCCAGGTGAAGCTCAGTACTGGGTTTTCTCTGAGCAGCATGGCCTTGTAGGTGGGGCTACCAGTTAACCAACCCCACGAGCAGTCCTAGTATGTCTGTTGTTCCTTTTTTTATTTTTTTCCTGAGGAAGATTCACCCTGAGCTAACATCTGTGCCAATGTTCCTTCGTTTTGTTTGTGGGTTGCTGCTACAGCATGGCTGCTGACTAGTGGTGTAGGTCCATGCCCAGGAACCAATCCTGGGCCACCAAAGTGGAGCATGCCAAGCTCAACCACTAGGCCACAGGGCCAGCTCCCTGTTGTTCCATTTTATGATGTAGGTTTTGCTTCCTCTGCAGAACTGTGAGATGGGGTGCATTTATTTTTCTACCCCCCATGTCTAGCACAGGGCTCAGCATTGGACGTTCTTAGCAAATGTGTGACAATTGACTAAATGGGTGTGTGACTAGCCCTTTGTGTGCTAGAGGCATAAATGTTATAAGAAAAGTCCCCTAGATATATTTATGGTAGAAGGCAGTGGATGGAAACACATTTTAAATGTCCTTTACCCAGCCGTCTTGGGAGTTTCTCTAAACCATGGAATAGAGTCCAGCCCATGTGAAATTCTTTGGACTGTAGACATTGCAGTTCTTAAGCAGAATCAAATCACGCCTAGATGCCCTGAACTCTAGAAGCGTGTTGGAGCTGGGGGCATCTTAAACATGGGAGTCACATTCTCTTGCAAACATTTATTAAGCACCTATTATGCACTGTGCACAGTGCTAGCTACCAGGGGTGCAAGAATTAGTACCGGAGAGTCTGCCTAATGGAAGACACAGTGCAATGATTGTTTTTAACACCATGTGACAGAGGAAAGGTGTGCCTTAGAGAGCTGTCTGGGGGTGGGAAGAGTGGGTGAGGTATAGAGGGATTATGTGAGGGCAGAGATGGGCTCCTTTGGGGGCTTGGTCTGAGTGATGTAGAGGGATGGGGAGGGGTCCAGAAAGTGAGCAAAGGCCAGGAGGCCTGAATGAGCTGTGCGTAGGGAGGGACGTGCTGCAGGAGGGCACTCTCGGGGGACAGAGACAAGGCTAAAGAGGAAAGCAGGGGTCTAGGGTCTTGCGTACATGCCCGTGACCGTGACCTTGAACTTGACCTGAAGTCCAGGAGGAGGCATTGAAGGGTTCCTGTAGGCAGGGCAGGGGCTGGGCCAGATATCACTCTGGAAGTGTGTGTGAAGGAGGGACTGAGGATGGGCATCGACTTCAGGATGCTGAGGCTGAACCAGGAATGAGGCAGTGGGATTTGGGGGGGTGGGTCAGAGGGGGACCTAAACCAATCCCTTTTATCTTTACAGATAAGGAAATCAGAAGGGGAGATCTTTCCCCATCATCCTGCACTGTGTTAATGGCACTGTTGAGAGCAGAGCCAGGTTTTCTGACCCCTGATCGTTGTTCAGTAGGTGTCTGGGCCATCTTAGAGGATCCCCAGTTTTGACTCTGCCAAGTGGAGCATCCCTGTCTGGCCCAATGTGTGGACTGACTGCTCCCAGTGCTGCCTGAGTTGGTGAGGTCAGAGAGACAGACCTGAGCCCTGCTCCCACCCCTCCAGTGGGGCATCTATAAGAATGTTCTGGACCCTGAATCAGCCTAAGCAGCGAGGCGGGAGCAGCACCTTGGGGTGCTGGGCGAATCAGGGCCGGATCCAGCATTGAACAGTAGATTGCCTGCAGAAGCCTTTCTGAGAGGCCGAATCGATGGATGATTGATACGGGGTCGGGGGATCCTTCGGGAGACAGGTCTAAATGCTGGGGAGCAAGAGGTGAATGGAGTTATTGACGAGGAGTCGGAGCTGCATCGTCTTTCTGGGGTTTCCCTGTCTGTTCCTATGGAGACGGCAGGCGGTACTGCGTGGTGTCTTCCTGCAGTGGGAAGGCGAGTTGGGGGTGGAATGGCTTCCCCCGTCCTCCCGGT
Source organism: Equus quagga (assembly GCF_021613505.1). Lineage (NCBI taxonomy): Eukaryota > Metazoa > Chordata > Mammalia > Perissodactyla > Equidae > Equus > Equus quagga. Next base: position 129,178,300 of record NC_060271.1, on the reverse strand, counting down.
GGCCACGATGAGTCAGGGCACGAATGTATGCAGGCAGTGCAGGCTTTTCCATTGTGCTTTTCCACAGTAGCTTTTCCTAGCAAGTTACTTCATCTTTCTAAGCTGCAATTTTCTTGTACATCAAAACTGTGTGGGAACCCCTGCCTCCCAGACCAGGTAGTATGTAAGGTAGTGAGAAGATGTACCACCTCGTTGAACTAACCAGCCCCTCCCCTGTGGCCCCCTCCCTATAGACACTACTTACCCTGCCTGGAAACCTTTCCCTTACTGGTTTACTCACTGCTCTCCCTGCTCATTTGTGAGCAGCTTGACCTAGGTGTCATGTCTGTTCACTGAATCTACAGGACCTGGTGCAACGGTGGCTCTCAGAGGTGACTGCTGGAAAAATCTATGCACATAGGAAACAGAGAATTAAGGGAGTGATGATTTATTTGGTAGAGTTCAGTGGTCTGTGGCATCCCAGAGGTGGCTGCCAGGTCAGGGGTCCCAGGTGGGACCCTTGCTTGCACGGCTGGACTGGCAGCCAAGGGTAGCTTTGCAGTAGAGCAGAGGAAGGCCAGACCTGGCTGCATTTGTCCTTTCTCACTTGACCCTTTGCCTGCTTGGACCCACCCCACAGAATGGCCTTCAGTGACTTTTCTGGGTTCCACTGACCTCAGGCCACCGGACTTCCCGTCCTGGCCAGGCCCACTCCGCCTGGCTGAACTCCCAGCCTGGCCTCACCCTGGCCCACCCTGTCCTGATCTCTTCCTGCCGAAAGCCCAGGGCGGTGTTTAAAGGTTTAAAAGCAAAACTTGATTTGCTTGAGTAGGCCATTTTTGAGATTTTGGATGAAGCACTAAATTGGGAGTTTGGAAATCTGGGTTCGAATCCCAGCTCTGCCATTCGCTTGCTAGGTGGCTTTGGACAGGTCACATCCACTCATGTACCTCAGTTTCTTCATCTAGTAAATGGGCAGGTCCAGCCATCTCTCTCCACCTCATGAGCCACAGCAATTAGATCTCGTATGTGATGGTTTGGTATGTGATCTGGTGCTGAATAAACCTGGGGCCATGTTTGTGTACATAACCCCACCGTCTCCCTTTAAAAGTTTCTCTTTCAGTAAGTCTGTGATGTTGGTGCCAGGATGTTTTTCAAGGGGGTGCTAGTGTCAGAATCCTCCTGATGTGGGTTCCAGCTCAATTTTTGTAGTTACCCTGTGTATGATCTAGCACATTTAATCCTCTGTGTCTCAGTTTCTTTATTTGTTAGGAAGTATGCACATCTCATAATACTTGGCTTTCTGTTTTGTTATGAGAAATAGAGATGTAGACTGTGAAAATCCCAGCATTTAGCTGATTCATGGTTGGTATTGTTGTTGTTACTATAATTATTATTATTATGGTTATGAGGATGTCATCTCGGAAGTGTTGCAATCCCTATAGCTTAAGAATTAAAGAAAACTTAAAATCAGGAATTTTGAAGCTAGAAGAGCCCTTTTCAGGCCAGGTAGCCATTTGTTCTCATTTTACAGAAGGAAAACCGAGGCTGAAAAAGCCTGTGGTCACACTGCCTGTTCAACTGAGTAGCTCCTAGGGAGCCGAGAGTGGGTGGGGCATCGGGGTTTTCAAGGCCAACGCACTGCTCAGCGGAGGCAGGGAGTGGAACCGAATCCTGCTGGCTTTGGCTTCCTCACCTGGCTCGCGATCTGATGACACAGGCCTGGCACGGGGCTGGGCCAGCACCGAAGACACAGGCTGCCCCCGTGTAGCCTTGTTCATTCACAGGTCGAAAGCAAAGCGGGCTGTTCCCTGCCTCTGCCAGGCACAGGTTGCAAAACGCATGCAGGGATGCAGCTTCTCCGCCAAATTAATCCTGCCTGGGCTCGTGGCTCTTTCCCCTGAGAAGCTGCGGGTGATAATCATGGTCCTTTATAGCTTTTCGGTCACAAGATCTCCACCACTGCCCTGTCACTTTTGGGAATCTCTATTCTTCATGGACCACCTCTAGACCCACCACCTCCACGAAGCCCACCCTGATTACCTTAGTCAGGATTAAATAAAGTGAGCAGGAGTAAGGTGGGCACATATTTGGGGGGAAGAACATTCCAGGCTGGGGGTGGTGGGGGGAGTGGGAGACAAAGACAAAGGGCCCAGGAAGGAATGTGGGCACAGAATTCACATCTGCTTTGGTCTGGATGTGACCTTTGCTCCTTCACCTGTCTTCCCCCCTAGGCTCCAGGGTTGAGGGTGGGGCCTGATCGTAATCGTAAGATCAATTAGAGTTGCCGTCATTTTTTGCACGTTTACTATGCTAGATTCTTCCATGCATACTGTACTTGCGTTGTTTCATTTAATCCTCACAAAACTGGGAAGGTGGGTGTTACTCGTCATGTCTGCGTCTCCAGTGCCAGGTTTAGGTGCTCAAATGATTAGCAGGACATTTGAATAACTAGGACCACCGATGCTCCTGTTGATTTTTATGAAAATTCCATTCCTTTGCCTAGAACTTCATAATCCCTGGACTGTTGAGGGGACGTCAGAAGTTGGAAGACTGTTCCTTTCTGCCCTCCTGTTCTGACACATCGGGGTGCTGTCCCAGGCATTCCCACATGCAACTCTCGAGAGGACAGGCCAGTGGCCCCCATTCCCAGGGGGGAAGCCAGGCCCGGAGACCTGCCGAGGGTCCCTGCAGTTGCATAGCAAGTCCATGGGGACTGGAGCTGGGACTCCAGCCCGGCCTCGGGTCCCCGACATGTGTGCGCCCTGCAAGGTCCTCGTTTAAAGACGTAATCCAGACCGCTTGCCTCGACCCTTGCCTACAAGTGATGTAAACAAGTTCAGGATGTTCCAAGAAGCAGGCGAGGTCAGAAGCGTGCCTGCGCACACTGCGTTTCCTCCCCATCTCTTTCTGGGCTTCTCTGTCCCTTTGCCCCTCCTTGCCCGAGATGCTTGTGCTCCCGTGTAGAAGCAGCAGGCTCCTGCCCTGAGGGCTGGCTCTCCTGGACCCCAGGTGCACGGGTGCTGCCCGCTTTGACGGAGCCTTGTTCCCTGAACCATCCTGGGTGTGGTTTCCTCCGTCAGGTGCTCAGGTGGGTGGGGGCAGGCCTGAGGGAAAGGCCAGACAAAGGTGGGCATTCAGCCCGCAGCTGGCCTCACTAACTGCTCAGCTTACTTACCCTTGCGGAGCTTTAGGCTCAGGGTCCGCACAAAGGAATGGTCATTCTTGCCTTGGAAGTTGATTCTGTGAACTTTAAAGAGAAAATATGTGTAAACAGCCAGCACACGTTTAGGTCCACAGATGATGTTGATATTTGGTGCTTAGTAATTTTGGGAGCCAGAATTTGAACCCAGGTCTCTGATTTCAAGGCTCTGAACTGGCCCGGTTTCTGTGTCTCTGCCCTGTCACGGCACACACTGAACCTTAAGTGACCAGCAGGTTCAGACCCCCCCACTGGAATCCCAGCCTCTAAAAGGAGGATGAAGTGGCAGATGGTGAGCTCTCGGGTAGCCGAACTGCAGCACGTGGAGTGGTCTTTTTTATTTCAGTGTCCGATTCATGAGGTATTTGCACAGCTGCTGAGTCCTCGTCCTGAGGTGGGGGAGGGGAGAGGCGAACTCCAGTGGGGGGGCTAAATGACAAGACAGAGCCCTTAACCATTCCCTAAGGCCCTTTTCGTGGTCTGGAGAAGGCTTCCAGGAAGAGGCGTTAGGTTGCAAGTGGGGTCAGTACAGCCTAGAGTTGAAGGCGTGGGAGGTACTAGGCGAAGGAGGGAGTCAGAATCTAGGGTTGTGACCTGGAAGCGGGTAAGAAGGAAAAATGGCTTTAGATTTGGCCTAGCGTAAAGAGCTGGAAGTGGTGAAGTCTGCCCCCTGAAAAGGCTGAATCCCGTCTACCTCCCGCCCTCACCCGCCCTACAGACAGGTGCCTGAGGCACTGCCATTTACCAGCCTGTCCTCCGTAGATCCTTCGCTGACCCCCACTTACTCCTGGCCAGGAAGGCAGCGCAGGGCCCTTGTTCCTTTGGAGGTGAGCTTTCTGAAGCTCTGAGGGATTAAAAGTGTGGCTGCCCTTTTGCTCTTGGGTTGAGTGTCTGCTCCGTGCCAGGTAGTGGTCTAGGAGCTGGAAGTATGGCAGGAAATGCAGGTGGGGTTCTCTACCTATGAAGTGACCTCCGCCACCTGCCCATGAGCTCCCGGAGGTGAGAATGAGGTGATCACCCTGAAATGACCACTGGAGTCATACGTAGAGTAAAAATGCAGAACTGCAGAAGTATACATGCTGGTGTTCCAGGAGGTGACAAGGGGGCTTGGGAGTGCTGGGGGGAGGTGCTGCTTTATACGGGATGCTCAGGCCAGGCGTCTTTACTGTAGTTCATTTGAGCAGAGACCCAAGAACAGTGAGCTCTGCACGGATCTGGGGGGACCATGTGCAAATGCCCCAGGAAGGACCAGTCAGTGCATTTGAGGAAGAGTGACGAGATTGGAATAGAGACACGGAGTGTGGCTGCAGATGTGGCTTTGAGGCCATGGGGGTCCGCTGTAGCCATGGTGAAGACGTTGACCCCCACTTCGATAAGCAAAGACACCACTGGGGGGTTTGGCAGAGGAACCCAACCCCAAACCTGAATCCTCTGATTCCAAGTATAGTGCTCATTCCCCTGGACTGTCCCTGTCACCCAGGTGGGAGGGCTCCTTATTTTTACTATTTCCACTGCTGTAATTATTCCCATAGCTGCTCTGCTGCCAAGATGGTGAACTTGGAGGTGAGGAGTCTGGCTGGCTCCGGAGGCCGGGCTGGAGCTGCTGCTGGAGGTGGCACAGGAAGCGGCTGAGAGAACCCACTTGTGCCTGCGGTTGGCACTCCCCTCCCCTCCACCCCGGGGTTTCACTGACTCACCTCCAGTCTCGGAACATCTAGTGAGGCTGGCGGGGGTCAGCCCCACCTGCCACCTTAGCTTCGAGAAAGCAAAAGGAAGAAAGAGATTTGTTTTTAACCAGCTCAATTCCAGATTAGCACTTCTAGACCCTTGCTATTTTTATAGCTGGTTCGCTCTAGGGGGAGGATAAGAGCATACATACTATAGATTATAATAGAATATGGGTGAATAAATAAAAAAGATGTGTTGCTATATGTTACAGAATGCCAAAATGTTAAAACTGGCAGAGACTTTAAAACTGTCTTATCCAGATGGATGCACAACAGTGTGAATGTACTTAATGCTGCTCAAATGTACACTTAAAAATGGTTAAAATGGTAAATTTTATCTTAGGTCTATTTTACCATACACAAAAAATTAAAAAGAAAAGAAAGACTGCCTTGTTCAACACTCCTCTATAAGTCTGAGAAACAGAGAGGTTGAGTGACTCACCCACAGCGACACAGCAGATGAGAGATGTCATATGGCCTGGAAACAGCTCTCCTAGCCCCCAGCCCAGCACCTTTTCCAGTGACCACAGTCATTTGTTGCTCATTGATGGAAATGAGTACAAGGAAGTAGTCACTTCTTGGTCTTTGGAACTCCTGTCATCCAGATAGGAGATCTTAGAATCCACTGAGGGTTTCAGCAGACTTTGCTGTAGGAGCCCCTAGCAACTCTCCTTTGATTAACTGGAGCGTCGCCTCGCTTCTGTAGCTCTCTGAGTAGCTGTGGTGATCACCCCAAAGGGGTAGGACCTGCGGTCGAGGGAGGAAGAGAAACAGCAGTGAAGGACCTGAGTCACAAGCTCTGACTTAGGACTAAAGCCTTCCTCTGGTTGTCCCAGCCCTGTCCTCTTCCCCGCTCATTGACACCTGGGGGCCAGCATTGACACCTGGGGGCTAGATGCTTTGATGTGCACTTTTGAGATGAAGGAACCAACTGATGTGCGTGATACGGACCTCGTTGGTGCCGTCTGCGAGGTCCTAACCCCTCTCTCCAGCCTGTGCTCCCTGCCTCGTGTCACCTTCGTGGCAAGCCTTAATCAGTGTGATGGAATGGGATTAACTGAGGTTACGGGCCTGGGGACTACTGGAAGTCTGCAGGGGGAGTGTTCTGGCTGGGGGAAGAGGAAGATTTCAGTGTTAAGCACTGAAAGGTAGTCGTTGCTAACTTTCCACTCAAGAAATGGCAGAGCAGGGAAACAGGAATTCTCAGGAGGCCCCTGGGCTAAGGGGAGAAAGCTGAGCTGGGAGCCTGGGGCACTGGGTTGGGGACAGCCGCACATCTTGAACAAGTCAGTTCATGTCCTGGTCCTCTGCTCTGTTTATTGGAAATTAGTTAATGAGAAGAATTCAACTCATTTCCGAAAGTATTTACTGAGCACTTACTTTGTTTTATACCCAGTGATGATATCCACCCTGCCCTGTAAAGGCGAGTGCTGGGTCCTAGGGACTCAGAGTTCACCGTGGAATTTCTCCGCCTCTTCTTCCCAGCACACCCGGGAGAGTCCTACACTCCTGTCAGACAGCTCCATGGGCCTTAAATGGCAGAGGGAAGACTGGGGACAAGGTAGTGAGTTGGAGAAGGATCTTGGGCTCGTGCTGCTATTCACACACACAGTCATGCACACACACACACACGTGAGAGATCAGAATCACAGAGGTGGTGGCACAGGTAGAGGATACAGGTGACCTAAGTCAGATAAGGAGCAAGTCAAGGGCCAGGCCCTGGGAGCGTGATGGGCAGGACAGGAGGCAGCTTCAACAGGAGATCTTGGAAAGCAGGTGGGCTTGCTATGAGGATGTTGACCTTGCAAGGACTAGGTGATGGAAGTTCACTTCCACTCGAACATTCCCCAGCTCTGCCTGTGTCCTAAGGTGAGGCCGCTTGGTACAGTGGAAGGAACAGCAGGGTTGACTTAGGAAGATGTGGGGGTCAGTCTTCTCTATTTCCCAGCTGAAAGGCTTTGGGCAAGTTACTCAGACTCTCTCAGCCTCAGTGTTCTTATCTGTAAAATGGGATAGTAAAATCCTTCGTGTCTAACAAAAGCACTGTCGTGTGGCCAGAATACAGTTGAGTCATGTGAAAGGTCTTTGCACACTGTGTTCTGTCGTGTTAGCCGGAAGTCGTGGCCGGAGCTTCTGTGAACCTCCCAGTTGGTTGGACGTGAATTCAAATTCTGTGAATCTCCATCATTACTCAGAAGTGACTTTGAGAAAATTACTTAATCTCTTGTTCCCTTATCACTAAGACAGGATGATAATTATGTTACTTACGGTTTGTTGGGTTGCTGAGTCCCCCAGTAGATTTGTTTGAGTCCCCCAGGAGATTGTTAGCTTGATGCAAAGTCCTCGTCAGTCTTGTTTACTCCTGTGGCCCCAGCCCTGGAACAGTGTTTGGAACCTAGACGGTGCTCAGTAAGTAATGTTGGGTAGGTAGGATGGATGAATGAATGAATGAATGAAGGGTCGTTGGAAACGTTATAGCGGGCGCTGTGATATGATGATGGGATTCCTATGTCTCAGAGCACCCTTGGGAGCTCATGTCTTCCTCCCTTTCTTGCAGGACTCGGGTCAAGCTGGAAAGCCTGGAAGATGCCTACATTCTGCGGGGAGACGATGACTCCCTCTCCGACAAGCACGGCTGCCCGGCGTACGTGAGCCCGGAGATCTTGAACACCAGTGGCAGCTACTCAGGCAAAGCAGCCGACGTGTGGAGCCTGGGAGTGATGCTGTACACCATGTTGGTAGGGCGGTACCCTTTCCATGACATTGAGCCCAGTTCCCTCTTCAGCAAGATCCGGCGTGGCCAGTTCAACATTCCAGAGACTCTGTCACCCAAGGCCAAGTGCCTCATCCGAAGCATCCTGCGGCGGGAGCCCTCAGAGCGGCTGACCTCGCAGGAAATTCTGGACCATCCTTGGTTTTCTACGGATTTTAGCGTCTCGAATTCAGGATATGGTGCTAAGGAAGTGTCTGATCAGCTGGTGCCGGATGTCAACATGGAAGAGAACTTGGACCCTTTCTTTAACTGAGCTCACGCCCCACAGAGACTTAGCAGGTACCAGGAGCGAGAGAGGGCAGTGCAAGGGACTTCTTCCAGGGAACACGTATCGCCTGACTTGGTAGCAAGAAAGACACTGACACTCACAAGTTTCTTGGTTCACAGAAGGAAAACCTTCAAGGAGCTGACTGAACATGTAGCATGGGGGCAAGAGATGTGGGATGGGGGTCGGGCTCTGGGGTCAGGTCAGATGACCAGGAGCCCCCTGGAGCTTCTCTTCCCTGACGAAGGCCCCGGGGACCACCCCTGTCAGTCGGGCCACTTCCACCTACCCCACTTTTCATTTTGTTCAAAAAATAGTCGTAGATCCTGACAGAATCAAAACTCTCTGCCTCAAACACACATCTTGGCATCGCACTGTTAGCATTTAACTTCTTGTCATGATTCAGGGAAGGTACAATTGGCCAAGGATATTTTTTTTTTCTTCTTTTTAAACAAGCCAACCACCTAGCTGATAATTAATGGGATTCACTTAAAAAAATTCGGTGCACACAGACTGACCTGAAACCTGGGTGCTAAACTAAAAGCAAACAAAAGTCTAGTTTGTGTCTCTTAATCACACTCTTCAACTCATTTCTTCTGAATAAACTCTTTAATCTCCTGGTCAGGAAATGACATGTTAATGCTTTGCTCCCTGAAGGGGAAAAAAATCTGTCCTTTAACAAGCTATTCTGTTTTGTGTCAATTGGTTTGTGGCAGGAAGCTATTAGAAGTCAGACTTCCAGATGCGTTACTGCTATCGTAGTTTAAAGAAAAAAGAAAGAGGAAGAAGAAAGGAAAGGAGAAATTCAACTCCTTGATTTTTTTCTTTTGAATGGTGAAGGTACGTTCCTGACGTTGGTCTTAGAGAGCTGATAGCAATGGTGTGAGATAGCAGGAAGCTCTGGGAGTCTGAAGCTTTGCAACACTCTGATCTCAACTCAACATTTTGTCTTTGTTTTATCGGAAACTAGTGAAACAAAGCAGGTTGTCCCACGTGTGTAACATACAGGGCAGCTATTTCGTTTTCTTTACGAAGAATGGTCCTTTTGACTTGGAAGGCCCTCTGGTTTGGACAAAAACCCTCAGTAGAGACAAGTGGGAAGGAAAATAAGCTGAAAGCTAGGATGATATAAATAAAAACAGCTCTCTATCCCAATATGCACCTTTGTATTTTCAAGAATCTTCTATTTATTAAGGAAAATGTCACATTGTGATGTATTAAGCCAGTACTTCAATTACGGGTTGACTTGGGATGACATGTTACATGCTGTAGTTAACATTTATATATTTTTTTCTTGTTTGAGTATCTCTGTCCCTGAAATAACCTTTTCTTTGGCTTTTCTAGATAGCTTTATTTGATTTCGAGTGGCAAGTGTTTTTTATTACGGCTTTTCTATTGCTGTATGATACAGAACTCTTTTGGCATAAATATTTGTGTTTCCAGTACCTCAGTTGTTTGGATTTACTGCCTGTATACGTTTTGTGAAATGGTCCTGTTTCTGGGTAGGTCACGCGTGGATGCTAGTGTGTAAATGTTACTTGAATCTGTGCTTCATTAGTCTGTGGCATGTATGTGCAGACCTTGGATGCTCTACGCCTGCTCGGCAGGAGCACGGCCTTCACCTTCCCAGGAGGGCGGCCTGACCGTTCATAGTCAGGAGACAAGGCGGCCACGGATGTGCCCTTGATTCTATTTTGATAACGGAAGATAGAAAGGAGAGAGGTTTTTTTACATTCTGAAGACGGTGCTGCGTCAAGAAGGACCCGTTTTTCTTCCCTCTCCCCTATTTTTTAAGTACCCTGCAGGAGGAAAGATGGATGACATGCATGGTGGGAATCTGTGGCCTCTGGTGCTTTGTCCTGTATTTGGTTTAATGTTTTTGTCCTAATCTCTTCAATCAATAAAATTGTGCGTATTTAACTAAAATTCTGGGGTCTGGCAAATGATGATTTTCCGCCATCTGTGGTTTGAGGCCACCGCACACCAGCCAGGACCTCACATGTTCTCTCAGATCTTCGCTCTTGTAGGGTGAGCTGCTACTACTTTTCATGCAGAGCGAAAGCTACCTTGCGTTGTGTTTGGGCGTAGGCTGGCCAGTATAGATGGAATATCTCACTGGATTAATTGTCACCACCACCTTCAGATGTGTGAATTCTGTCCTTGTTACAGATTAGGAGATAAGAAAGATGCATAACTTGTCCCAAGTTAGACCACCTGTAAGTGATAGGGTCGGGAATGGACTCCAAGTGTGTTGACTCTGGAAGCTTTTACTTTTCCTATGATGTTAGAGCCCAGGGATTCTCAGGATGAATGTGATAATAGCTCTGCAAGAGCCAGGCTTATCTGAGACTCAGCTAATCCAGGCGTCTGCACGATTCTCCAGGAAAAGCAGCACCTGCTACAAATGTGATTGGAAACCCAGCCACTGATGTCCGCCCAGCAGCCTTTCTCTCAATCGAGATCCACAGAGTATCAGAGCTAAGAGCGCTCTATGGGCAATTCGATCCACCATGCACCTCATTTAACAGAAATAACTACAGCCCGGAGAGGGTCAATTTCATCCTGAAGTGTTTAGTAAGTTCCTCCTCTGTCATTTCAGTGCAGGCTGGGGAAACAGACTAAGGCAGTGGGCTGGTGGGGTAAACACACAGATTCATGGAAGCCGATAGAATGAGCACCCCACGTAAGTCTGTCAGAAGGTGTCCTGGAAGGGTGGAAGCTGAATCAGAGTCTAGAAAGAAATGGCTTTGGGTAATGAAGGAAGAGAAACATCAGTAGCACTCTAAGCAGAGGGAACCATGTGTGAGAAGTATCTAGAGCCTTGCCCAAGTGAACGCCATTAGTGCCTAGCTATGGGTAGAGCTCATCAAAGTCCTTGCAAAGACAGGTTTGTGGTATATGGGAAGACTGGCTGAAAGGGCGGCTTACTAGCCGATTGGACCAGTCTTCTAAATTCACAAAGTGCTTATCATCCAGTGATGTCACCGCACGTGAGAGGTGTTCAGTAAACAACTGTTAATTGATGTGTAATTTGTGCCAGGGAACTCTATATGCTGCTAAATTTCCTTCCAACCCCAGGTTCCTAAGAGGCACATCATTAGAAAACAGCCTTTGGAAGTATCGAAGCCCACCAGTGGCTTTTGCTGGGGCACAGATATGCTGATCCAATTTCTTTGCTCTTTCACTGCCTGTGATTAAGCCGAAATGGGCCTGCTGCCTAATGAATGCCTGTTTGAATTGCATTCTGTCAAACCTTCGCATGTGTGGTTGCTGGGGGGAGGAAGTTGTTGGCACACACACTCCGAGCCTCTATATAATGAGCTTCCACCTTGGTGGAAACCCAGAATCAGCAAGCTCCCTCCCTCTAATGTCTCAAGGCTTAGCCAGCAGAAATCGTTTATTCTGTAATCCCTTTGGGGATAGGTACTTCACCCCATTGCTACTTAATCCAGACCTCAGGCAGGGCAAGGGACCTGGGCCCCTGGGAGAGAGGGCAGGGGTGGAGGAGGCAGGAGGCCTGGGCTCTGAATCCTTCCCCTCATAATAACTGTGACTGGGCAAATCACTTAAGTTTTATAAGGATCAAGGGTGTTGTGAGGATTAACTGGAGTAGGGCGTGTCAAGGACTTAGCCCTGTGCCAGGCTGGAGTAGTGACTGTCACTATTATCAGCCAAGAGCATAATAGGGTGGAGTTCTTTTGACTGGGGAATGGTACTGGAATTGAGAATTTATCAAGTGCCATCAAGGAGAGGTGACAGGGACGCACTGAGAGCCCTCCCCTGCCACAACCAAAGCAGCTCCACTTGACAGTTTCATATGCGTAGTTCTACTTTAGGCATAGGCAGGAAAACAAAGGTTCTGTGGCTAAATGTGTATGAAAACTATCAATCAAGTCCAACTCTTGATAAAGAGGTGACAAAGTAACTTTGATAATGCAACCAAGGTCTGAAGAAATCAAAGTATTACCTGAGTCACCCAGAGAGTAGGTAATGGACTCTGAACTGGAGGGCCAAGGCGTGCAACACCTGTGTACATGGGTGACCCTGTACGCATTTTAGCCCAACTCCTCTCACTATGATCTTAGGTGTTTTCCACGGTGGCCGTCTTCCCTGACACAGTCCATTCTCTTTGGTGACTAGCTCAGTGGCCAATCTTTGATGGGTGTCAGATGATAATCCACAATAATTATAAATTATATATTCATATCAAATGTCTAAACCAAAGTTATTCATCATCTGTGCCATCGTGATGCTCCCATTTATACAAGTTGGACAATCGTCCAGTGTCACAACCGCAGACAAGGGCTGGGTAACTCAACTTTGAAGGCAGAGTCCCTGGCTGAGCCCATAGATGACCCCTGCTGGGTCTGTGTCATTTCTGTGCACTTGAGTCCCTGGGTATATACATGCTGTTACTGCAGGAAACCAAACTTTGAAATAAACACCTGGCCTACGAGATGAAGGGAAGGAGGAAATAGGAAGCAACATCTCCAATTTAATCCATTCATAAGCCTTTCAACCTAGGTAGCAAGTTTTACAAATGAGTAAAATGAGCCTCCGAGAGATTAAATTAATTGAAGGATGCCGTACAGCTAGTTATCGTTGAACTCTCTCTTTGAACCCTGGTTTCACAATCCCCAAAGCCATTCATTGCTGCCAGAGGGAAATACTGATGCCTCTCAGCACAGAGACCTAAATACTTGGGAGCGTGACCAGGGCCCCCTCCCCCTTCTCCCACCCACTGGGAATGTTTTCTGCAGCTCCCAGAGGCAAGGGGCTAGGGAGGAGTCAAGAGTATCATTGAGGCTAAATGAAGTTTTCGTTTTTCCCTGAACTGAATTTGAACAGAAGCCTTTGCACACCTGAGTCTCCTTCCTTCCCAAGAAAGCAACTTGTCTTCACCCAGACTGTTGAAGCTTTTAAAGTACAGGCATCTAGTTGTAATGAAAAGACAACAGGATTTAGAACTAGAAGATCTGGTTCATATGCCCATACTGCAGCTTGTTTACTATGGGATCTGTTGAGTCTTAGTTTTCTCATCTGTGAAATGGAAACAAAGTGTGACTGTGAGAATAACTAGATTCCTGTAAGTCTCCATGCTGGGCAGCCTGTAAAGTGGTCTACAACTGCTTTTACAGGGACAGATGGCTCGAGCAATATTACATCTTTTAGGCAGTAAAATTAAAATCTTAAATTGGATTCGAGGGTGAAGGTAGCATAGGACTTGACTAGGTGAGTCAGCAGCAGTGGGGGAAGGCCTCTGGGATCCCCACCCCAACGTGCCGCCGGCTACGCCAGCGAGGCTACTCCTCCAAGGACCCCACATAGCTCCTTATCCGAGAGCCCAGGCTCTGAGACCTCAGCTGAGGCTGAGAAGCAGGTAGAGATGGAGAAGGGAACCTGGGCCATCAGGCTGAGCTCCCCAGCGATATTGTTTCTGACCTTAACCTCACTAGATCCTTAGCCCAGACTGTGCCTGCAAGAGCTTCAAGATACCGTCCCAGCCTTCTTCGTTCATCCTGTGATGAGTTGTCAACGCCTTACCTCTACCTGGAGGCCTGGTAGACATTGTAGTTTCTTCTTGGAAGTAAGGGATGACAGATGCAGCTGTTTATATTTTACTTTGAAGATGATGTCCCTGACCCTTGGATCTTCAAAAACTTTGGTGAAGTAGCAGGGCTCTGAATCTTTATAAGGTTTATCTCCCACCCTTGAATTATAGGCATCTTAATAAGGCTAGCCAACGCTTGCTCATCCTTCCTGATCAACATAATGTTGTCAATGTAATGGGTTAATGCAATGCTCTGTGGGATGTCCAGATGGCCCAGCTCTCCTCACACCACACTGTGAAAGAAAGCAGTAGCATTAACACAGCTCTGGGAAAACTGGTGAATACATATTGTTGTCCATTCCGTGTCAGTGCAAGTTGATTTTTCATCTTCTTTCATGATTTGGATAAAAAAGAATACATTTATCAAACCAGTGGCCACATAGCATGTATCTGAGTCCATTTTCATCTGCTCTACAATGATATCACATCTGATTGAGGCTAACAGTTGGTTGAGCTTGTGGTAGTTGGAGGCATTCTCCGGGATCCATCTGGTTTCTGTAGGAAGCAAATTTCTGTATTAAATGGAAATGTGATAGGGACCATCACTCCTCCATTCTTTAGATGCTTTTGGATGGCACTAATTACCACCATCCGCCCAAAGATGCAATGTTATTTTTGATTTGCTTTCTTGACTGGGAGTGGTGCAGCGGGTAACCAGTTTCGGAGAACTCATTTGGCCCTCTTCCCTATGCTAGTGGTTATTCCATAGGTAAAGGACCCAGTGTGGGAGTTTGTATGCTAAGTATGTCAAACCCAAATATATAATGGAAGAATGGGGAAAATGATGATCAGGTATGTCTGCAGACCTAGCGGACCCAATCCAAAGTGGGCAAGAGCTCTATTTATTGTTTTACCCCCATATGTCTCCAGTCTAACATGGAGCCATAATGACAAGTTTGGTTTCTGGGTACCAGTGTCAATCCTACCCCATGTCCAAAGGTCCTTGAAATGTCTAGATACTCCCTTATTCTCAGCAACACTCCTCCCATAAATGGCTGTAGTTCTCTTTGGGAAAGGACCGAGGGATGATTATAGTACAAACCTGTGGTGTTACAGGGTCCTTCCTCTTGAGAATCCAGCTACCTTTAATGTCATTGGGTCTGGGTCTGAAAACTTACTTACAGTTTCTTTGCTTTGTCTGGAAACTGGACAAAGTATATGACATTTTATTAGAGTTATTTTGTTGTCCTCGTCTCCTGATCATCATTCTTCCTTTCTTTTTAATACCTTGCAGATATCATGGTATTTGTGACTTTTTGATTTTTGGCAATTAGTTGTCAACACCTTACCTCTATTGCTTCAAGGTACCATCATCCCCATTGCTATCTGTAAACATCTCCATGCAACCTCTCTTCTTTAGCTGTGACCTCTAGAAGAGAGCCACCATTGAAATTCTTAGTGATGTCTATCACCAGTACATTCCTAATGGCCTTCGTGGCCTTTGAGCCACCATGGAACATAATCCTCTGGTGGACCTCCTGACCTCACATAATACATCTAGTATCTTCTCTTTCCTGCAGCTTTAATCCCTTCCTCTACTGTTTTCCCTGGTAATTCAGCCATGTTAACTGGGCTCAGTGTTGGCCGTTGATTTCTCTAGATTTCTAGGAACCACCCAAACCACGTGTTTGCACCATCTCCTAGGATCCTTGCTGGGGTAGAGTAATCATTTTCTATTACTGCTGTAACAAATTGTCATAAACTTAGTGGTCTGAAATAATACAGTCTATTCTCTTACAGTACTGTAGCTTGGAAATCAAACACCAGCCTCACTGAGTTAAAATCAAGGTGTCAGCGGGGCTGCCTTCTTTTCTGGAGGCTCTGGGGGAGAATCCATTTTCTTGCCTATTTCAGTTTTTAGAGGCCAACTGCTTTCCTCAGCTGTAGCTCTCCTCCTGCAGCAACCCGTCAGCTCTCTGACTCTGCTTCCATCATCGCATCTCTTGCCCTGACCCTTCTTTTGCCTCCGTCTTCTACTGTTAAAGACTTCCATAGTTACGTACGGCCCACTTGGATAATCCAGAATAATCTCCATGTTTTAAGGTCAGCTGATTAGCAACGCTAATTGCTTCTGCCACCTGAATTCCCCTTTGCCATGGAAACTAACACATTCACATACTCACAAGTTCTGGGGATTAGTACTTGAACATCTTTGGGGGGGGGGGGTCACTATTCTGCCTGTCATAGGTTGTGAGTCCTATACTCAAGGAGACTGTCCCCAAGTCAACAAACTCTCCCTTATCTAGTGTTATGTTCTAGTCCCCTTTGTCAAGACTCTTTAAAATCCAGAACCACAAATACCCTCTGGTTCCTTCCAGTATGTGCTAGTTAATTATTGTAGCTATTTTGGAGTGTGGTCCCTTTTTCCCCCTGTCAGGTGCTATGTGGAGCCATGATGACTCTTTGGGTTTCTCTGTCAATCCTACCATGTGACCAAAAGTCCTTGAAATATCTGGGAGGTCATTACAGTACGTATTATATGGGTTATGTGGCTGGGTTATGCAGCCACTTAATACAAGTTATTGACTTGGCAGCCAAAAGGGGACTCTGTTGTCTTGCAGTGTGTTCCCACACAGGGGGAGTTAGCTCTTAATAGGAGAGGAAGAGCACTTCCTCAGACTTGGAGTCCTCAGGGTCTGGGAAGCCAACATCTTTGGGGGAATCCACCGAGATGTATCAGGGATCCAGGTTTTCCCAATCAGGACATTGATCTTTATACAACAGACCTGCCTTATGTGCACGTTCAACTGTCTTTGAAGCTTACACCAAGTATTAAATCTTGAGTCTGAACTTCAGCATTCTGTGTTCTCCCACTAAACCAGGTAAGAGCTTGTTTGTAAACTACCAAAGAGGCCCTCTGGTCTTCACATTCAGTTTAGAATTATTCGTTAACTGTCCTCAACTTCTCATCATCCCTCTGAACTGCAATGCAATCCCATTGTCCTTCTATGCATTGTTCTCTCATACTTTTCAAATGCTTGTATCAGAACATTGTCCAGGGCTTATCTCTTCACTGGAACATTCTCCTGAAGTTACCACTAGTAAAGGTTTTAGTAATTGGGCCACCAATTTGTACTAGAGACGATGTGTGCTCCATATACCCCCTGGTATGGAGTTCTCATTGCAGCTGGGGTGAGTGATCCAGGCCCCAAACCCCATCTTACCACCTGCTTTCTTGGACCGCCCCCCCCCCCCCCCCCCTTCTGGTATCAGTGTGTCAGTGTGAGTTGGGTCTTCTCGAAGCAGACAGAAGCTAAGTTGGAATCACAAGTGCAGGTGGTCTATTGGGGAGAAATCCCTGTGAAAGGAAACTGGAGAAAGCAAGGTTCATCAACCAGCCACCAATTATTGCCCTTTGAGGCTAGGCCTTTGTGCCATCATCTCGCTTAGTCATTGTCGGGGCCACTCTGAGAAGAGCATAACTTCAGCTCCAAAGCTGAGATGGATCTGAAAGAGTTGACAGCTGTCAGCTGCCAACTAATCACACTCACGGAATCCTTTCCTGAAGGGGGATCTGAGTACCTCCCTGGGTCCTCACCTTGACCCATGCCATTTGTAGGGTAGAGCAAGCAGATAACTCTTAGGAAATGTAAATTACACTCTGGATACTTGGTTTCTCAATTTAATGTCCTGATCACTTCTTCTGTGTGAGACTGGTGTGGGTATGGCTCATGGTCTGAAGGCGCTTATTAGCTGGATGGAGAGACACTAGTTTAAGGCGTTACATTTGCAGAACCAATGGGATTCCCCGTTCTATGATCATTCCTCGTTAAAAAGAAATAAATTCAGACTTCAAAGGGAAGTACACATCCTCCCGGGAGCAACCCAGCCCATAGGAAGGAGAAACAATGGGGTTACATCCTTAGGCCAGCTTTTCCTCTTCTGGGAAGGAAGTGGAGATCCATGGGACCTGGCAGGAATTTGAAGCTCCAGATCCTCCCTCTACTCTGGCTATGGAGGCAGAGACTTGGGCCCTACAGGAAGTGGGAAGCTGACCTGGGAAGACTTCCTTGGGAGGGGCCCGGAAGGAGTACGGGAGGAGGAGACCCACCCACCTCATGAGTGTTGCTGATGTTTATCTTCTGCTGCCAGCACTACTGTTCCCACAGTGCCCTGGGAAACAGAGAAAGGGAGATCAAGAGATTTTCCCTGTGAGGCCAGCTCTCGGACACCGATTAGCATCCTTTCCCAGGAAGACACAGAGCTGGGCCAGGCACTAGGTCTTTTGACTTCTAACATAACGCTCATCTAACTGAACCAGACTTGAGGCATGAAAAGGAATTTTATTATTATAATTTTATTATTTATTATTTATTATTATAATTTTATTATTAATGATTAATACATGCTTAAGTCTTCTGTGTGTTTTACAGTACAGGTACCGTCTTTAAATACTGCTACTTGGCTGGCAAAGAAACAGAAGGATCATTTAGTTTAGTTCCCCCATTTATATGGATGAAGACTCTGAAGGCTAGGCAGGGCAGGAAACATAGTGGCTGTCCTCACAACATCGTCCTTCAAGACACAGCTGTGGGGTCACCTCTTCCAGAAAGCTGTGTTTGAACCACCTCGCTGCCCAGGGACCCTGCTCTACCTCTGGTCTCCTTGAAGGCAGAGTTAAGTCTAATTTGTCTCTCTATCACCAGTGGCTCACATGGGTCCTGGCACAGGGTCAGGATGCCTCAAATGTATGTTGAATGAATGAAGATAGACCAGAGGCATTCTCAGGGTCAAACCAGAGAAACATGTCTAATCCAGTTATTCAGAGCACAGGGGTCTGATATGAATCTCACTGCTGAGATGATTATGCCAAGGCCGGGAGGACAGTGAGGGTGGAGGACAGCAAAGAACAACTGTTGAGTTGGCGAAAGTATCCTTTCTAAAAATTACCAAAAATTGTCTTCATTATATAGGAGATATTGTAGTTTTGAATATATTGAATCCAGCTGGCAGCCGGGGTGGTGTACAGAGTTGTAAATACTTAAGTAAGCCATGATCTGATTGAATGTCTACACTCCATACCGTTTAAGGGACTGAAATCTAGAATACGTGGCCTTCTTGAGCAGGGATCATGTCACATTTGTTCTTGAACCTTCATATAGGATCTGGGAGGTGACTGGCCACCAAGAAATATTTATAGAAAGAACAAACACTAGGTTTAACAGACTGTTGGATCTTCAGACTATTGGAGAGTCATTTAGAAGTCGTCTCAAGAAGAGTTAGATTCCTTTATATTATTTTTACAATATTCACCAGTGTCATTATGAAATCTATGGAGATGCTTAGAGCAATGGCCAGGGGATTGTCAGCCCAGTGTAAATATGAGGCCACTCTTGGTAGATACACCTCTGAAAGCACAGTCAGTGCTCCTTTGGATAAGCTTGGCAATTTCTGCACCCCACCCATGGAACTGGATTTTCTGTTATTTCCCCAAGATTTTATCTTCAGCTTATTTTTATGATGAGGAGACTTTTGTTAAACTTTATTTTTGGTGGTTAGTATTTTTCATAATGTACATCTCTGATTTTTTAAACATAAACTTGCTGTGTTATTAGGTATGCTTTTTTAAGCCACACCCGTATCATCCACTCCAAATGAGATTCTGGCCTTCTCCCGTGGGAATGCTCCCGTGAGGCTTCACCCACTAGATTGCCAGAGCAGACCACTGGACCCAGTAACCTGTTTCACTGGGTCCCACAGAGATTTCAGAGGCCCTTGGCAACTAAAAGGCAGTATGAAGAATGAGAAATGAGAAAAATCGTGGCTCAAATTCCAGTGCTGCTACTCGTTCAATATGTGAATTTGCCCAAATCCCTTAGACTCTCTGAACCCAAGTGTGATTTACCAAATTGGAATATTGACAACTGTTTTGCTGATTTCTGAAATAGCCTGTGGACCGAGCTAGCCTGGTGGGAGTGCTGGGTGGGAACTGCAGACATCAAGGGCGGGGAAGGCCAGACTGACAAGTGGCCCTGCCTTGCTTTTAGTTTGAGCTGCTTCATTGCAGATTGTCCCCAGGGACGGTCTCAAAGGCGGTCAGCATTCCCAGTGGCTTACAAATGCCTTTCCCAGGGAGAAGGGCCTGGAAGTTGCATCATTGATATAAGATACAGTTTTGCAGTTCTGATGCTAAAGGCTGTTGACTCAGTTTCCCTGTGGCCCATTTACCTCCCACGACACAGATGAACAGCAATTCACTTCTCTGTGGTTCTGGCGCTGTGGTGAATCCTGGGGTTGGCAAAAAATTGTCAGTGGTGTTGGTATTATTACCACTAAGTGATTCCAAAGAGATCTTATCCATATTTATAAATTTACTTATGTCACTCAACTTCTTTCTTGATAAAATAATTATATACGACTTTAAGGATAGAAATCAAACAACCAAAAGATAAAGGAGGAAAAAGTAAATAGTTTAGAAATCCAGGAGGATAATCTTTAGGATTGGAAACAAATTTAGCCTGTCCTCCCTCTAGCTTCTTTTCCTCCATCTCTCTTTCCCTTTCTCCCTCCCTTCCTTCCTTTGTGGATTTATTCAGTCAGACATTAAATCAGCAAAAACTCTCGATAAATTTTTCTGCATCTCTCATTGTTCAGGAAACACAGACATGAAGGACAGATAGATCCTGCCCAGAAGGAACTCACGGTGTTATGGGAAAGCTGACAAGAAACTAGACACCCATCATGCTCCAGGAGAACTGCTGTGATAGAGGCTAGCTTGCGGGGTTATCAACTCACTTGATTTAGTCTAGGGGGAGGGAAAGAAGGACTCCCTGGAAAAGAACATGGCCAGACTGGGTCCTGAAGGATGAGTAACTATTTGTGAGGCAAAAAGGTACATAAATATTTTTAGGTAGAGTGATCAGAAGGCCCATTGGTACAAGACTATGGTGTATTTTCAGCTGTACTGCCCCAAACTAAACATGATTGGTTATGAAATGCATTGAGTCTGAGTAAATAAAATTTATTAATTAATCTGCAAAAACACACTTTTCCTGTCATCAAACTCTGAAAAGAAATTTTTTCTTGGGTATTAAAAAGAGCATACCCTGGGGCTGGCCTGGCGGCATGGTGGTTAAGTTCACACACTCTGCTTCAGCAGCCCAGGGTTCCTGGGTTTGGATCCTGGGTGCAGACCTACACACCGTTTGTCAAGCCATGCTGTGGTGGCATCCATATACAAAGTAGAGGAAGATTGGCACAGATCTTAGCTAAGGGCCAATCTTCCTCACCAAAAAAATCTTAAAAAGAGCATACAGTGATATAAACAACGTTTTCAGGATTAATTTGTCACAGACATAGATACAGGTTTTGCCTAATTACATCTTACATTCCCTAAAGGTCCCAAGGAGTGTGTGCTTGATGTTGAAATGGGTGACACAACCTGCCAGAGAATATATAAGCTGAATGAAGGGAGATGGTCCCCTGGGGACCGAGGCCATCCAGGCCGACTCTCTGGGAAGATGCCTTTAGATTTGAAGCTTGATTGATTGGTTTCCTAGGATTGAAATTTCTGCCAAAAGAGGTTAGGAATGACTATTGCTACTGGATTTTCTGAGAGCTGGGCCTCAGCCTCCAGTTTGAGGATGCTCACGTTGCGGAACAACCCAGGAGGACAGCCCAGAATGGGCTGAATCAAGGCAGGAGTGTTTGGAGCAAATTCCATCCCATGCCATCTGCTTACATAGTTTAATAGAACTTTGTCCACTTGGCCCTTTTTCCTTCTGGACCCCAGGTCTAACACAATGACCTGCTTTCATGAAGACTCATAGTTTACATTGCCAGGATTACACTAGTTGGAGAAAACAGTTTCATCTTGTTTTTCAAAAAGCTTATTTTCTCACTTCTGGTAAAGTAGAACATGGCTTCACACGTCTACAGACATGTTAGGGGTTGAAAACATAGGAACGGAGCAAGATGCTCTTGGTCTGACTTCCTGCTCCACCTCTTTGAAGCTGAATGATGTTAGGCAAGTTACTTAGCTTTTCTGTGTTTCAGTTTCTTCATCTGTTATTTGGGGATGATATTACCCACCCCTCACATCTACCATGATGTTTACACGGGCCAGTATGTGCAGGAGAAGCAATAATGGCTTCTTTTTACTATTAGGTGGCCAGTTTCAGTCTACCTTAGTTTGCTTCCTATGAACCCTAGGAACCTCTGGAACAAACATTTGCTTAGGGCCGAAAGAGAGGAAGCGTGATCACCAACTGGCAACAGATGAGTCCACCGTCTCCCTGGGAGGCCTTTGGACGGGAGTATGTTCCATGTACCTGACAGGCTTTTCTGAAGCACAGTGCAAAGGGTGTGCTGGGCTGGATGGAACAGGGCCAGGGCTAGAGGTGACCTCAGGTGTCCCCATGCATAGCAGTTAAATCACTTAGGAGAGACCCTATGGAAACAGGGATAAGAATGCCAGGAGGTGTTGCAATATTATTTTAGAGGATTCATCTGCTTAGTATTATAGTTCCCCTCATTTAACCCTCAGAGGTTTTGGACTCTATCTGGTGTGAAATTTTTTTTCTGTTTAGAAAGAGTTCTGCTCATTGCTCATTACTTTAGCAGACTTCACATTGAGAGAACTTGTTTATCCTGCTAAGTGAGTCATCAATATCCTGCTCTATACTAAGCCATGGAATGGTAGGCTTGGAAGTGAGCTCCGTGCTCATCCAGCTCAACCTCCTCATTTTACTGATGGGGAAATGGAGGCCCAAAGAAGAGAAGAGAGAGGATTGCATAAAATCACACCATGGGAAAATACAGGTCTCCTGCTTCAAGCCGTGTGTGTATTCTACTAAATGTGATAGACATCCACAGAATTCTGGAGAGAATAAGTAGAAAGGGATTTGCTACACACCATACACATCATGTTCCAATTAAACCTCTCAGCAGCTCCGGAAGAAATTGATATTTGAGAAGGGCATTATGGCACTTAGTTAAGGAGACACAAATAGAGTATAACTCAATCATTTATTCTACATAAAAATCATTTGTGTACGTACTCCCCAGCCACTGTGCTAAGCACTGGGATTTGGAAGTAAATAAGGCAGATACAGTCCCTGCCCTAACTGAGTTTATAATCTAGTGAGCGCTAGAGTCCTTACTACAGAGGTGGTTTTAAAATTGCTTAGTGAAGCATCAGGGTGCCACAGAGATGCCTTGGGGAGAGAAGGGGATCAAGCTGGGCTCAACATCTCTCATCCCACCCATCCCCACATGACCCACATGTATGGAGATGCCATTTTGTCTCTTTCTGTACTGAAATTTCATGTAAGATTTCATTTGAAGACAGGATTCTTTCAATTAATCCACTAAGCTGATTCATCCTGCCTCCTTCTATTATTTGGAAAATCTTCAACTTGTAAGTACAAAAACTCAACTCAAATTATCTTGATAACAGAAACATTAGAATTTATTGGAAATATTTGGATACATCAAGTTTTAGGTCCAGCCAGGTCAGGAAGCTCAAACATTGGCAGGGCTAAACCCCTCTATTTGGCTTCAAAGAAGTCTAGATCCAAGAACTTACATAAGAACATCAGAATTTGCTCTCTCTCCTTTTCTGCCTTTATCTCTCCAATCTGCTTATCTCTGCTTGGCTTCATTAGTCATAATCTACCTCCAGATAAGAGGTGATATGACTGTTGGAAGCCCCAGATTTATAACCTTCCAGCAGTAAGAGACATTACCTCTCCCTAGACCCATGTAGCCATCCCAAGGGAAAATATTGGTTCTGCATGGGTCTTTTGGTTATCTCTGAACAAATCAGTGGAACCAGAGGCATAAGAATACTCTTACTGGTCAACCAGTGCTCAGGTGCCAACCTTTGAGGAGGGGACTGGGTACTATGATTGACAGTCTCACCAGCATCAAAGAGAATGGCAGAATAATTTTATAGAAAGAAAGGATGAGAATGTATAGGTGGGAAGACCAAAGCCAAGGTATCATATTTTATTATATTCTTCCTTTCTCTTTTAAGTTGATTTAGATATATTCTTTGATGACCTATTACCTTATTCTACTGATTGTACTTTCTTTTTAATATTGACTAATTGCAAAGATGATTCTAGGCAGCTCAAAACAAAGTATAGGAAAGACGAAACTCTTCATCTGAGCTCAACATAAACAGTAAAATGTAGTGGGCATCACACCATTCCTAGATGCCATAGCTGGGAGAAGACATAAATGTTGAGAACAAAACCTTAGCCCTGAGTTTATAACACTCCAGGAAAAAAAGAGGGAAGAGTGGATACATGATTCTCATTGTCTAATAATTAGAATCTAGTCGCCAAGGGGCAATAAACTTTTTTCTAAGACTGAGATCTGAGTTTAGTTTGTCATAGATACTTTTGTCTGTGAGGCATTCATGTCACTTTTTTTTTTTAAACCAGCAGATAACCCTTCTACTCTTCTACAATCCTGGATGGTTCTTTCCTAAGCCTTTGTGAAAAATAAATACAGCCAGCATCTTTTAAAGATGTTATTCAAATGAGAATGCCATGCTGCTAAGAGAGCTGGAGAGTGTTGAGGAAGGATGACTATGCTGAGGATCCAATGACCAACTTAGATGTTTCAGAGCCACAGGAAGGACCAGCTACAACTATCTTATCTTCAGAGGGAATTGTTTCCTTTCTGTCTCAATGAGAAGATGGGAATCATGAGAACCATTGTAAATAAGATCAGCTTCATTGAGAGTCTCTGTAAAGAGGTCACCTCCAGAAATTTTCGACATGAAAGGCAATAATGCTGGGTACATTATTACTGCATTATCATTCTATGGACAAGAAATGCAAATAAGAAGCAATCTCTCTATTTTCCAGGTTGAAGAACACAGGCAAATTCTATGAAAAGGCAAAAATAGCCTGGAGAACCTGAAAAGTAATGATCCTGAGAGCCAGGCAATCTAGATTCTTTCTGGCTCTATCCTTATTTATGTGGCCCTGTCAAATCTCGTCTTATTTGGACTTTATTTTCAAAATCTGCAAAATAGGGGTCCTGGTTTATCTGTTTACTAAGATTCCTTTTGGCTATAAGGTCTGTATCTAGGTCATATTTTTAATAATACAAATTCTAGAAAATTTATGCCCATTTTATAAGTGACAATATTGTTTTCCACATGTAGCTCTCGGAAACGGGTCTTGTTAATTGTAAGTAAACTCTCATAGTTCTAAAACACTTTTGCTTTTCTATTTTTCTTAACAATACTTACATTTTGCTCAGAAAGATTTTGAATATCTCTTGCTTTTAACAGTTTGCTCTTTATGAATGACACTTTCTCAAAATTCAGAAAAGAATAAAAGAATCAGAGTTTTCTTAAAGATTTTTTTTCTCTGTACTTTGTCTTTGAACATATACTTGGATCTGTCAGTCACAAAAGACACTTGTTCCACTCCACCCAGCCTTGTAAAAGGGCATCCCAAAGTCAAAGTTAGCTTTTTCTGCTTCCAGAGACAGGACTAGAGAATCCACCCCTACGTAAGAACATGACTTAATGTTGGAAAGTTGGTTCTTCTACTGACTTGAGGGCGCATATCTTGAAAATGGTGAATAAAAGCTTCACCTAAGAAGACTGAGAATTCTCTCCCAGTTCTGCCAATAGACTAACTGAATATAAGAATTGCTAATACCGATATACCATTTTACAGTTTACAATACACTTTCATACATATTATTCCACATGGTCTTCACAAATAACCCTGCAGATACGCAATATTCATTGTGCTTTCGACAGGAGGCAATGGAGGTCCAGATAGTTTAACTGAAGTGCCAAGACAGCTAGTGGGGAAGGAGGGAACCAGGGCCGAGTCCAGCTCTCCCCAGCCCATTGCAAGAGCATGGACTACCACTTTATATCCCCGGGACTCAGTCTCCCCACTGGTAAACCAGGAGCCATAACCCCAGACTCCCTAATTCACAGGTCTGAGTGTGTTCTGCAAAGACACAAATACCATTCATTTCTTACTGACTAAAATCCAAGTCTATTTCAATAGCTCAGAAACATGGTCAAATATCAAAGACCTGAATTTAGCAACTCCTAAAGTCAAAACAAACCAAGCCCCACACAAACTCTGCCTTCTCCTCAGAACAAGGTAGCAGTATTAATCTCAGAGCCGACCTAGGCCTCTATCCAGTGGGACCTGAGAGGGGAGAAGCGAGCTCTCCGTTTGCATTTGCGGTGCGGTCTGAGACTCCATTTGTAAAAAAGAAGTTACTTAGGAAGGAGGAGAAACATTTTTGTGGATACAAAAACTGGAGATGAAACAAAGAAAATCATAGATTTGAAAATCTTACAAAAATAATAAAGGAATAATTTACAGCTTTGCCTTCATTTATTGAAAACATTGGAACATGTTCTTACTCAATGCAACTGTTGAGTTCTCTTCCTGCAGCTATTACTCACTTATTCGTCTTCGTTTTTGTTTTCTTAAGACATTTATTTGGAGTCTGTTGCCCTGGCTTTTCATGAGACACCATGTGAGCTCTGCCTGCATGCTCCTGCCACCCAAGCCTTCAGAGGCAGTGTCTGCTTGCCTTTGCTGCACTTAGCCCCCCACAGGAAGCTCTTGAGGACCCCTAGCCTCAGATCATCGTTAATTCACCTTTAATACTGCCCTTTGAGAATTCCCAGGTCTAATTTCTCTGACCCAGAGTGCCCCATTCCTTACATTTGTTGATCCCTATAGTTTACATAGGGTTGAAAATTTAGCAAATAAAAATACAGGATACCCAGTTAAGTTTTAATTTCAGATAAATAAATAATTTTTGTATAAGGATGTCCTGTATATACTTGTGATCCTATACTAGTGAAAGAAGCAGAACAGGAATCATTATTTCCATTCTACAGAGCAGAAAACTGAGGTCCATGAGGGTTAAAGAAATTGCTCAACTCCTCAGAATGGCTATTATTAAAAAGATAAGAAATAACAAGTGTTGGAGAGGATGTGGAGAAAAGGGAACCAGGATAACCTGCTGCTGGGAATGTAAACTGGTACAGCCACTGTGGAAAATAGAATGGAGATGCTTTAAAAAATTAAGAATGGAACTACTGTATGACCCAGCTATTCCACCTCTGGGTATTTATCCAAAGAATATGAAAACTCTAACTCCAAAAGATATATGCACCCCTATGTTCATTGCAGCATTATTTGCAATGGCCAAGACACGGATACAACATAAGTGCCCAGTGACAAATGAATTGATAAAGAAGATGTGATGTATATATACACAATGGAATATTATTCAGCGATAAAAAAGGTGAAATCTTGCCACTTGTGACAATGGATAGACCTTGAGGGTATTGTGATAAGTGAAGTAAGTCAGATGAAGAGAGATGAATACTTACATGTGGAGGCGAAAAGCAACAAAAACAACAAACAAACATAAATACAGAAACAGATTGGTGGTGACCAGAGGGGAAAAGGGTTGGCAGAGGGGGAAAGGGGTAAAAAGGCACACTCGTATGGTGATGAATGGAAACTAGACTTTTGGTGGTGAACATGATATAATCTACACAGAAATCGAAATATAGTGATGCACATCTGAAATCTATATAATGTTATAAACCAATGTTACCTCAATAAAAATAATTAATAAAGAGAAATTGTCCAAGGTCACACAGCTAGGAAGTGATGTCTGTGGAATTAGAACCAAAGTTGGCTGACCTTAAAGCCCATGCTTTTTCCATGGCAAAAAGCTGCCTCTGTTTAATATAACAGAGTATCTGAGGCACTTGACAGTTTTCAAAACACCTTCAGATGCATGATCTTAATTAATCTTCACAGGAACCCTCTGAGATAGGTGCCACATTTCATTTGTTCTAAGACATGTTTTTCTTTCTTTAACACTTTAACGTCTCTGATTTTAGGATGTATTTTATTGTGAAGAGTGTGTCAGTCTAATTGGCAGTGTTTTTTTTCTTTCTTAGAAGTGCGTAGAATAATGGCATCTTGGATTCAATTAGATGCAGCGCTATTACGTATTTTCTGCAGCTGAGGAAACAAGCTCAGGGAACTCTGGTCTCCGGGCTAAGGTAGCAGATACTGTAATTAAACCTGTCTTCCCAACCTTCTACTACCCTCAAGTTGAATGGAAATTACACAGACTCTCTCCCCAAGACACAAAATGGAGCCAGGATGGGTCCAAAACTATGCCATCTATCACGTTTCTAGGAGGAGGTGGAGTCATGTGCTCCCTGTTTCCTAAGTCCTGTGTGAGCTTAGAACTTAAAGACTGGGCAGGTGAAAGGACGAATCTGGCAGGGAATGGCTTCCTCCCTTTTATCTGAATCTTCCGGGGAGCTACACAGAGAAAACCACAGCCAGCTGCAATGTCATACACATGAAAGATTCGAAGGGATGGGAGACAGAAGCTCGCCGTGGTAAAGTCATGCTGTGCCTGGCCCTGCCAGCTGGAGAGCACTTCTGACAACGAGCAAGCTGCTTCCTCCAAGCCTGGGTCCTGGCCCAAATGTTTAATGACTCAGGCAGCATTGCTACCACCACTTCCTCTTGGAGCCTCAGTCTACAGTCTAGACTGTGCTGGAGGCGATTGTTTTTGATATTGGGCCCAAATTTCCCAGCATGTATTCACAGAACCTCATTCCAAGTCCTGGATTCTTAGACTCAAAACAGCTAATATCAAAAGGGAATCTTCATTAGAAAAGAGAAAAACAGAAGGGGGAGAAGAAGGAAGAGAGGAAAAATTATGCATTGATTGCAAGCAGACAGGTCTGAGATTGAATTGATTTACACTTTCAGAGCTTAAGGAGCAAGGAGCATCTGCCAGAAAGATGATCATTTCCAAAGAGATGGTGTGAAGGCTATAGAATTGAAGGCATTCAACATGATTCTTCCTTTAAGGAAAAAGAGCTTCTAACTAGAAGTTTGTACAGATCTAATGGACAGCATGGTGACTATAGTTACCTTGAAAGTTGCTAAGAGAGTAGATCTTAAAAGTTCTTGCCACACACACAAAAATGGTAGTTATGTGAACGATAGATGTGTTAACTAACCTTATTGTGGTAATCATTTTGCAATATACATGTATGTCGAATCATCACGTTTTCACATCTTAAATTGACCCAATGTTATATGTCAATTATACCTCAATAAACCTGGGGCGAAAAAAGAATAAAGAAGAGAGCTTCTTCTGGATCAGAAGCCTATCTGCAGCTTGCCTTCCACATGGATAACAATCAGGAGCCTTGCACTTCCCCAAGCTCTCAGTAATAAATCACCTCACTGAAGCCTCGCATCAAGCCTGTGGGTCAACGTGAATGTTCTCATTTTAGAGACAAAGAAACAGAGGCTCAAAGGCCTTGGTGACCTTGCTCAAGTTGACAAACATGGCAGAGTTGGGAGCTGAGCCCAGATCTTGTGACTCCAAGGGCTGTGTTCATTTTACTCCTTGCTCCAGTAGCTTGTGGTACCTCAGGGAACAAGAGAGATCAAGTCTGGTTGAATGAATTTGGGAGAAAGTTGGGGAGGGTTAGGTAGGGTGGAATGAGAAGGATAGAGCCTAGAAGAGGCTTAAGAATTTGCTCTGTGTCCTGTAGACATTGACCTGATGGGATCTTTAGAATGTGTATGAACAGGAAAAAGGGGAGGTTAGCATCAGGAAAGCCATCTCAGTGCCAGAGTCTTAATGTGAGAAGCTAAAAGCTTAGACTAGGGGGGAGGTCCTGAAATAAAAGGCCTTTGATAGTGAATTGGAGGGTTTTGTGGAGGAATGTTACCTCCTTACTCCAAGAATCTTGATGCAGGAAAAAGTTTTGTTTTCTTTTCTTTTTAAATAGCATTATACTTCCTCCAATGCAGCCAAGTTTCCTCAAAATAGTGTAATGGAAAGAGAATAATCTTTGGAACCATACACAATTGGGTTAAGTCCAGGATACACCACAGTGATTTTTGACTAGAGGCAAGTTATCCAACCTTCCTGAGGGTCAGGTTTCCTCAGCAGTAAAGCAGAGGTGCTATGAGCGCTCTCCGAAGGCTTCCAGGAGATCATTTGCACAAAGCTGGTTAGTTCACTCTCTCCTGGGCTCCCTGAATCTGGCATTTGTTCTGTTAACAGCCTCGCACACCATGCTTTAGTTTCTTTTTTGCTTCTGTCTCCCCTTGTACTCTTTTGGCTCCTTGGGGATTTCACATCATTGCATCTCTAGCATCAATCTTGGCAAAGGAGAGACTCCGAGAGTCTCCTCACGGAGGAATGCTGGGAGAGCAGGAAGCAGGACAGATAGGGTAGCAGGGGTTTAGTTTAGCAAGCTCCAGAAATCTAGACTGTGTCTCCCATTTACTATAAGACCTTCAGCCTTCTCTCTCCTCCCAACCTTCCAAGCCCCCATCACAACCCCTGCCTCCAACCCACAGGCACATGAAGTCTAAAAGGAACAGTTTTAGGATAAAAAAGAAAGTATCTTTTCACAAGGCAGTACTAACTTCATAATAATTAAACGTTGGTGGTATACAGTTGACAATGCTTTTTCACTTCCATTATCATCTCTCTTTTTTTTTTTTTTTGAGGAAGATTAGCCCTGAGCTAACGTCCACTGCCAATCCTCCTCTTTTTGCTGAGGAAGACTGGCCCTGAACTAACATCTGTGCCCATCTTCCTGTACTTTATATGTGGGACACCGGCCACAACGTGGCTTGATAAGCAGTGCATAGGTCCACGCCCAGGATCTGAACCGGTGAATGACAGGCTGCTGAAGCAGAGCACAAGAACCTAACTGCTATGCCACGGGGCCAGCCCCTATCACCTCTTTTGAGTCCAACAACAACCTTCTGTTGTAAGATGAGCAGACAGTACTCTTATCATTGCACATATTAGGAAACTGAGTCTCAGAGAGGTAAAATAAATGTCCAAGGTCATGCAGCTACTAGTTACGGAATCAGAACCAGAAGCCACTCTGTCTGACTCCCTCTCTCTATGCCTCCCTGTGCTTCATCTCTCAAAGATAATGCAAAGCTAAAAATAATGATGGGAGAGAAGTTTCCCCAGCATCTCGGATGTGAGTAGGCTCTCCCGGAGCCTCACATGGGAGTGCTGCACGGCCTACACTTCCTGCTCACTCATCAGACAGGCCTTCAAGGCCTCTGAGGAGAGTGGGTCCTGCTGCACTGAAACAGGAGCTGAATCATTGCGACCGTTGGATGGGAGGAGAATGGCGTGGGTGGTCGTGTCCCAGACAGAAGATGCTTGGCCAGATGGAGATGCGCCTGTAAACTTGGATGGGGCTCCGGTTGTTGCTGGATCCCCGGAGCTGCTCTCTTTTGATTGAATAGATGGCTGAGGAGGCAGCATCCAGGGAGCTACCCAGCAGTCAGGGTAGGGACATGTCCAGGGATGACCAGGGGCCATGCCAACCAGGGGAAGAGGCTGGGGCACTGAGAAGTGCAGACACAAGCTGGTTCTTGGTAAGGAAATTTGGGCAGTAACAACAGCATGGCAAAGATGCTATTTATACAACACCCATCTGGTGAGCATTCTGGGTGCTTCCCTCCAGACACACAACTCAAATACAGCAAGTTCTTATGCTGAAGCTGAGGACTCACTCTGCCATTGCTGAATTGCCTACTAGTGTCCTGTCCAAAGTAATCTCGATCAAATAAAGGCTATTTGAGATAGGCCTCCCTTTCCTCTCTGTAACGATTCTAAGAGTAATCAGGACAGCGACAATTATTCTGTACTCTGTGCTAATTGTTTCTCATCTTTATAACAATCCTGCTAACTCAGTGTCATCATGCTCATTATAAATGTGGGGAAATAGAGATTTGCCAAGGGTAAGCAACTTACCCCAGGTCACACGACTGTGAGTGGTGGACCTCAGGCTCTAAGGCCAGTGGACTGACAACCTGTGCTGGGGTCACTCTCCAGTGGGTGATGGAACGGGGTTGGAATCAGGTCTCTCTGACCTCAAAGCCCAGCCATGCTCTGTGTTTTGACCCCTGCACCTCCGTTTGCCATCTCCTTCCTGCTCCCCTCTTCAAGTGCCCAGGGGAAAAGAATCCCTGAAAGTCATCTTTAGAGAGAGGCAAGATTGTTGCTCTCATTGGCCCAGCACTGAGATCTTATATGGCTTCAATCCTCTGGAACTTGTAGGCAAATTTTCCACTTTTGTCTTTGGCAAATCCAACTGCACATTCCATATTCACAAAGCCGACTGAGACACAGAATCGGGAACTCCTCCTCCTGCCACCTCCACCTTCCTCGGCTCTTTCTCTGCCTGTCCTGTTCTTCCTCATGAGCACATCCAGGCAGTGCCAACAGCGTGGAGTCTGTAGTGGGGCTGGGAGTGCGTCTGGCTCCTCGATGCTCCTTCCACCCGGCAGGGAGTCCTGTGGGAGACTGGGCAGGGTTTGAAGATGTGGGAAGTCATTTGTTTAGGTTCGTCCCACACCCTGTCTAGGATGAGAAGAAAAGAGGGCCAGAGAAAGGATCTCAGAACCCCTCCGAGTGCATTTATAGACATGAATGAAAAGAGAAAATTATAGATCTATAAATCTAACCAAATTTGGAAAAAATCCCAGGAAAATAAGCACTAAGTGCTTATAAATTACTTTAATCTGATGAGAAGGAAGGAAAGGAGGAAACAAGGGAGGGAGGAGGAAAAAATAAATAAAGGAGACCAGCATTTACAGAATACTGCTGTGTGTCTCACACGACAGTGGGGGCTCAGAGACCGGAATGAGACAGACTCTGTTTTCCGTTCAGATTCATCTTGAATGATGTGTGACTTTTGGCAAGTCATTCCCCTCTCTGAGCTTGGGTTTTCCATTTCAAAAAGTGTTGAGTTAACATGGTCTTTAAACTCCCATCCCGGCCTATGCATCCAGAGATGTAGAGTCTTTATAGACCAGTGCTTCCTCCTGCAATAACTGTGAGTTAACAAAGGCTGTATCCGACACCTCATCACTTCACATGAGGGCAGCTGGAGTCCTGGAATGAGTGTCTGCTCTGGGGCTCAGTGCTGGTGCTGACAGGGGAATGGCTCTTGTCTTGTCATTCTAGCATGATATTCTTTCTTCTTATCCAGGACAAGGATCTGCACACTAGACTGGGAAGGCCACCATATGTTACTTGTATGTCTGAGCCATCAGCAAGGATAAGGGGGAACTAAGTAGGTGGGTGAAAATCTGATAGAAGAAGTGGAGAGGAAGAAGGAGACACGACATGTGGGATGGCAGAGGAGGACAGTGGCCAGGATGGCAGATCTGCAGCAAGATCTCTCAGCAAGACCGGCTTGCTTTGTTTAGCAAGACAGCTGAATGCAATGGACTAAGATGGTGATTACTGTCAAGGGACTTGGTTTCTAGTCCTGATTCTGTGACTAACTCACACATACCTTTCCCTTTCGCTGTTCCTCTGTAAAATGAAGGACATGAGGGACCCTTTCAAAGATCCACTTCCACAATCGTATCTTGCTTAGTTACTGTGACACTCTACAGAACACCCAGGACCAATGTGCACGGTCACTTTGCCAGGGTGATTTTCACATCTCTCAGCTTTGTCCAAGGACCCAAGTACTTTTCAACAAAGGGTGCCCGTCTTAGGGCGGGCTGCTTTCGGTGGAATCTCCACTCTGCCGGGGTGACCTGGATGCTGTCCTAAGCTGCCTGCTCTGCCCCCATCTCCTCTACTCTTCTCTATCAGACCTCAGGCTTGGCCATTATTGGTGAAGATCTGTTGAGTGAATTAACACGGTGATTCTTGCATCAACTGGAATTGAACTAGATGTTCTCTGGGATTTGTCCTAATTCTGAGATTAGAGACCTAAACCGTTTCCAGAATCAGAAGAGAGAGTAGGGCATGGCTTCTAGGAAACCAAGATCTTTAGGATATTAAAAAATATATATATACAAGGTTAGGCCTTGTTTTATGCTTTTGTAAATGTAGGTAATGTGTTGTGTAGTACACTCTAGTGGTGGGGCCTCAGAAAGTAAGAAAGCAAGCAAAAAGTTAGAAAAAGAGAAAAGAAGGAGGAAAGGAAGGAAGGGAGAGAGGAAGATAAGGGAGGGAGGGAGAAAGAAAGAGAGGGAGGGAGGGAGGAAAGGAGAGGGAAGAGAAAGGAAGAAAGAAGTTGAAGGAAGAAGGAAATAAAAAAAGAAGGAAAGAAAGAAGGAAACGAAGTGGGGAGGAAGAGTAGCTTGTGGAGAAGGGTATGGGAAGGCTGTAAACAAAAGATGTAAAGAGAAGAAAGGGGGAAAAGAAAAGAGGAAAGGAAGAGAAAAAAGAAGAAAGAAGAGAAGAGGAGAAGAAAGGAAAGCAGAAGGCTGAATGTGCTCCTTGAGGACATGTTTCCAGGCTGCAATCCTGCCCGCCCCCCACGCACAGGCATCTGCCTGCATGACTTCCTCTGAGAAAGAACTCCTGTGACTGTGGAGCTGATCAGGCTGCCCTGGCTGGTTTTCAGCACACAGTCACTGCTGTTTCTGAGGATGCTGGAAGTGGAATAATTAGCACTTGTAGCCTTGCCAGGGCTGTACCCGGAGAAATAGGCTATTGGAGTACACTGTTCGACTGATGGCTTGCTGACCTCTCTTACTGCCTGAAGGTTCCTCTGTGTGTTTGAACTCCTCAGCAAATGTGGAGAGAAGGTGGGAGGAGGATGCTGGAAGTGGGTACTCCACGCACAGACTTTTGATTGCTCTAAGGGGCCCAAAGAGACTAAGCAAAGTAAAGGAATGGTGAAGTAGACACAGTTTTTAGAAGGACGATATCACAGCCTTGTGCAAAGTTCCTTCAGAATCATCTTTATTCGTTTTGTTAATATAATTTAATCAACCTCTTTTGAAATAAATGAATCTTGAGCTTTGGCAGCATACAACCCCGATGAGAATCCTACTTCATCGCTTCATCTTGAGCAAGTAATTTAACCTTTCAGAGCCTCAGCCTTCTCACCTGTACAATAGGGACAACACTTGCAGAATTTGTGAGAATTAGAGACATGCTGGTTGCCTCTTGGTGCACAGCCTGGAACTCAGCATGTGCCCAGCAAATGCTGGGTCTCAGGTTCCTCAAGCATCTGATTCCACTTCTTTCTTCACATTTCCATTCAATCAGGTGCCCCAAGGCATACGTGTTACGAGAAAATGATCATTGATTTTAAAAAGCAAAAGATTTTAGGTGGCAAATATATTCAGAAGGAAATAGAGATAATCAGTGACCAAGGAGGCCACACGATGTTCCTTCGTTTGCCAAGAGGTTGATGGGATTTCGATACCATGGACTCTCTACCCACCCTCTGGGTCCTTAACTGTGGTGCCAGCTCTCTGTCCATTTCTTCCACCTACACTTCTGCTTATCACTCACTCTGGAACCTCGGACATTGTCCCTTCCAGCCTCTCTCAATACTTTTCCCCATCAAGTTGAACTCCAGTAATTTGTTTTCGTAACTCATAGTTTTTACTCTCTTCTGCACAATTTTTGTTTCCTCTGCTGAAAGTTTGAGACTTATTTTTGTATTCTTCTATTTCCTGCCTTTTCTTACCAATTTTTCTAAGGGGAATCAGCTGTTCATACCATCTGGTCATAGTCTCAAGGATTAGAAAAGAGTTTTTAGTGATAAGAAATGTCATCTTTACTTACTTCAGGTATGTAGGCAGGAATCTAGATGCAGAGGGCAAAGCTCTCATGTTTTGTCCTGTTGTGTGTGGCTGTTGATTAATACAGGAGGGTTGTTTGAAGGCCATAGCATACAGATGTACACACACTCACACGCATACATACGGAGAATATGCAATAGATCAGGAATGAAGTAGACTGGTTGGTCTTATAATTCCACCTCTGCCACGATTTTGCAGTGACTTTAGTGTAATTGCCTAATCCTATAAAGCAGATACTAAATTCCAATTTTATAGATGAGAATATTGAGGCACAGAGTTGTGACTTTTTGCTCAATATCATATTTCTATAATACAAACTAGCAAGTATTCAAATTTAGCTTTCCCAGTCCCCAAACCAAGACTTCAAAGTTCAGACTTGCAGCAAAGACTATTCACGGAGCTGTGTCTTTGACTCCATGCCCACACGGGTTTGACTCTTTTGGGTCATACTGCCTGGTCCCTCTGGTATGTACTTGGCAGTCAAAAAAGAGAAGTCTGGTATACCTATTCCATTCTTGGACTCCACTCTTAGGTACTCAACTCACCTTTCATACATTAAATTTAGTCAAATTTATTTAGAGCCAACTTTGTGCCAGACATAATTTAGACTCTTGGGATAAAGAAACGAAAAGGACAAAAGTCTGTTACACCGGGAAATTACACTTTAGTGGGATTTTAGGGAGGCAGAATAAAAACAGATCATTGAATAAGATAATTTCAGATAAATAAGATAAAATTCAAAGGGTTCTTAAGCCCAGGAAGTGAATAATCCAATTTTTGTTTTTGGAGAGACCACTCTGGCTTCTGCCTGGAGAACAGTTTGCAGGGACAAGGGAGAAAGCAGAAAGGTCATTTAGGAGGTTGTTGCAGCAGAAAAGATGAGAGATGATGGCAACTTGGTCTGGGTGGGAGCAGTAGAAGTAAGAGATTTGGAAGGCCTCAAGATATATTTCAGACAGAGCTGACAGTGCATTCTGATGACTGGATGTGGGTGATGGCCCAGTATTTCTTCTAACAATTGTAATGGATAATTTTTAAAAGTTGGGTAAAATGAATAACTAAAAGGTGGCCTGTAGACCGTGAAAGGTTGGAGGGATCTGCAAAAGAGACTGAATGAGAACAGACAGAGAAATGGCAAGAGCGGGAGAGATGTGATCATAAAGTGCAAGGAGTGAAGAGAATTGTTAACAGAGCAAATGACGCTGGGTGATCCAGTAAAGAAGTCGAAAGTGGAAAGAATTAGCTCACTGAATTAGCAGGGATGAAGACGAATTATCATGCCCTGCTGAGTGAATGTGTGGTGAAGAAGTGGAGTCAGAAAGTGTAGCAATCTTGAGCAGTGTGGCTATGAAGAGGAGGGGAGCGATGGAAGGTAAGGAGAGGACAACGCAAAGCCAGGGTTTCCATGCTGGACAGAGGACCTCATGGGATGCTAGGAGGCAGCAAAGGCAAAAAGCAATGGCAGGAGGAGCATCTTCTGACCCACAGAGAGATCCTTACCTTCTGAGACTGACCTGTTTCCTCTTGGGAACCTTCTCTTTCTGAGTTCTTAGCTCCTCTTCCTCTCTCCCTCCCCATGCTCCCTTTCTTCATCAAACTCTATGGCTTGAATTGATTGCTCAGAGCCAGGTGCTAGAAAGGGAGCACGCTGATAAAATAAATTTGCACTCAAGTGTTGGGGAATGAAAGCCTCCACACATTTCCTGGGTTGCTTGTATTTTTGAAGGGAGCATAAATAAACCCAACTGACCTTCTAATAAGTAATGGCTTCTTCAGGAGATGTGAAAGGTGCTATGAAAAATCCAGGGGTGGTAAACTGATTTTGAATGATTTAAGACCAGAGAGTAATGTAGACATCTAACTGAAAATCACCCCCAGGGACATCCGCTTTGCTCCACCATCTCTGAGCCTGGGCCTGTTCATTTAAAAGCTGCTTCTAGAAATTCCTTAATTATAAAATGTGAGTGTCTTTAACACTGGAAGAATCCCACTCAATATGTATTTTATCAAGCACTCTGGATGCTTTTTTTTCATTCTTGGGCGGGGGTGGTGGTGGTGGAGGATCCAAAAGCCACACTGGGAGGCTGAACATGTAAAACAGGAGGATTCAATTAGGAAGAAAGCCTCAGCATCACCCCCCTGGGACCGCACTGCCTCATTCCTGCACGAGATTCCATCTTTGAAATGTCTTCTATACAGAACTCCCCCCCCCGCCCCCCCCCCCCCTTGAAATTTCACAGCTGTGATACAGAGGGACTTTGAAGGGCGGAAGGACAAGCGGGATTTTTCCTTCCTTCATGGTCATATTTAACAGCCCGTTCCCAAATGGTATTAATAAACATTTAAACTTCAAAAACTTAGCTTGACATTTCTACATCCTTTCCATTGTTGCTATGTTTTTGTCTTTGTCATTACACAGATGATTTCTTATGGTACACATGGTTCTATAAGGGGTTCAGATGCCTCTGGGTTCAGAAGTGTGTGTGCTTGTTGAGTTTCTATAGGTGCTGAGAAGTATTAGGGTAGTAATTGTTGCTTTAGGAATAGGCATCTAGGGGTGTGGGTCTGAAAATTGGAAACTCCAAGACCAGTACATGGGGTACAGGAAGTAAAAGTACAAATATTCTTTTGACAAAAGGGACAAATGAGATGGGACAGTGGGACAGTGGGTGCTAGCTTACAGTCTTTCATTTGAATCCCAGATATACTACAGGCTTAATGCATGATTTTGAGCAAATCATTTAGTCATTCTGCCTCAGTTTTCACATCTGTAAAATGAGGATAATAATGCTTTCCGCAGGGTGCCTTGAGATTTAAATTAAATGGTAATTATGTAAATGACATTCACTTTCTGAGGTCATAAGAAATGTGTATATATATTGGTCTCTGACCTCAGTTTCTGACACAGAACTCCTAAAACCCTTGTAAATTGAGATGCTAGGATAATCTTTTGTTCTAACATTCAGTCTTTAGCCCCAGTTCCTGACACACGGCTCCTAAGATCTTTGTAATTTCCTGAGTGATGGGAGTGTCTGACATTGAGCTCCTAAATCCCTTAGACTTCCCTGGGTTAATAGCAATGTCTTTTGTTCTAAAGAGGCAATTCTTGGTGGGCTTCTGGGTGGGGACTGATCACCAGAAAGACCAAGCCACCATTAGAAGCTTGGAACTTTTAGCCCCACCCTCCATTTTCCAGAGGGAGGAGAGCAGCTGGAAATGAGGTTAATAACTGGTCATGTGTATGTGATGAAGCCTCCATAAAAATCTCAGTAGTATGGGGTTCAGGGAGCTTCCCAACTGGTGAACACATCCAAGACCTGGGAGGGTGGTGCACCCCAACTTCACGGGAACAGAAGCTCCTGTGCTCGGGACTCTTCCCAACCTCACCCTATGTACCTCTTCATCTGGCTGTTCATCTGTATCCTTTATCCTATTACTTATTATATAATAAACTGGTAAATGTAAGTAAGTAGTTTCCCCAAGTTATGTGACCTGTTCTAACAAATGATTGAATCCAAGGAGGGGTGTGGGAATGTCTTATTTGCAGCCAAGCTGAACAGAAGTTGTGGGTAATTTGGGGACCTGCTCCTCGAAATTGGTGTCTAAAGTGGGAGACAGTCTGATGGGACTGAGCTCTTCACTTGTGGGGCCTGTGCTAACTCAGGCTAGTGTCAGAATTGAATTGAATTGTAGGACATCCAGCTGGTGCCTCTGAGAGTTGCTCTGTATGGGGAAAAACCCCACACATCTGGCATCAGAAGTATTGTGTATGTGAGTAAAGGAGAAACACCTGGAGTGTTCTTTCTTTTATATCACATAGACATTGTTTGATAAGTAATGATTATCATTAATGAATTAATAGTAGTATTCATAGGTACAGGAAGAGAAAGAAGAGGAGCAAGTAGTTGGAGAGCAAAAGGGCTGATTAGTGGCAGAGGTTGAGGAACACGGTTTGTTAGTGTCCAGGCAATGAAGGAGTCTTAAAGTTTTCCAGGAAGGCTAGGACTTGATGCCAGAAAACTCAAGCTCAGAGGATAGAGTAGAAGAAGAAACTAGCAGTGAAGGAACTAGGAGCCCTAAATCCTTGGAGAGCCCCTATCTGGAAGCATATCTGTTCAAAGGCCATGGGGTGACTGAATCTATGGATGAGCAGCTTCAGCCACATGCCTGGACAAATGCTGGACATGCTGACTCTGTCTGCTGCTTGTCGGCATTTGATACAAGACTCTCTCCTAGGAAGTACTTTGTGGATAATTTTACCCAAATGGAAGCATGGGTCCTGGTGACCTTGACTCCATGTGACAATGAGAACTGGGGCTAGGGAAGAAGGATAGCATTGCAAGGAGTACTGGGGATCCATTTCCCACCTTTTCTGAAGAAACACAGAGTGAGGGATACGTGTCGGAGACGCCCTGGTCTCTAGATGGCGGTCTGTAAGAAGACAGTCATCACCTCCTAGTTGGGGAAAATGAAGTGAGGTTTTATGCTCATCTGCGGACATCATTTCTCAGAAGTCCCCACATCTGCCCTTTGCTCGACAGTAATGGGTGATTTGGTGCTGGGAGACTGAGTGCTGAAGAAGGAGGATCCTGGGCTTTGGGACCAGATGTATATCCGTATACACACACACATCCACTATATACGTGGACTGGCAAATCGTAGTAGAAAGGGCATCTATTTTGTTAGCGCTTAAGGTTGTTATGGTTGGCTAGCATAGACCCATAAGCCCATGGGCCTGACTGTGCTTCTGCTTGGGTCAGAAATGCTCTAGTAAGTGGCTCCGTGTTAGTGTGGAACTCAGAGTTCAGGGACACAGAGCCAAGTGACGGAGCCTGAGGAGCTGGAGATGCTTTATGTTTCTAAAATCGAGCTTTCATCATGCTATTGTCCTGGTGAAAACCTTTCCCTTGCTCCTGATCACATTCCGAATAAAATGCCACCTTCCTCTCAGAGCCTGCAGTGATGGTCATGACTAGTTCTGGCTCAGTTCTGGCCTCGTCTCATTCCATGTGCCCTCAAAATCCTGCCACCTGCATTTCATTACAGTTTCCAGTTTCCTTTGTACCCTTGCCTTTGCACCTTCTGTGCTCTCTGCCTGGAATGACTTTCCTGCTCCAGGAACAGGAATTCACCCTTAAAACTGAGCTCTGTGTTTGATGCCACAGCAAAGCCAACTTTGATGTGTTAAGAGTCCTTCCAAGCGCACACTTCTCACTGCCCTTGGCCCAGAACTGACGGTTGTTTGGTTTAGGTTGTTAGCTTACTAGACTGTGACCCTTCAGGGTAGAGAGGTCAGTGTATTTCATCTCTGCACGTCTTGAGCCTAGTACCTAGCCTGGAAAATATTTGTTCAATAGATAAATGATTGAATAACTTGGTTTTCTGCCCATAGCATAATATTTCTCATGGTGTGATTCTCAGACCACCTGCATCAGCATATCCCTGGGGAGCTTGTTAAAACTGGAAGGTTCTGAGCCTCACCCCAGATCTCCAGCATCTCTCGGGTGAGGTCCTGATATCTGCATTGCTAGCAAACTTCCCAGGTAATTATAGTCACGCTGATGTTGAAAATGCCTGCTAGAGCAGAGAGAGGCAGGGAAAGGCTGCTAGAGTCAGACATTGGCAAGAGTGAGAGCCTGCTGGGTGGATGTCGGATGCTGGGAGAGTGGGCAGTAGGACCCTCTTGTTATAGAGCTTTCTAGTTGGTAGTCGTAATAGTCTATTGGCTAGCTGTAAGAATGACACTGCTTTAAGAAAAGTTTCAACTTGTAGTCAGTAACTTTTCTCAAGAAACAATAGTAATATATCAATCGTTTCAAGAATATTTCCATCCAAAATGGAAAAGCTAAACTTTTAAAAGCTAAAGAATAAATAAATTAATTATTTGGAAGATTAACTCATACAAAAAAGCTTATGGGTGAATTTCATAGAGAATAACTGATATACAACATACATACTCTAAGTTCATTTTAGGCAGTTCATTTTTGTCCTTGCCACACTCACCAACTGGCCTCACCGACTGAGCCCAACAGAAAGAGTCCAGGAGAACCAAATGACCCAAGGATAAGTGGGTTTAGTTCACAGTAGACAATGTTACAGAGTGGAAACTGCAGGGCATTTGTAGACCGGAAGACCCAGACTCAGATCTCATGTCTAGCTCTCACTCACCCTGGGTCCTTGAGTGTCTATATCTTCCCCTCCAAACGGGCAGGCGATAACTCAATTATGCAGTTCGTATGAGCATTATGTTTAGTAGTACCTAAATGCCAGGAACTTTGCAGATATTATCATTAAAGAAATTGTTGTTATTCCGGATGGGAAAACTGAGATTTGAAGAGTGTAGGGACTTTGCTGTGGTTGCTTAGAAAGCAAGTGATGGAGTTTGACTTTGATTCCAAGTTGGTTGTGATAAGGGATGTCGCAATGCCCAGTGTCTGGTAAAATATCAGTGAATTTAAATCCTTCCTGTCCTATTGCTAACAGGATTCTAAAAGATAAAACAAAATGTGTGGAGCATCTCAGATCTCTTGAATCACGTTTTTGGCTTCTCTGTAGAAACAGCCAATATCTCTCGTAGTTTCTCTCCATCTGGAAATATTAAATGTCTGTCTCAGGGCACAGGTGACTGACATGGTGGGAAGGACCAGCTGCTGAAAGATTGACCCTGAAGGTGGCCAGGATCAAAGTGGATGTGGGCTTTGTAGATCAAAGGAGTCGCCTCCCCCATGGAGTGACCCAGAGAGCCAAAGTCAGGGCAGCCGGCAAGCCCAGGCTGCGGGAACATTGTGCTCCCATCAGTTCCTGTTCTAATTAGGCAGCCAAGTGCATCAGCTAAGGCTTCTGGGTGGTCTGAATGGGACTCTCCAGTTGCTAACCATCGCTGAGCTCTGACGGGAGGTCCCTAGCTATGCAGAATGGTGGTCAGGCAGCCAGGGAGATTAAGATCCTACCACCCAGATGGGCAGTGGGCTCCCAGCCTTGAGGTCATCATGGTTGTGGAAACTCCTGTTGTCCTCAGGAGCCTATTTTAAATTAGCCGGTGGTTTCACAAGTCGGGCTTAAAGATGAGGCGCTCAGAGCCCCCAAACCACTTTTCCCTCTCGGTGTCGGTTTGCTGGCCTCAAGAGAAAACGTCTTTTAAAGGTCTGTACTGTTAGAACATTGGATAAGGACTCCCACATTGATGCAGAGGAAATAATGATTAAAGCTCCAGTT
The DNA here is from genome assembly GCF_021613505.1 of Equus quagga. Taxonomy (NCBI): domain Eukaryota; kingdom Metazoa; phylum Chordata; class Mammalia; order Perissodactyla; family Equidae; genus Equus; species Equus quagga. Next base: position 129,135,926 of record NC_060271.1, on the reverse strand, counting down.
ACGAAGTGTTTATTAAATACTGGCACTTTACACGTCTCTCAGACCCTCACAAAGTCCTGCTGGTGGCTATGGTTATCCCTATTTTACAGAAAATAACCCCGAGGCTCCGAAAGATAAAACGACTTTCACAAGAACACATAACTCAGAAGTGGAGGGACTAGGACTTAGCTCAGTCATTTGGATTCCAAACCCACATCAACTGTCTAGTGCCACGACAACCGTGGGTGACAAACAACCATGAACCTTCAGTGGCAAACAACTCTCAGCATTTACTTTTGCTCCCCAATCTAAGGGTGAGGCGGCAAGGTCTGCTATTTTGGACCAGGCTCCACGGGTTGGGACTGGGCTCATTCCTGGGTCTTTGGTCAGCTGCTGGGTTGGCTGGGGCAGGCTCATGTTGGATGGTGTTGGCCAGGAAGACCCCTCTCTGGACCTAGTGGCCTCTCAGCCTCCAGCATGCCAGCCCAGCTTGTCCTCTGGGAATGGCAGCGGTCTATGTGCAAGAGCACAGTGCACCGGCATGGATGCCCACCTGTCACACTGTCACATCCACCTCATCATATCGGCCAACACAAGGTAGAATATCATGTTGGTGTTTGTGCTGAATGTTGTGCGGAATCTGTTTTTGGTAGAATATTCAAGCGGAGAAAATTCCCTCTGTAGATGGGGGAAGCTCTGCAGTCACGCTTGCAAAGATGCTGTTTGTATATAAAGAGGCCATTAACTGGGGCCCTTACTGCAGTCATTTAACCAAAAACCTGTCATCTTTCCACTATATCAGTGTGCCGCTCGAGAATATTGAGGAGTTTTGTACGTTTTATTTTTAGTAAAGAAGCTAGAACTTCAATATTACCTTTTTCTTGGTTTAAGTAAAACACATACTTAAGTTGAAAGATGTATAATTAAATTCTCACCAAATTTATTTTTACTATAATTGACACCTAATAAAAAAGGAGAGAAAATGAAACGTACAATTCTTGACTGTCACTGTGTTTTAGGATTATAGACTGAGGGTTTAAGCTCACAGAACACTGCAAGGGCAACTGATGGATTCTGCGATGAATGCAAAGTCCTCTGTGTGGTACTCTGGAGTGTTACCCATATGGCTCCATCTTCTCTCCAACCCTTGCTCCTAACAAGCCCCCTCTCATCTCCGCTTCCTGCTTCCAGCCATAAGTGATTCGTTTTCCCCCAAACCTGCCTCGCTGTCTCCATGTTTCTGCACAGGCTGTTCCTTCTGTCTGGGATGTCCTTCCTGTTTTCTTTCTTGCTAACTCCTCCTCATCATTCGCCTCTCAAGGGGACGCTTTCCTGTGCATGCACACCTGAGTTAGCGCTCTTCACTGTGCCTGAACCCCTCTCTACACTGAGTTCCCCAGGGACAGCTGTCATCTGCATATTTCCAGTACCTGGCATACTCACAGTAGGTGGAGAGTGGTCATTTGTCAAATAAATGGCTACATAAATAAACTATCCACCTGCTTTGAATGTTATTTATTCTTTGAGGAAATGACTTCTATAAATAAATAGTTTTAAAACTCAGAACTCCTCGTGCAATTTTTGCAATTAAAATCATGCTGTCCTTAACTGTTTCTTTACATCATGGGTTAAAGGGGCCTTTCTTGACAGTCACACATGGTGGGTTGGCTGGAAAGCCATGCAGGCTGAGTAGAGACATCGCATTTGAGGAAGCAATGCCTCAAGCCATGTAACATAGTTCCAGGTCCACAAGTTCTGTCAGAGCTCAATGGGACATCTTTATGAGCTGTTTCTAGAATTCCTTCCAGCCCCTGCTTCATTCTGTTTGTCCCAACTCCTGGGTGTATGTGAACACTTGTGTTATTGGCCTTCCATTCTGTAACACAGCCAGCACCCAAAGAGGGCGTGCTGTTCAAAGAATGAAGGTGTGTGCAGGAATTTCCATAAACAGCCCCATCTTGAAGGGTTTAGTGGTGAAGTAGGGTGGAGTGAAGGGTGTCAAAGATACAAAGAAGGAAGACCAAGTGAACAAGCACTGAAGTTTAAGATAATTCACGTAGACTTATGCACACATATTATTGTCTAAGTATAGTATATGTGCATGCATGTATAAATTTTGGTATTTAACATATAAATGTATATTTAAATTATGCATTTATCTCTCTGCTTTGTCTATGTATATGTACGCATATTTGTACATTTCTGTATATACACATGCAGTGAATGTAAATGTATACTTAGGTGCATATTTGACATGCATGTTACATAAGTACCACGCACTGAGCGCGCGTAGCTGTGATTAACATTTTACTTAGATGTAAAGCAAAGCTCATCTGTATGTATGCATGTACATAAATATATACGTAAATGTGTAATAGGTCATATATATATGTAGTTATTTGTGTGTATATATTTGTGCGATGTAGCTATCTCTGATTCTTCAGATGAGTAAGTATCCATAAATGCTTTTCTACATATGCAGATATATAGACACACACTTGCATGTAGCCTTCTCAAGTCCTAGATTTAAAATACATAATATGGATGTTTTTGTACAAGAAATATGGAGGAAATTCAAGACTGTGTTTAATTATTTTTTTATTTCCAAGAGTGTCTGGGAAAGTACTTTGCATACAGTAGGCGCTCATGAATATCCCTGTTGATTATACCTTTCAAAATGAACTGCATTTGTGAAGGTAACGCTAATTACTAGAACAAATAAACTTAAAATCGGAGTGGGACACTGGAGACTTGGGCCCGCTCCTGTTCCCGGGCAATGTTCCTTTCCTTTTCTTGGATTCTGTTTCTTCCTCTTTAACAGGAGGATATTGTATGAAACGGCTCCAGATTCTTTGTTAGTGATTACATGCTTTGCCTTTTTATTTTTGGCAGTCCTTAAATGGACACCCAGACTCAGCCATGCAACGTTTTTAGAAATCGAGCTGCATGGGCAATGAGGGAAGAGAGAAGAGCTCTGAAGTTCCATTCTTTTGAAGGCTCCTATTTGAGATTTGTGATTTCCTAAACAGCCCTGCTAGAGACAGTGTGCTCTTCAATTGCAGTTCATGAGGTTTGTGAGGAAGAGAAATCTTAAAAGAACCAGCCATAGGCATTCACTAACCTGCTGTTATTGTCAAACTCTGTGCTTTTGGAGGATCCAGATGTGAAGAAAGCGTCAGGTAAAGGGGATTCCATTCCTATATTGTCCCTTATTAGCTCCTTCCTTTAGAAAAACACATAGCCTTTCCTCACAGGTAAGAGAAAGATTATAGTAGTGCTCTACCTATCCACGGAGCCTTGTTCCAAGAATCAAATGAGATCACTTATAAGCTTTGCAAATGCAAAGTGATTTTGTTGAGATGGTAACGATAACTGGCATCTGCTATTCAGGTTTATCAAGCGTGGTAGCGAAGCCAGGCATATACTCTTGAATGCTGACTAGAACAACAACAAATCTCAAACATAAGTGACTCCAGTCTTCCGGGGTATTGACAAATGCTGGGCAGAGGCTTTCGAGCCATGATGCGAGAGAACACCCTGGGATCCGTGGTCAGGGAAGGCTTCCCGAAGAAGGCTGGTTGATCTGTGCCTTGAAACATGGAGATTTCCATCTATAGCGAAGAGGTGGCACAAGGATCTCCAAAGAGAGGGTGCCCAGGTACCCCAGACCATCTGGTACCCAGGCAGACATCTAGAGTGAGCTTACCAGAGATGTTGGCTGCAGGACCTCTGCAAGATGCTGGACTAGCCCAAAGTTTCTTCACTTTTGGTCCATAAGCCCTCCAAGAGGTCTGTGGATAAAATTTAGGAGTTTGTGACCATGCATAAGAAAACTTATGTCTTTATTTTCATTAACTTCCAATTGAAATTTAGCATGTCCTTTAATTATGAATGTAGGTGGTAAACCGTAATCATATTTGCAGTACCTGTGAAATCAATAGATATTGTAGATATTTTCATATCCCATTACAGTTGTTGTAGATATCTTGAAATGTTTACACTCATCACTACTTCAAAATTATGGTATTTATTAGATCACTGTTAGATTTTTAAAATGTAGTATGGTATAGAAACACAAATATTATATCATGCATTTATTTTAATACGAATAACTGTATTCCAATATAATTTGTTTTTAAACACTTTTAAAATATTATGAGAATGGGTTCATATGCTTCACCACACTGCCTAAAGGACTACATGGCACAAAGACAGCTAAGAAATCCTGGGTAGGACAAATGAGAGATGTTATCCAGCATGACGGAGGGCCAGCTGAACCATGAGCCAGACTTGTGCTCAACTGTGACATTGGAGCTGTGGTGCTGGGCAATAGTCATAGGGAGGAAGACAAAAATGCAATGGAGAGGCAAGCACGATAGCAGAAACTAGAAATTAGGATTGGGTAGGAAGAGAAGAGTTGAGCCATCAATTTAGATTCACGGTTGACAGCATGAGGATGTTAGTAGTGACCAGGTGAGTTAGACTGAGAAGCTTAAAGGACTTCATGATATTTGTCATAGCAGCAATTACAATGTCAATAGCCAACTGATCTGAGTATTTATGTGCTCGGCACTATGCTAAGTATTTCACATGGGTAAACTCATTTGACAACACCATTGGTTTATGTTTAAGAAACTGAAGCTCAGAGAGATTAATTCACCTGCCCACAGTCATGCAAGTAGAATGCTTGGATTTGAACCCAAGGAGTCCAAATGCTCTGCGGTTTACTACAATGGCACAAAGTTTCCTCGGCAAGCACAATCCCGCTTGTGGAGGGTAGCAGAGCCAGTGGGCTCTCTGGGCTGGCGGCATGTATTATGCATTTTGAGTCTTTCCTTGGTGGGGCTACTTTCTACCATTTCATTGGTTGCATTCCTGAGTAATACAGTAAGGGGAACGTTGGCCATCCTAGTTGAATCTGGAGAGTTCTTCCTGGAGTTGACCCGCAAGAGGCCTCCATTAACCTTATGGAGGCAGGAGGAGGCAGGAGGTTCTGTGTGCAACACAAGTCAGAGACAATCACCTTGTAACTATTTTTAAATACAAAAACAAAAAGAGCCACAACAAAATAACACTAGAGCATATATTTCAAATCGAGCACAATTAACTTTTCTCATCTCTTCTCCATGTGAAGTTTAAGAAAATGCGAGCTGGTGGTAAGAGGATGGCATCCAGAACCCACAAGCTCTCCTTCCAAGCAAAGCAGAATTAAACAGATTTCCAGGAACCTGCTCACCCACGGAGTGGGGACCTCAGGCTAAGGTGTGTAAATTCCCAGAGAAAGGAAAGACCTGAAAAGCCTCAAGGTCTCTTTCAAACTTCACTAGACCCTTGAATTCTTTCTACAGCATACTTTCTGACACTTGATTGATCAGCATTTATTTGAATTCTTTTGGGGTCTTGAAAGTTGCTCCCTCCAAAGGTGGCCCAGTACATGCTAGACTTTATCTTTACAGTGTTTCCATCGTGCGAATTCATAGTTCTCTCATGTAGCTTGCACTTTCCCGTTTGTGATGATATCTGAGAAATTAATTTTAAACAGTTAAACCTGATGTGACAGCGGAGCATATTTGTGGTAATGGAAACAATGAACTGAGCAATCAAATAAGGTCTTACATATCTCCCCTCTCCCAGCCAACACACACACACACACTTCTTAATTATTAACATTTCAGTTAATTTAGATCTTACTGAATCAAATGCATAAGTCTTAGTAACAATTCAATTTTTGTGTAATTTAGTCACATAAGAATTTCTTTCTTTATTTTGGTTTCTTCACTTGGGTTTAATTTTGAGAAGAAATATTTTATTGTCATTCCTCTTCTCTCATGGCATATGATGTTGTACAACCTGGGTTCTTTTGTCAGGCTATGTGCTATGTGCTTTTGTTTAATCTTCATAATGATGATATGGGTAGATATTATTATCCCAATTTTACAGAAAAGAAAAATGGGACTCAGAAGGACTAAGAGTACTGGATGAGAGAAGACGCCCAAGTAAATGTGAAAGCCAGGCTTCAAATACAGGTTGATTTGTCTTAAACTTTAAGTCTTACACTAGTACCATACACTATCTACCTCCTACACAATTTACCACATTATTTTGTAACGCTTACTTATTTGCTTCCCCTACAAGATTTTGATGTCCTTACGTACAAACAATATAACTTAATCAACTTTGAGTTTTTTATGTCTAATAGAGTGCCTTGCGCAGAGCGAACACCTAACAAATTAATGATAAATTATTAAATGAATGAAAGCTTGACCACTTTATTTAGCCATCTGCTGGATATTCTATGTATTAAAGAAAAAACTTGGAAACCCACTACTTTCCTGGATACATTTATTCCAATAAGACATGTAAGGCTAAATATATGTATAGCTGGAGAATTTTACTGTAGACAATGATGGAGAGGTTAGAGTCTGCTGTTTTCTGTCTTGAGGCAAACCAGGTGATTTGTCACATGGGGTGGGAGAGGATTCTTGGAAAAGGGATCTGAGAGGATGTTAGGGTCAAAGAGAGGATGTAGAAGTTGAACCATGGTTCACACAAGAACTGGGAACAACTCCAAAGGAAAAGGAATTCTAAAAGAAAGGAATTTATTTCTATCTCCTTAGAATTCCATTCCATTGTATGAACAATGTTTGGAGAAAGGAAGAAGAGAGAAAAGGAAACAAAGATTGTGTTTTCCTAAGTTGTTCTTTGTCAGGCAGCTGCAACACAATGGAATGAGAACTAGATGTGGAGGCAGGGAGGCTGGGGTTCAAACCCTGTGCTCTGACATTTATTAGCAGTGGGCGAACTGCTTCATATATTTAAATCTTCATTTCTCATCTGCAAAACATGGTTGATAATATCCAACTTGAAAACTGTAACCAAAATTAAACGAGATAATTGTCGTGAAAACATCTAGCATAGTGTCAGCCACATATTAAATATTCTGAATATGTTTACACAGATGACTAAGAAGAGCCCTGGTCTTCCTAAATCTGTTCCAGGAAAGCCCGTCATGCTGGGAACTGTTGGACAGTCTAGTTCGTGAATAGCAAGAAAGATTTGACCTTCCATGTCCCCACTGATCATACAGTTGAATAGCCTTGGTGAGACACTAATTTGAAACAAATGTAGACTAGAAATATGTTTTCTAAGCAAACTCTCTTCTCGAGGGAGTATGGAGGAACTTCTTTGAATCCCTTTCTACCTGCCTTCAGCACAGATCTCTGGGGTTGAGGTTATGGACTGCACTAGACTAAAGCACACAAAGATGAAAAGACGGTGCCCCAGTTCTCTAGGAAATTATGGCTTGGTGAGTCATAAATATCCAGTGGGTGTTTTTACATGCCCGGGAGGGGTATTGTGCTGACTCAGTTATATACTGAGATGCAAGTGCCAATTCCCAAGCTCCTTTTCCATTGTAGAAACTTTCACATATAGTATCTCACTTAATTCTCTTGGAAATACCACATACTGTAATATCTATCTATGTGTTTAGATGACAAAATGAAAACTCAGAGATCAGATAATGATTGCAAGTTATTAAATTCAAGAGAAATAAGAACTTTGAAAGTTAAAAATACTTTTTGTATATAAATAGATATGGTGAAGAGCATCTACACAAAATCAAGGAAAATATTATTATAAGTATTCAGTTTATTTGGGGAAGTAAGTAGATGTTTCATAACTGTTCTCTTTGGAAAAAAAGAAAGAAAGAAAAAATAGAGAATAAAATTTTATCTGTATTAAACTGAAACTAGGGAATGAATGTGAACATTAACGATAATAGTTCAATAACTGTTATTTTACATTAAGTAGTTTTTCTTTTGAAAACATCTATTCTGACTTGATACTATGTCTAAATTGATTCCATATTGACTACCTCTCTTCATAAACCATAAATTCCTCACTTATGACATCTTTATTTTGATTCTTGTTTCACGCACATTTTTCAAGATCACAGATGTTCTGGTTTTTAAGATCTTTTATCATGAGAATCATTTCATTTTTTGTTGTCTTTATGCATAGTGACTTTGCTGGTTATAAAAAACATTTGGATCATACAACTTTCAAATCTCTGCAGAATTTTTTTTTTTAATTTTATGCTGGTTTCTAATATTGCTGAAGCAATGTCTGAATTGGAAGAATTTAGGTTCTTTTTTTTATTAATCTCAGCCTAGAAATTGATTTCTGGTATGCTTCTTTATACTTGAAACTTACTAACTTCATCAAAATATGCCTCGATCTGTTTTCTTATATATTTTTTCCTGCAATACCATATATTATAGTCTTTATTGTGATGGTATAGTGAAATCCAACCATATCTTCCAAAAGTGAAAACATTTATTTCTCACTCTCTGATCAGCTCATAGGTTTGTGGCTTCTTTATGATCAGCTGAACTCTCCTGGCTTAGGCCCACCTCCCAGCCCTGGGTTGACACATGTGTTCCAGGAGTCTTCACTCTGGAGCCCAGGCTAAAGGAACCATGAGACCTGGAGCATGTCTTTCTCATGAAAGAGGTCAGAAGCTCAAAAGAATGACTGGAAACATGTGATAACTCTTCAGACCTTGGCCTGGAACAGCAACCATATTCCATTAGTCCAAACAAGTCCTATGGCCAACCTTGAAGTCAATGTGATGGAGAAGTATTCTCAGCCTGTGGGAGTGGGAGTGGGTGGGGAGGAATTCAGGTCTTTATTTCAGGAAACATTTTTTTATATCTTTGGAATATTTTGTTTAATTTGTTCCACAATCTCTTTCAGATCCTGGTTAATAAGATGTTGGCTCTCCAGTAGCTATTCTTCATATCTGCCTTTTACCTTTGATTATTATATTATATTTATTTATCTTTTCTTTCTCTGCCATTTTCAAGACTGAAGTAAGTACAAAATAAATGATCAAGTAGGCAAAATTAAGAGTTATAGGGGGCCGGCTCCGTGGCTGAGTGATTAAGTTTGTGCGCTCTGCTGCGGCAGCCCAGGGTTCGGATCCTGGGTGCTGACATGGCACCGCTTGTCAGGCCTTGTTGAGGCGGCCTCCCACATCCCACAACTGGAAGGACCTGCAACTAAGATATACAACTATGTACCGGGGGAGTTTGGGAAAAAAAGATTGGTAACAGTTGCTAGCCTAGGTGCCAGTCTTTAAAAAAAAAGAGTTATAAATATTCACAAATAGAAGGCAAATTTACTTGTATTTTCAGATGGAAGATTGTCAACTTTGAAATGTAAGAAGACCACTAAAACTCTTTCATAAAGTTTTGGCTACTTTAAATTTGTTGGTTACAAAATATTTACAAATTAATTTTCATGTACAGCAAAAATAAGTACATAGCAAATGTTAAAAAATTACCCTAGTCACAATAACATTAAAAATATGACATAATTAGATCTTAGCTTAAATACAAATATTTACAGCCTCTATGAACAAAATTATAAAACTCTTCAGACAGATGTAAACAAGATTTGAATACATTGTACTAGAATAGAAAATCTCAACATTGTAAAGGTGCTGGTTAAACTGACCTGTATATTCAACTTAATGGAAATACGAATTTTAATAAAATAAGAAGATTTTTCAATTTGTCTGAAAGAGTAAGCTTATTGAAGTTCTTAACACATTTTCGGGGAAGTAAGAATAATGAGAGAGGACTTGCTTCACCAAATATTTAAACCTAATATAAAGTCAATGTAAATAACAGACCTTGGTGTTGACATGGGAATTTATTAACAGCTCAGTGAAACAGTAGAAAACGCAGTAATCTATGCATGTGTATGATGGGGCTGAGTATGCCATGAAGGTGGTACTATGAATAGCGAATCAGTAAATATCCTTGAGACAACTAACTAGCCTTGGGGAGAGAGTGAAGGAGGAATAAACTTCTGTCTTCAACTCACTTGTAATGTACATAATAAGTTCAAAATTTAATTAAACTCATTTAAAAAAATCATACTATAGATGCACTAGAAGAAAATATTGGTGACTATTTTTACAATCGGGGTGTGGAAGACATTTCGAAATTCCACCTCAAACCCAGAAACTATAACTACGAGTTTGACGGATTTGAGTCTATTAAAATGTCAAACCTCTGACTAACAAAAACACCATAATTGAGGCTAAAGTAAAAGAAGCTTGAAAAAAAATTGCAACATATATGACATTGTGTGGCAAATGTTGTCATAAAGTGATAAGAAAAAAAAGAAATTATCACAATTAAAATGGATGAGAGATTTGAATAGACAATTTATAAAAGAAGAAAATACAAGTGGCCACTAAACATATTAATGACATCCAATCTCATTAGCATTTCATATAGTCAATCAATCAAAAGTTATAGCTTTTAAAAAATGTATGTCATTTACCAATACTTCAGTCCTTGATAATGCAATAGAAACTCTCTTAACCTCCAGTTAGCTGACTTGATTATTGATCTAGGCATTCTCTACCAGGATGCTACTCTCCTCTTCATTAGTCATATTAGCCCTTACCAATTTAATTACGTTTGTTCTCAGACTTGTTTATGTCAGTTTACTTGCTATGTCAATTACTTAATCTAATTGAGTCCGTTTTAAACTAGTGAATACAAAATAGAGATCTTGTTACTGTAAGGTTGAGTGCTTTGGAGAGTCTCTGAAAGTGTGAATGAATTAAAAAAAAAGTTCAAATAGACTAGAATAAAAGTAAACATAAAAATCCTGAAGTAGTCTGCAGAAAGATTGCTTCACAAGTGCTTTGAAGTCCCTGTACTCTGGAAAGAAATGGACCTTGAAGATGATAGAGAAGGAATCATGATTAACTTAGGCAAAAAGGAAAATAAGGATTGTTAACTAGTAACTAGACAAAAAATAAAAAAGCTACATCCAAAGATTGGCCCAGTGCAAATTCAACAGCAAATGTGTGAAGGCTTAAATGTTGGGAAAAACCTCACAGTGTCTAGATATTTCACACTGGGAACCATATTTTGGTCCAACTAACCTATGCAAACATTTATAAAGATTAGAGTCATTTTTCAATTGAGAAATTTTGATTGGAGAAAAACTACAATTAGGTGAAACAAGTCCAAATTACAAATTATCATCTACCAAAACAATGGCATACAAAGTACAAGAGGAAACACCAAGAAACCAAAATTCCAAAGAAAAATATCACATCTCCAACAATAATGCCACTGGAACTCACAAATTGCCATTTCTCATTTTTAGCAAATCAAAGAATCCTAAAATTTTAAAAAACATAAATCAATTATCATTGCCAGTTTACTACTGCTCACAAAAATCAACAAGAAGGGATTCTAAACTACTTAAGGAAAACTTTTAATTTCTTTTCCATGGATTTACACGTTACACTTACCTGAACAGCTTCTTATACCAATTGTGAGGCTCCTAAAGAAGATGAAAAGGCCACGTGTTTACCAGTCTCTGTGGTCCTAGAACGTGTAGTGAAAAGCTACTAGAAAAATATTTTAGTTATGTTTTAGAAAAATAAAATAGGAGACATGAATATATTCCTTAAAGAATCATTTAAAGCTAGCAACTTCATTGATGTTCTTTACAATGTAGCATCAGTACCTCCCAGTTCATTTATTGCCATAGCTTCAAAAAGCTGTTGTCTGAGACTGACTCTGCTGCAGAAAATCCTGAACTATGAGACAAACTAAAAAGACATAATTTGTTAACTGACCTCAAACCAATGAATTATTTATAGTCTGTCTCCACCTCTAGAATATAAGTTCCAAAAATGAAGGGTTTTTATGTGATGCCACTCCATTGCCCAGATTAGTATTCAGTGCATTGTAGGTACATGAGAAATATTTGTTGAATAAATGAGTAAAGAGATGGAAACATCTGATTTCTGAGGTCCCAACAGCAATATTATTCTACGGGATTATTATTGTATACTAGGAAGAGCACAGACTTTGGAATTGGAATAGGAACTCCTACTCTGCAACTTTCTTGTTTTGTGATCTGCTCAGCTTTCTTGTATATAAAATAAGAATTAGACCTTTTAGACTTGTTGATCAAATTAACTGAGATAGTATTTGCAACTTATCTGGTATATAGAAAGTTTTGATAAATGATATCAAGGTCAACGATGATGATGGTGGTGGTGGCGATGGTGGTACTGCTGTAGGTGATGTAGAAATCTAAATTTTCACCGAGTGCCTTTGGTGAGCAGGGTATTTTTTTGGTCTCCAGACAGCACTCTCATGCTCAAAAAAGGCCACACTCTCAGAGAGGAAATTGCTCAGCCCAGAAACAGTTCTTCGGTGGGTCACATTGCAGAAGCACTGCTTTGGCGAGCGTAACAAAGGGGCCATTATTCTCATCTGCAGACAACGCCAAGAAGGTGCTGGGTGGTCTAGAATACAGGAGACAGATAATGTAATGACTCCATTCATCAAAAAGTCGAGCAAGCACACCAGCTGCCCGCCAGCTGGAAAATGAAGCTCCTCTCCGTTCTGAGGATAATTTACTTCTGCTGTGGAGACTCTACGATACCCTTCACCTTAAGGGACCAACAGAATTCCAACAGTATCATGTAACATTATGCTGACCCAGCAAGAAGACTCAAAAAGAGAGCAAAATAAAGCAAACAGACCAAGAAAAGAAGTCAGTTACCTCTCGCGTTAGGAAAAAAATGAACTCACAAACAACTGTTTTTCTTCTGTAAATTTCAAACTGTCAGTTTGCTCTGTTTTTACCTTATGGCTACCTCAGATGCTATAGGTGCTCATACTGCTCTTTTGTCTTTGGCCACGAGGAAATCTAATGTCAAATTTTGGTCATGATCTCATCATAGTATAAGAAAGTATGCTACAACCTTTACTTTTTTCTCCTTCAAACTTTAATGTAGCACATGACCCACAATGATTAAATTCATTTCTTTATTTTGGATGTATTTGTGAGGTCCTTTTCTATCCTCCGCTGAATGACTCATGAGTACACACTACGAAACATAATGAGATCATGATTTAAACACCCGATATGTGGTAAAATCTATAGGCGTTTCTCTCAAGTTTAAAAAATGACACAGTTCTTCTCATATCTTTTCTATAAGTTAAAAAACTGAAGTTAAGAGCTACTTACCAAAGGCCACAAAGCTGACGATCAAATATATTTGATTTAAAAACTGGTGATAGGATCTTACTGCATGCCATCTATCGTCTAGCAGTTTTCCTCTGATGTTCACTCACATTCATTGAATGTTTTCAAATTCCAATCAATGCTAATCATTTCATAGGAAAATCATCTCATTGAATCTTCACAACAACGCTTTACATGGGTTCTATTCTTATTTACATATTCAGATGATGGTCCTGAGATTTAAAGATACTAAGTAAATTACCAAATTCCTATAGTTAGGAATTGATGGATCCAGGATTTGAACCAGGATCTGTCTGAAACCAGAGTCCAAGTCCTGAATCATTACATCAAAATTCCCTTATTTCTGCCTAAATACATTTGTCTTTGACCAATCAGCAAAGCCCAGTATCTCTGTGCATGATCAGATCCCAGGTAAAGTGCCTCTGGATTCTGTGAGACTTTATGAGTCAGCTGATGTTAGTTTGTGATTTGAAAGGAAAGCTTTAACGTCTCCTTCTAAAAAAGCATGTGCTAACTCACAGAGAAAAACACAAAGCAGTTCAGGAATTGGGTGTTGCAATCTCCAGGGTAAAATAAAAATTACAATAGAACATGAAGAAGCAGTGTCATGGAAATAATGAAGGCTTTTTGGCATGGTTTTCTTGCAAGGAGGAAATTATTCATGAGAGAGAAAGGAGGAGGTGGAAGAGGCAAGATTCCACTCTTGGAAAGCAATAGAGGATGAAAACGACCTACGGGGTAGACAAGTTAAGTGCAAAATTCCTTGGTTGGAATTGTGGAAGGAAAAACTCTGGACAGTAACTTTTAGGTTACATTCACCATGTTTACATCCAATTATTTTCCCAAGAGTAGGCTCCTTCCTGTTCATAATATTTTATTTACTCATTAATCTAGAAAGAAAGACTCCCCACGCCCCAACATGGAAATAACCATCTTAATTGGGAGAAATTCAATCTCTAGGAAAGGAATCATCTGTTTTAGTTACATTTTCCATAAAAAAATTGATTTATCTGACCGCTATTTTTGCCACAGCACAGCCAGGTTTATTTATAAACTCATAATAAGTCATTAAAGTCTTATTATTTCCAATCCCTTCCTGTGGGATGTCTTCTCTAACCACCAGCCCACAGGAATGATGCCGTCCTGGGTGCCATCTGGACTTTCTTTGTATGTCTGCCTCCGCTATCTCAAAGGGCTTGTCTTAGCTGGGAAGTGTGAGCGTGTCCAGCCTTTGCATCATTTCCATTCTTCTATTGGATCCATTATACCTCCCCAAAACCCTGGTGCTGACCACAGGAAACAAGTTACTTAGTCCCATTGTCCCTCATTCCGACAGCCAGCATTCAATTCAGCAAAAACCATGGTGCTTGCCACCTCCCTAAGTAAAAGAGTTACACTGAGACTAAAAGGGTTTCTCACCAAACTGGAAAGAGCTTTGAAGAAAATAAATTGTTATTTATTGGAAAACATTTTCAATTGAAGACATTGAGACTGAGGTCATGGAACAAAGGAAAGAAGGTTTGCTTGCAAAATTTCAGACTTGGCCAAGCCACTCAGCAAGCAAAACGGGGTCGTATTAATAGTGAGGCAAAAGTCCCAGTGTGAGGTAGACCAACGTGTTGTACATTTTAAAGTAACTATAGGCTATAGATGATGGGGGAGGCAGGATGGGAGAGTGAGAGTGAGAACGAGAATGAGAGAGAGAGAGAAGAGCAGAGAAGAACAGTCTGGAGGAACTCAGAGGAGCTTAGTTTCCTCAGCAACTAGAAAAGGAGGATGTCTACTATGGATGTTTTAGTGCCAGCCAGAATGTTATCTGCCAACCGGCCTATGTCATAAAAACATCTGTTTATCCATCCAACAAACGGATGGCGTTAGCACTCTTAGAGACCGGCCCACCACCATTATGCTCCTTATCACCTTTCTATAAGACAATTCCCGTGAAGACATTCAGTGGCTAATATGTCTCACTTACCTACCTGCTACAGATCAGTCAGGTGTCAGTGGAGAGGCCAAGGTAGACATAGAAACATTTGGTATCAATAGTCGGAATAAACCATGAATTAGGTATGGAGAAAGCAGAGCAACCATTTATGACCAGCCTTGGCAAGACAAGACGTGGGTTCAAAAAGAACTGTCCCAGCTCACCGTGGACTGCCCTGTCCCCTAGATGGCTGTTTCAAGAGCGTTTGATGATTACTCACATTCCCTTCCTTTCAATGTGCCTAAGAATCACATTGAGGATCCTGTTAAGAAGCAAACTCTGATACAGTAGGTCTGGGGTGAGGCCCACAATTCTGCTTATCTTACAAGTGATGTCAGTTGTGCTATTGGTCCAGGGACCACACTTTGAATAGCACGATACCACAATATAACAGCGCCTTGCTCCCCTCTGTGTCGATTGCACTAGGTAAATATTTGTTTAGCTTGACTGAATTGCGATGGGGCAGCAGTCTTTGCTCTTGATCTGTCACTTCAGGTACGTAAGTAGGACATGGGGGAGAGGTGAGGTACAGACTGGACAGATAAATCAGGCACATTCTACGGTTCCATAAGGACAGCCAATGCCAACAACAATTGGCTAGCTTTAGTTGAAGGGAAGCTGTCAGATTATACCTGCGTTTTCAGTGATCCTGTGAGCAGCTAGGTAGGCTTGCTACTGGCTCTTACATTTCTGTGGCTTTGCTTTAGGTAAAACTGAGGAAGAAGACACAAAATTCTGATCTTCCAGAAAAAGTACTTTCTGGTAGTAGGACAGAGATGTGTTCAAGTCCTGCCCTGTATATTTAAACCAAACAGACCAGTCCAGTCCTTACACTCCGCTAGGAGGCTGGCAGTCCATAAAAACTGGACCTTGAAACTTCCGTGGGGTCTTTTCACCCCTGCTTACTCCAATTCTTGCCATAGAGGCAAGGAGGATGGTCACGGAGCCCTGTTGAAGGGTCAGGAAAAGCTTTCTATAAGACGTGATGCCTACTAAGCTCTGAAGAGTCAGTAGGAGTTAGCTCAGGGGTGGGGAGGGGAAGAATCATTTCCAGCTGAAAGAACAGCATATACATATGGGAATTTGGGATCTGCAAGTCACTCAGTGTGGCCAGAGTGTAGACTATGAGATACAGGGTGGGCAGGAGACGAGACTGAGAGGTTGACAGAGGGCAGATGGTGATGAAACATGAGCTTCTCTAAGAAAGTACGAAGACATCTTTGGAATATTCTCATTTTCAATGGAGAACCTGGACTCTGATATCCAAAGGTGTTTCTTCTCTAAGAGATTGCCTGGCAGTCAGTTTCCCACCATTTGCTCTCAGATAGTCTCTCTGGAAGACCATCATGAGATGCCAGGCAAGACTCTCTCGACTGCTTCCCACCTTACGGTTTTCATCTCTTCCTTTCACAAGAAGCAGAGAGACAATCATAAACTGATATTTCTGTCCCACGAACATGGAATTTGGAGATTGGAGGTTGTAAAGCTACAGAATGTCTCACACTTTATGAACTGGATCTGACAGTAAATGCTGAGCAGATGTTGAAGCTGGGTTTCTCATATAAATGAGAAACACACACATATATATCCCTTACCTCACAATCCAAAGATAGCTATTTTGTGTAGCTGTTGCTGATTTTATGTTGTTGTTGCTTTTTTCCCTTAACATACTCTGATCATGATTTAAAATAGTCATAACATGAATGGTAACCTGAAAATAGAGAACATGACTTGAGTAACAGGAATTTCAATGCAACAAAATTGTGTGGTTTATTTTATTTGTATTTATTCAACTGAAATAAGACAATCTCTGGCTATTTGCATTAACCCTTTAGTGACAGCTGTGGAACGTCTGTGAAACCAGTGCAATAAATTTTGCATGTGCATTTGAAAAAATGTTATGTATAACATCTGTTTTCATTCATGGGCACGGTGCATTATTTCATCATGATGTATTCTTTATGGTATTATTTTCGAAATCTATTACCCACAGATCACCAGAAGATCTCTTGTCCTGTCATCTTTGGGATAATGAACACTCTCCATATGTGTAAATCTGTCAGGCCATGCCTTCCTAGAATGACAGTTACTAATTTACAAATCAAAGAAATCATTCTTACCTTTTTTAATCAGTGACTGTTTTACTGCAGAAATACAGGAAGGGTCATTAGCTTGAACTATGAACTATAAAACATCTCATCAAAGAGCCTATCAGGAGAGAACAATTTAATCTTTCTTGCTTTTTCTTTAAAAGGGATTTTTAAAATCAAGAAAGTCCAAAAGATCTGTTCAATTTTTGGAAAAACAATTGATAAAACAATCCTGCATCAAATTCAGGTTGAAATTTGCATTGTAAATAAAGGCGTCAAAATTAATCTAGCAATGAATCATTTTGCGTTGCGATTCTCGGCGCTTTGATACCTGATGTCCTGCATAATGTTTACCCAGAGCTCTTGTTGGTCTAGACAAGAACGTTCCTCAGAAAGGTATCAGCATAGACTTGGTTTTATTCTTTGGATGGATTCTCAAGAAATGAAAGTGATGGATGGGTATAAGATGTGCCCTCTAGAGGAGCAGGGCGCTACCTGATTGATGCTCAATTCTGTGGGATACTGTTGCAAGCCTTTTACTCTCTGTCACTTGAATCCATTAAATGAGCGTTTATTAAATATATATTCTGTGACAGGCACTGTGAAAAGTTTTGAAGGAAGTTATTCTTACCCCCACCCCCCAGAACCTACAGGTAATGAAAAAATGCCCAGAGAGAGGTTGTCAAGAATATCTGAGTTTCAGCATCTGTTTTTGAGACGCTTCAGGCCAGAATGCTCACTCCTGACATAGGCCGCTACAGGGACGGGCAGAGGGCAGCTTGACGCTCCCAGAGAATTCAGAAAGAAGGAGAAAGTACACAGCAAAGCAAGAAACGGAAATGTGGATTTTGGGTAAAATCTAAAAAGAAGGCAATTGTCAGTTATCCAGGAAAATTATTTCTGAATGGTTGGTTTATCCAGTATTACTCAGTGGCAATTAAAAGTGCATAAAAATAGAACAAACAATCAAAAAAGGTTGTTTTTCTTTTAATAAGATAGCAAACTTTCCATTTTAAAATAATTTTATTCAAGCATATTTTGTGTTATTAAGATTTTTATTAGCACTAGATTTGAACAATTTTGAGTCTACTAAGTACTATTATATTCATTTAAAACTGGGGGAAAAGTCATGGTTTCTGTAAAATAAAAACTCTGTAGGTTTAAAAAAGTCTGCTTCCTTGTCTGTAATATTTTTTTCTAGGTTTAAAAACATCTTGTGTTTTTCTTTGGTAGGCGAAAGTGGAATCACGTGCCATTAGAGTCAATTTTCGCTCAGGAAGAAGGCTGCTTTCATGTCTTCATTAAGTTACATCTAAAAGGAACAGCCTAAGCGAGGCGGAGTCCCTCCACTGAGTATGCAAAGTTGAGAAGGTGGTTGTGATGCTTATTGCAAGATATCTTTATGAGCCTGGCAACACCCAGAACTTCCTTTAAGACAAGGCCATGAAGTGAAGTGTGGGGTTGGAATCTTGCTATAACTGTTTAAGGCTTTAATCCTCCTTTTCTTCTATCTCGTGTATCATTTTGCAACTCTCCTTGGAATTGTTTCATTTACAGTATTTGGATAATTTCAAAGTTGATAGAATGGAATGAGAGATGAAATATTTGCTTGTGAGTAGTTGAACGATATGGAGTTATTTTATCTAAGAACATTTACTTTTTTAAGTGGTGGAAAAATGAGAACTATGGGTATTAATACACTGTTTGCACATTGATGACACTAGCCACAAACATCCCTCCCTTTTCAAGTGGTACCAGTGAAAGAGAGTCTTCTGGAAAAAGGATTAGATGCCCTATGTGACCCAAGGGAGAGGATTAGGGTCAATGGATGAATGTTAAATCAATACAAGTTTGGCCTAGATTAAAAGAGCCACTTTCTATCGTTAATATCTGAGCTGCAATGACATGGAAAATTTTGAAGGTAGTGGCCTTACTGTCACTGGAGGTGTGCAAGAGGAAGCTTAGTAACTCTTAGCAGGGTACTTTCTAAAAAGAGTTCAAACCCTGAAAGGGTTACTAGCTTAGATGGGCTTTCAGTTTCCTTCTGAATCTGTCTGAAGTCAGGATTTGGCGTCTGCCTTCTCAGGCCCATTTTTTCCTAAGCTTCTGCTCGCTTTTGCAGGGTAACAGACAAGTTAAATTTCTTGGGTCTTCCCAGATTCTCACTGGGGGGTTAATCTGGGATGTACAGAAGGGCACTTCTTGCTCCGCAGCTTCCCTTGATTCCTAGAAATTGGGGATCCAAGCATCACACTGATGCTGACACATGAGGGATGTGGAGAGAGGGAACCACCCCTGAAGGACTTCCCCAATCCTGGGCTAGCAAGAATATAGATAGCGTGTGGAGCCAAGACACCGAGAAGCCATGTGCAGCTTCCAGGAGCTTCATCTGAGCTCCCTCCTAGTCCTTGTGGTTATGCCTTGCTGTGGCCATGCCTTGCAGATCCAGGTGTAGGCTGCCCCAGATTAAGCCTTTCTTGCTCTTTCTCCTGGGGACAGTGATTGGAGGGTGAGAGTCACGAAGTACCGAGGTACCGTCTCGGAGTTCCCTGAAGCTGAACTGGTTCACACGTTTCTGAGATAGGATCTTTTCTCTCTTCTGATCTGTCTTCACCTCCATAATCATCCCATAATTCTCTTTATTTTTTTCTCTAGAGTCTTTTTCTGGCGCTTAAAACCAAAAGAACCTTCAGTTATATAATGGTTTAACCTCACGTACGGAAAAGAAAATACGAGGCACACTCAGGCCTTCTTCAGTTTCAAGAAAACATGAAAATAAATTTCAAATCATTGTGGCGCAGGTTGCCATTATGAAGGGTTGGATAGGTTTCATTCTGTTTACCCAGAAAAATGAATGGAGACATTGCAGAGTTTGTGAGTGACAGCACGGAGTCGTGGCAAAGGCGTGGAGGTTTGAGGCAGAAAACTGGCCTCTAGCATAGCCTTCATGCTGGCCAGGCAGCTGTGGGAGCTTTGGAAAGCTCTCTTCTTGCTGAGCTTCAGTTTCCTCTCATCTAAAATAAGAAACTTGGATCAGATGATTCCTAAGCCCATTCTAATTGCTAAAAGCTTTAAGTTAGGCAGCTGAGACACAGAGAAGTCAACTGCCTGGCCCAAGCACACAGAGCAAGTTGGGAACAGCCTAAAGACGCGGACCTAGGTACAATGTTATCTCAATACTGAAGCTCTTTTAGAGGAGTTTGGACAGCAAAGAGCATTCAAGCCTTCACAATCTCTCCCAGTGTGGGGAGAGGTTGATATGCCCCAAACTTACAAGGCTGTCAGGTAAATCCCTCTCATGACTGTGGTTGCCATCTTCTGCATTTTGGGGGTTTTGCTTATTTCTTCCAAGTCACTCGCACAGCAAATTTAATATTCACAGATTCTTTCTGGTTCCCACACTGACCCATGTGATTTTAGCATCCGCTGTAGCAATATGACAGCAAATGCCAGTGTGTTGTGAAAAACACAGAAAGAGTGAGCAAAAGTGTGTTCAGTGAACAACAGTAAATCCTGACGTCATACATTTGAAGAGCTCCATTTCATTTTTATTTTATTTTTTTGAGCCAGAAAATTATTCCCTATGAACACGTACCACAGTCCACCTCAGATCCTTGTTTTAGAGAAAAAAACGTCACCCTTCCACTCTGGTTCCTGGCTGATGTTTCCAAATGGCTAGCTCAGCTCCTGCTCCATGGCAGCACCGGAAATGAAGTCAGTCTACAGAGAAGGAGCTAGTTGTGTTCCTGTGCTGGAACAATATCTGGATGTACTGGAAGAAGTCAAGACAAAATCCACTGCTTATTCTCAGCTCCACCCCTACTTAGTGATACCATATTGGGCAAGTGGCTTAACTTCCCTAAGACAGCATCTTTGGCTATAAAATGGGAAAGTGAAACTCACTCAGGATTGTTCTGGGAAAGAGGAACTGTGTCTAACCAGCACAGTAGATCCAATAGATCATGTTTACAATGCATGAGTGTTAGGACTTTCGAGTGTTTGCTGCACAAATTTAATATTCAATATCTCTCTGATGAGTTGGAAAACATGACAAAGCTATTGAGTTGAAGGAACCAAAAAGAATAATCTATCGTGGAGAATTTCTTACTCTGGTCCAGGCTAGCCCTGTATAAGAAAATAAACTTTCTAGACCAGGCTGTCTAAGGTTAAGAGAGTTATTGAGCCTTCTCAGTCTGGTGAGCTCCTGAGAGTGACTTAGAATAAGTGAGTGCATGGCACGCAAGACAAAGTTACTGTAAGCCTGAGGCAAATCAATGTTTCTTCTGCCACCTTGCCAAGGGGTAACAATCAAGCAGCTAGTCCCACTGAGACAGTGGGAAATTCAAACAGTTTGGGGCTGGGAGGTCAGACGAAACCTTGTGTGGATGTGTGTGTCTCGGAGTAGGGGCAGACAGAGTTCTCTCTGAAAGTATTAGTGAGAACTTCAGGCCAAGGAGGATTAATTCTAGTCAGTGTGGCCCCACACAAACAAGGAAGCTTAAGAATGATCCCTTGTCTGGGAAATACACGGCAGAGAAGAGGAATCCATCCATGAATCCAATTGGCTGTCTGTCGGGGACATGGTACCCACTGGTCACCAAACTCACGGAGCCTTGAATACAGGCAGGACCAGAATCATTACATTAGCAAATTCAAGACTAGATTTTTGTTTTTGTTGTTGTAATTGTTGTTTTCCTTTAGGCCTGATAAGTCTTACGCTTCAAACCTTCCCTGGGGATACAGGGGAATACTCACATTTTTATACTCTATTTTTCTATGGCAAGAAAAAAACACGAAAGAAAGTAAAATAAAACTATGTAGTCTGTATATTAAGAAAGTCTGGACATTCAGATCTTGCTAAATGCTTCTCCGTTCCACTATCACTGAGAAAGCCTGGCTGGACCACTCATCCATTTTATGGGCTTGGGGAAATGTGTCTGAGTTGTCTCCCTCATCTGTTAAAAACAAAATACAAATGATATATGCGAGGTTCTCTTAATTAGCTTCTTTCCGGCTTCTCTGTGCTCCTTCAGCCACCCGGCACTCTCTCTCTCTCCTGGGTGGAATGTGTGCCCCTGAAGATTCAAGGCACACAAACACACTTGCTTTCAGTGGATTTTGATGCTTTAAAGGTGAGTGAGGCTCATCGAGTGGAAGCTATGACTGTATAGATGACGTATTATTAAACCAAGTCCTGACATTGCCTTCCCATTGATCTCCCTGAAAGGAAGTTACTTTAATTCAGGAACACTGGGACTCTATCTGGGCTGAAGGGAAGACAAACACAATGTTGTAACATCCTTGGGAAAATGTCACTGAAATGGGTCAGCCTTTCTATTTCAGAACTGTGCTCATCTGAAAACATTAAAGAACGCTAAAAATAAGTACACAGTGTGCTCTCAGCTACTCAAGCCCAGCCAGTTCGTCTTTGAGAAGGCCTTCAGTTATTAACAATCGACTTGTGGCCACAGCAGCCTTCTATGACTTTCCCAGGGAGTAATGTGGGCATTTTTGGAAGGCTCCTCATCGCTCACTGCCCCGCATGCCTTTTCCAACAAGGCAGGAACGATTTGGACAATATTAATGTCTTGAGTGTGGGGTGCAGACAGTAGAGATAGTACGGGCAGGACTTAATAAATCCAACTTTTATGCAGAGCAGATGCAGAGTCAGGCTGGCTGGAGAACGTTCTCCAAACTTGTGATCCGGTTCTAAACACTGGATTTCCACATTTAACCTGGAAAAATAAACAAATTTTGACATCAACTTTATTTCTGTTCCTCAGTTTTTGCCCTTTGTCCCTGTATTAAGCTATCCTGTACTATCCCCCGGTCTCTATAGATTTAGGAACAGAAATACTTCAGAGCTGCCTCAGAGAACAGCGGCTCTGGAGCCAGACAAACTTGGTGACGGTTTCCAGTCTTGCCACTAACGAGCTATGGAAGCTCTGCTTCATTTCGCTTTGCCTCACTAAGTCTGTTTCTCCCTTTATACAAAGTAGAAACCGTAGATAACTAGTCAGTTTGCTGTGAGGATTGGGGATGCTGAGCCTAAATCACCCGGAATACTGCTGGCTGCAATGTAGGTACCATTTGAATCCCATTTGTGAAGACTATTGCTGTTGCCACTGCTGTTTTCATTGCTCTTACTTGGTTCAATACTCTTCCACTAAATGTGCCAGATCTGGCTACGAAATGATCTTTTGCCTGAAATCACAACTGGATTTTTGAGCGTCACTTGATGTTAAACTCACAGTCCCCAACTTGACAATTCGTTGCCTTAGATTTTTATGTTTTACCTGCCCCAGCACTCACGAGAAAGCACCGTCCTCAGGGCCTAGCCCAAACGCCTACCTCTGGGTTAACTCTTTTCACTTTGTTTGTTAGGATTATTTATGCGTCCGTCTTCTCTAAACAGAGCGCTCCTTGAGGACAGGGAGCAGGTCTGATTCATCTCTTGTTCTTCGGGCCTAGGACAGGTGAGGCAAGGTCTATGTTCTCAGCTCTGTTTGCTGAATTCTTTGGGAGACTGTGTTTATCCTGGCTGCCGTCACTTCCTCCATGGCTTTGTAGCTGCATTTGGCTTTCCTGTCCTCCCCAAACCTCATCCCTGTGGAGGGCGGGGTTCCAAGAGACGACCTTTCCTTTCTTCCCCTATGCTTCCCTGCTGGCTGCTGTCCCACAAGGAGATTTTCTTCCCAGCCGTCAGTTAACAATTCAGGCACGTATTGCTTATGGGAACACAATGCAACTTGACCTGAAAAAGCTTGTAGTGATTACTATAATCATAATAATTTATATATTAAAGAACTTGGGAAGGAAGGAAGGAAGAAATTAAAGAAGGAGGGTAAACAAGAAGGCTAGGAGGCAAAGAAGAAGAAAGTAAGAGAGGAAATTCTTATAAGAATCTACGTGGTGATAAGTCCTGGGCCAAACACTTTTACGAAACCCCTGAGGGATATTTTTAAATTTCTGTCTTAATATTGAGAACACTATGACTCAGACACAGGATAAATAACTCCCCAAATCATACATGTACTTAGAGGTAGTTTAACCGTTGGAAGATGTTAGAATAGATCTCAGAGTTCCAAAAAGTATAAGAGAAAACTAATTAAAAAACAACCATCAACCAAACCAAAAGATATCCAAACTCTATATTGCTAAGCCCACCTCCATTTTGGCATGTAGATTTCAACTCTAGGAAAAGCTTTCGTTAAGTTTTATGAGGAGTGCTATTCAAGGTTTCTTACAGAACTGCTTGTAAGCCCAGGTAAGATGGATCAGCAAGGGTACTTTCCCACGTAAGGCTCTGATTTTAGGCAATTCCCCGAGGTTCTATTTTCTCCCATTCTTTTGATGTCTGAAGAATTCTCTGCCTCCAGGAGGGCCATAGCCTGTTTGCTCTCTGCTGAAGTCTTTGAGAGCTCTCCCCTTCACTCTGCATGTATGGGCACAGGGTTTGCATTTTTAAATGACAGCTGAAATCCATAGAAACACACAGCTTTTCACATTTGGAAGTTAAAAAAAAGACTTTGCTGCCTGAGCAGCAAACAAAATGTCATGAAATGAGTATAAATCAAGAATGACTGTGATCCTTTAATTACAAAACTTGCCAAGGTTCCAATGTTTTATACACGTTGGTCACTATTTTTGAAGTAACAACTAATCTCTGATTGTCAACAGAGTGCAAAAATCCAGTAGTTCCCTCTAGATATGCTCAGGGCACAGCAATAATGAGAAGGTCATTAATGAGAAGGTCAATAATTACTTTGTGCACGACTGAGCCCCATGATTCAGGGTTCCTTGCCTTCCATGTGGAATTCCCTGGCCTGACCAGTCTCACTAGTTCTTCCCAGACAATAATTCAGTGAAACTGCCTTAGTTCAGAAAGTATTAGCCAGAAAAACACAATAACTTCAACTCATTTTGTCTTGCAATTTTCTGTTCTCTGAAAGATCACAGATTCTCCAAATCACCAGAGAATATGGAAAAAGGGCAAGGTCTGTGCACATAGATTGGGCCATAAAAATTGGAAATTTGGACAGTGGTATGCTGGTAAATGTTTAGCACCTGGTTCTTTGAGAATATATATTTGATTTTGCTGATATAAAGTGTAGTATATATAGTACATAATTTATAAATAATAATAACAACCACAATCCTTACTATAAATTCCATAAAGGCAATTGCTTCTCACAGAATGCTTTTGTTGACTTTTGCCAAACTCTTGTATCCATAGACAAAATATGCTTTCAATTGACAGATGAAGATAGTTCCAACACGAATGTTAGTTGATATTTTAATTTATCTTAACAAGCAAATCAAAGTCAAACAACAAAGAAGTGTGTCTGAACTTCACTCATTTGTCAATGATGTGAGCAACTTCTTTGCTGAATTGGATAATTGTTTTCAAATGCTGGAAGAATATCTACTCATGATACAATGTTTATTCACAGTGTTTCAGCTACAGGCATCACACTCGTTTAAATTTAATCTGCATTAACATTTTCTCCATAATTTTCTTAAGTCTAGATAATCAACAAAACAATAAATCAAAACTTGTATCATAGTATTTGCCAGATCCCATGGTATAAATAGACACTCCAGGACTGATTTCAATCTACCAATGTGACGTCATTGAATACTGAGTTGGGAAGAGATTCTCAATAGCACACCATTATACAGTATTTCCAACACACAGTTACAATAGATGTAAATAACCTCAAGAGCATACATAATGGCAAAATACAGCAAAATAATTAGCAAGTGATAAGTTTTGAGTATTTATTACTTTTGTTTTCAATGTAATTTTATTGTACATTTATATAATTTAACATTTAGTAACTACTATGCTTAACAATCAATTTGCAAAATTCCTGAACATTTAACAATTAGCTCTTGCAAGACGGGATAAGCCAGCTCCAGCATACTACTGAATTTGGGGTTGAGGGGGAAATATAATTGATAATTTAGTGTATTTCAAAGCATTGATTTCAAACTTGACTCTGCTTTCTAACTCCAGTTTTTTGTTTAATTCTAAACAAGAATTCTTTTTAGAATAAGGGTACCCCACTCCTCACTCAAGCTTGCTAGAAACTCTAGGTTACTTGAAATTGACAAATGTGGAAATGCAAATATTATGCAAATACAAAAACTCAGGGCTTAGCAGGTGGGATCAAAGAATTAAGTATGAATATTGAACAATTCACTCAAGCAAGCACCTGATACCTGTTTTTCTTATTCAAACTAACAATTACAGAGTGCTGTTTCAGACTGTACCAGTTCATCAGATTTTGAGAAGAAACTCCATTAGGATCAATGAGTTTTGGGTATGGATAAGGTTGGTTTGCTTGTTTGTTGGCTTGTTTTAAGTTTTCCCACTGATACATCTTAAAATTGTCTCTAAAGATATATTTGTTACACTTTTGTGTAGAGAAATAAAAATCCCTTTCACTATGAATATTTGGTTTTTAAATCCTATGCATATTCAGCCTTCGTCATTAAGCAAACGAACAAAGAAGATGCTAAAATTGAAAAAGCAGATGAGAAGTATTAGAAATTTCATTGAATTTACTTCAACATGGATCTTATAAATTTGATTAATTTTAAAAAACCTCTTGCTAGGGGAGTCATGGAGTTATTAAAAGAGACAGGTATTTACCAAAAATTGCCAATCTACAATATGCTGATCAGAGTGTTTGCCCTAATCAAGAAGTTCCTCTTTATTTTTTTCTTTAAAAAAACTTACCCATTACACACATATTTAAAGGATAAAAAGGAAATATTATGAAAAAATTTATCCAATAAATTCAACAAACTAGATGAAATAGACAAATTCCTTAAAAAAACCCACAAATTACCAAAAGTACTCAAGAAGAAATACATCACTTGAATAGTCCTATATATAGTAAAGAAATTAATTTATAGTGGGAAACATTCCCACAAAATTGCCTTCAGTTCCTTTTAGTTTCACTGATGAATTCTACCAAACTTTTAAGGAAAAATTAATAGTAATTCTACCAAAAAATCTTCCAAAAATTGAAGAAAAGAGAATAATTTTTAATTCATTCTAAGAGACTAGCATTACCCTGATACCACAACCAGGCAAGGGCTTTACAAGAGAAGACTATGACAGACTAACATCTCTCATAAACATCAATACAAAATTCTTGACCAAATTTTAGTTAATTGAAAAGAGCACATTTGGCATATACCAAGAATGCAGGTTGTGTTAACATTTGAAAGTCAATGTAACTTACTGTCTTAGTCAGTTCGAGTTGCTATAACAAAAACACCACAGTCTGGTTGGCTTAAATAACAGACATTTATGTCTCACAGCTCTGGAGACTGGAATGTCTAAGATCAAGGCGCCAGCAGATTCTGTGTGTGGTGGGAGCTCTCTTCCCCATTTGCAGATCTCTCATTATAACCTCAAGGCTGCATCCTCATCTTTTCTGGTTGTATCCTCACATGACAGAGAGCAGAGAGGGAGGGAACAAGCTCTCTGAGGTCTTTTTTGTGAGGCCACTAACCCCATTCACGAGGGCTCCACCCTCATGACTTAATTACCTCCCAAAGGCCTCACCTCCTAACACCATGGAGTTGGAGATCTGGATTTCAACATATGAATTTTGGGGGGACACAAACATTCAGTTCATACTGCTTACCTTATTAACAAACTAAAAAAATTCACATATCAGTAAACGTAGAGAAGCATTTGACAAACCCAACATTCATTCCTGATAAAATCCTAGTAAAATTGTTAAAATAAGTAAGTAAGGCCCAACACAAATCTGATCTCCAAGCAAGTTTTCCTCACCTGCAGAAAGGAAATTTTACCTCTTACCTCTGAACTTCTCTAGTATCAGTTATTTCTGCTTCTTGTTCCTCGCTTGTATCTCAAGTTGGGGGTCACATAAAAAATTTCAGTTATTCTACTTGGCAAAAAGTATTGCTTGGGGATTTGGGAACTCAGGCTCTGCCCTATACAATGAATGCACTTGAACTGATCACTTTACTCCTCTGAGCCTGTTTCTTCTTTTCGGAAATGGAAGTTTGATTGTGACTCATTTGAAAAAAGAAATTCATGTGAAGCTGTATTTTTTATTGTAAAGCACTGCGTTTGCTGGCTACCAGCGTGTCACTTGCTTCTGTCAGGCCTCTGGCTTCCTCTTCTTTGCAGCGCCTCAGGCAGGTCTGGCCAGCAGGAGCAGGACTCAGCAGTGTCTGCAGTGGACCTCGTGGTGCTCTGGTGGCGCTCCACCGTTGGGTACCCAGTGAAAGGGAACTCAGTGCTTTCTGTAATCACCACCATCAACAGAGACCATCCCAGATCTGAGCAGTTTAAGCCCTCTGGGCCTTGGCACAATTTGTAGCCCTGATTAATTAGTTAATGTTCACAGAGCGCTTTGAAGATAGAAAACGCTGTGGGAGTGCTAAGCCCATTAATGATGATGATTATATAAATTTGAGCTCCAAATTCAGCAATCATTATTGGAAGGGGCAGCCCAGTTGCTGATTCACAGCAGGGCAGTGTCTGAGACCCAGAAAGCGCAGGGAAAGGTGTCAAGAGCAGCTCTGCCCCAGGGGCTCTGGGGCATTAAGGGAGCTCCAGGAAGCAGGTGGGCATGTGTCTTTCAGAGCCGCTCACCCTGCTAGATATGCTCCCTGTCTGCAAGGTGGGTCACTCACTTTTCAGGGAGCTTATACTGAGAACTTGCTGTGTGAGAAACTCTATTCAAAGCCGTATCTAGTAGAACTCAAAGTCCTACTCCTTCCATCAGGCCACAGGTTTGGGGGTCACATAGTGGTGGGTACAAATCCAAGCTTTGGTAACTTGACTGAGTGTGACTTTGAGAAAGTTATGTTACCAGCGTAGGCCCCAGGATCCCCATGTCTAAAACAAGTAAAAATTGAAGGTAATAATATCAGCGTTTCAGAGTCGTGTGTATAAAATATCTAGTAAGAAACTAACACAACTGGAGTGCTCAGTAAATAGTAAGTCTGGTTATTTCGTTACTGAAATATGCCCATGATTCCAGAAAATCAGCACTCTTGTGCTTATGTCCATTGATGTGGATTTTAGTTGCATTTGCTAATTAGGCCTTTTTTAGGATCATCTCCCCTTTAGCCTCTGGGGATCCCCCTTCCCCCTGCCACCACCTCTGTGGTCCTTATTAGAAGAAGGGAAAAGCTATTCTGTTCAATGTTTTCCCTTGCTAGCTGCACTTCTCAGGGCCCTCAATAGCTCTTTGTCAATGACCTAGTTAGTTCACGGAATATCTCACTTTTGGAAGAAACTTGATGTCCTTGAGTGCTTTGAACACAGAAGTGCGATCAAAGTGCTGCTTTGCCCTGGCACAGTCTCTTGGCTTCAGGCAAAGCAGTTAAAGGCCCACACCTTAAAGGCCTCGGACTGGGTCTCTTCTTGGTGCTAGGAGAACATGGCAAGGGCACCCATCATCAAGTTGTACCTAAGAAATTTCCCAGGCGGTGAACTGAAGCTGTGGACTGCCTGCCACTTCCACCCGTGTTTCTCAAGACCCTCTCCATTGGTGGTCCCACTAAAGCCTCACAGCTCTTTACCACCAAGCTCCACTTGGGGAAGCTCGGGACTGTGTCCTCCGTTGGCACGTCAGGGGAAAGCCCTTTGAAGATGCAAAGGGTGTGAGTCATTCATAATCATCATGATTCATAAACCAACTTCAGAGACTTGGTTCTCTTTAATACTCATTATCCCTTCAATGGACTGAGTTGGGCCAATAGTTAATTTGCAAATTGCAGGACTCCATAAGGTGAGACTCTACAGGCAGGGTAATTAATAAATTATTTTTTTAAATAGAAGTTGAATTTATTCCATTTTCCAAATTTATTATACATATGAGACAATCTTTTGATTCCCTCCACCCTCAGGGCTCAAGCGAGTTAATTGTCAGCTGTCCTTCCACCGTTCTCCTCTCATCCTCTTCTGGGGCTCTCAGTGTTGGTCATACATGCCTTATACTTCCAGGTTGCCATACTCAGAGTATGTGGCTCAAAGAGGACCCTTAACTGGCATTTGCTTATTATAAGATGCTTCACGAGTACGCTCACTCTGTCTGAATCAGGCAACACCACTCAGCTGGAAGCCATTAAAAATGAGTCCAAAAAATCCATTCACGGTAATTTCTTGGTCTCACTGACTTCCCTCACTCCCTATTCCTGTCTCCATGCCCCGATGTTTATTTCCCTGTGTCCTGGCCTTCTTGGCTTTGCTGTACAATGAAGTATATTACTGGTTGAATCGTGTCACCCTAAAAAAGATATGTTGAAGCCCCAACTCCCAGTACCTCAGAATGTGACCTTATTTGGAAACAGGGTTGTTGCAGATGTAATCAGTTGACATGAAGTGACCCTGGAGTAGGGTGGACTCCTAATCTAACAAGAAAGGACTGATGTCCTTACGAGAAAATGTTCGTGTGAGGCACAGGGACACACGGGGAGAATACCTGGTGAAGACGGGAGACTGGAGTGATGTATCTACAAGTAAGGAAGGCCAAAGATTTCCAGGAAGCCACCAGAACCTAGGAATAGGCAAGGAAGGGTTTCCCTCCAGGCGTCAGAGGGAGCGTGGCCCCGTCAGCACCCTGATTTCAGACTTCCAGCCTCCAGAACAGTGAGACAATAAATTCATGCTGTTTTAAGCCACTTGGTTTGTGGTCTTTTGTTCTGGCAGCCCTACCTGCAAAGGCGCAGGGCTATGGCAGAAATGCTATTTCCTAAGGCCAAGGCTGAGGCAAGGACAGTGGTGGCAATCAAGTCTACAGGTCAGCTAGCATTTAAAAATGTTCCCTCTTTGTACACATTACCTAATTTAATCATTTCAGCAACCTGATGGAGTGGTTATTATTGTGCCTAAGTTACAGATGAGGAGACTGAGGCTTGGAAAAGCGAGGAAACATCTCTAATCACACAGCTAAAAGGTGGCAGACACAGGGCCAGATCCCCCTCTTCCTAAACCTTCACTGTTCTTTGTACTACATGATATTGTCTGAAATAATGATTTGTTCACTTGGATTTTTCTTATTGTTTTTGCTTGCTTTGTGGTCGTGGAGCTCCATCACACGCTTTTGGTAACAAGGACTTAGGATAAGGCTGATCTTCTCTGAAGTTCTGTCCCTCCTTCTTTCCATAGGAAGAACTTGCTGCCCTGGGGACGGATATCTTTGACAGGCAGTGAAAAACAGGAGTGCCTCAGCTGGCAGAAGGTTCCTTGTCCCTGATTCAGCTGACAGAAGGAGACACACCAGCTAAGAGTGATGGCGGCTAGCTGAAAATACACACTAATCTAATCTTCTGGCTGTTCTAGATGAATCTCAGGAATGTGGGAGGCTAGCACGGCAGATAGGCAATTATTGGCCGGACGCAGGATTGCATAATGCAATGATGACTAGGGCTTCCTGCTTCGGCTCGCATGCGGCCAGCTTGCCAAAGAGGGTTTATCTTCCCAAGAGAAACATGCCAACTTTGGGAGGATATGAAGTAACTGTGATTATGGGAAAAAAGACATGCTTCATGTGGAAAGAGTCAAGGTCTGTTTCAGTTTGTACTCTGGATCTCTCTTGTTTGTCCCCCCTCGGCTCTATCTCTTTTCTGCCCTTCTGTCTTTATCTTTCGGTCATTGGTCTTCTGAATTTCTGTGTCCCTCTTTATCTTTCTTTTGTTTTGCTTTTATTTTAACTTGACTCTTTGCTTTTTCTTCAAATTGTCTTACTGATTTAGTGTTTGAGGAAAGGGCCTTGATTCATTTCCTACAAACGATGCTGATAAACAGTCTCTGTGTGGCTTTGCATGGGCGTGATCTTGTAGACCGAAGGTGAAGTGGAAAGGACTCTGTTATTTAATACGCAACACGCTGGTAGACCTTTTGATAACCAAACAAGCAAACTGCTGCCTCTCTCCTTTTTCTCCACAAAGACCCACATCAATTCCCTACAAGTACATTCACCAAGCTGCTCTCAACCCTGCCTTTCACTTGCTCTCTTTTGAAATACTGACTCTGAACTCCTCAGAGCGGCCAGGAAAATGCTTTCAGAAGGAAAATGGCTCACTTACACAAAACAGAATATAGGAAGAACAGAAAGGGCTCTTAGTGATATTTCTGACTTGCTTTTGTTTTTGTTTTCTTTCTAGATGAGAGAATAGTGAAGTCCAGAGTGGCCATGTCCCCAGGCCTGAGGGTCACAGCCGCCCTTCAGAACTGCTGGTACTCTAAGCTGCCACTGGCAACTCCTGGTCCAGTTTCCCGTAACACATTGTGCTTCCTCTCTTCCTGTTAAATAAGGCATTTTTGCATGGATATAAAAATGTAATGTGGCAGCTAAAAAATTATGGAGCTACAATACATAAAAATGTACAAAATCTGACAGCATTTATATTTATAGAAACCCCTCTGTAGGTCTTTATTGTTTTCTAAGATAACTCTGCACCATTAAACAAAAAAAATGTTGCATTGTTTAAGAAGACAGAAAAATATGTAATAACACATAAAAGCCGGTTAAAATTGAATTAAAATTTCCATGAAAATATTTTGGGGGGGCTTGAAGGGATCAGCATTAATTATCTAGAAAATACACCTCTGAGATTCACTTAAGCAAATTCGTGTTGAAGGATTGACATCTTATTGAATATTTATTATTTACCAGGCTCAATGGCAGGCATTTGAAGGAGATTAACTCACATCTCACAAGTTCTTATAAAGTTTTATTGTCTTATTTTAAATACGAAAGTCAAGTTCAGAGAGCTTAATTTACTGGCTCAAAGTGACGTGGTTGCCAAGTTGGTAGGTCAGCCTTGAACCTCGGGTCTGTCTGACTCCTACGCCTTTTCCTTTCACATACTCTCTCTCCTTTCTGTGCCAGGAACTCTCCCAGGTACAGATGAAAACAAGATCTTAGTCCATTTTGGTAACACAACTCTTTCCCCTTGATACCCTCTATAAACTGTGAGGACATTCAAGAAACGCAGGGTGAATTTCACATCATCACAGCATGCTTAACCTACATTCGAGGTTTCCTATTAAGGAATTTAAACTACCGCATTTAAAGTCCTGATGGTCCTTGCAAAACACACATGTTCTTCCACTATCCCCCACAACAATGATCAAATAAAGGCTTAAAATGTAGACACAATATTTTAAGAGATGAAATCTATATAACAAAGTGTTTTAACCTCCTCCCTAAATGGGATTAGCATTCAACACTTGCAGTAAGGCTTATGTTTTGTCAATGTGTTCTTATAATATTACCCAAATGCGTAGATGTCCTGAATATTAAATGATGCATGATCATACCTCATTGTGCTTTTTTATTTTATCGGTGAATTATCTACATGATGAACATTGTCGACCCCTACCTTGACGCGAATTCTTCCCTCTGGAATCATCCTTTACTGCACACAGTTCCTGAGCCAATTCTGAACTATAATGGGAAGGATTTTAGAAGTCCCACCCCGAGGGCAAGGTGTGAGGGTGGGACCTGCTGAAGTGAAACCTGCTGACTTTTGCTGTGCCATTTCCATACTCAATTTGAGCCTTGGTATCATGTAGCTTCAAAGACACACTCTACCATTGACATGGCCATGCTCCTCCTCCTCCTCCTCTACCTCCTTCTCTCCCTTCTCCCTCTCCTATCATTTCATCACCAATATCTGCATCCCCAACAGCACCATGACCAATCTTTAAACCAACCCTATGAGATAGCAATGATGATCTTCATTTTCTAGATGGGAAAATTGTGACTCAGAGAGTTTAGGGAACTTGCCCGAGACCACTAGCATCAGAATGATATGAGCAGCATTCAAACCCAGGCCTGCCGGCCTACAAAGTCTAATGCCTTAGTCTCTACCTAAACACTCAGCTGTTTTTACCCTCCAGACTCCACCACCTCTTCCTTTGTTCTACATTCTAGACTGATCACCCCTCACCATCCTCCTCTCCATCCGCCTAGTACTGACATCTGTCTACACCACACCTTTGGTTGATTGGGCCCTGGACTTCCCCCACTGCCCCACTGGGGCTGACCGTGTGACCACCTTAGCTTCCTCACCCCCATCCTACTCCATGTGGACTTTCTAATCCTTCATTCCCTTTCCTCAGAACCCAGTTGTGGTTGAAGTCCTGGAATGCCGTATGCCCAAACATCACAGAGTTAAGATAGTCTCAGGAAACATTTCTATATTAAGACAATATTAACTGTGCCTTCTTATAATAAATCTCTTGCCTTATAATGCATCACTTCACTGAAAAGTTATCTTCTTGAGTTGATCCTCCCGCTGCTGGCATTTCAGTCACCTATCAGCCCTTGAAGGCAGTGCAGGCACCTGCTGGTGCTGAGGACAGACTTCTCTGGTTCCAAGTGTGCTTTCATTCAAAACTTCACTCCACCTGATTCTGTGGTCCGATGTAAACCTCCTACTGATCCCTTTGGATTCCCTGCCTGTACTTGATCTTGAAATCAGCCATCTCACTCTCCCTCTTGCTCCATGCCTCTCATAGTGCTAGGAAAGAACTCTATGCCCTGAAACTGGCCGTTTTGCTGCTGAGATGGCCTGCCTTGCTCCAGCCCAGTTCCTTCCTGGAGAGGGGTATTCAGACAGTATGTTTTTTGATGGCAAGGGAAATAGAAAATTTCTCGTTTCTGTCACCAACCAGCAAACACCTCTCAGACCCTCTCACCCACCCTTGAATCAAATACCTGAGGTTCTGACAAACCACAGGTATCTGACTTCCCAAACCATCATGAAATAAAGCGATTGTACAAAAAAGGGACAGAAGTTTAAAGAAATAGAGGCATCCAGATGAAGTTATGTGTATTTCCCAAGCCTTTTATTTCATCGGTTTTCAAATAATTCTTTCCACTTGTTCACTCCATATGGAGATGCTAAGAAAGATATAAAAACCTTCTGTGATGCTGCAGAGAAAGGCTGGCTCCAAAAGTCCCAGATCCCAACCCCGATGACTATTAAGGAAAGCCCAGGGTGCTCTGGGACAGCAGCTGGGACGCAGGGAGAGTCTTCGCTGGACAAACAGGAGGCTGGTGTGCAGCTCTTTGCTCTGACACTGTCCTCCTGAGTTGTCCTGGGCAAATCTTTCTAGGTCCTTTCAGCATTCTTATTTGCAAAATGAATGAACTTCTATAGGTCCTTTCCAGGGTTACGATGTGAAGGAAAAGGTCTCATGTTGGGCTGCATTTACAACTTTCTGCCAGCCTGGACATAGAATGTGCATCCTGGTGGTTAGAAGGATGGAAGGCAACAAACAGTCAGCTAGGTGGAGGCAGTGGGGGAGATTAAATGGATGCCGGTGAACATAAGTTCTATGAACTCTTGTCCGGCTGTGGAGGGGAGGGCTGGGGGAGGGTGTTGATTGACCCATTCTTCTCTGATTCCTCAGAAGCCCGAATCTTGGAGGAGACGTGAGTCATATGCTTCCTTTCTTGCCATGTTAACACTACTTCTGAAATGTTTACAGAGCCTTCAAGGAGTGACCGGAGTTATTAAAAAAGTAGCAATTAGGGTGGCCCATCCCAGCAATTTAAAGCTTCCTGTCTAAGGAAGCCTGTGGGGAAGGGAGGAGTCAGGGAGGGAAGAAGGAGGGAGCATTCTTGTCTCCTGGTTGGACCTCTCCATGATTTCCTTTCCAAATACAGAAAAAGGAGGGAGGGGGAAAGCTTGCCTACAGCCCCAGCTCCCTGGAGGACCCACATGCAGCTGGTGGGGCCCCCCTCCTTGCGGAAGTGATTCCCACTTCCCTCTTTGGGGGGATCCTGGTTCAGCTTTTAAAGCCTTTGGCATCTTTCGCCCGCCTCCCAAAATCAAGCTGTGTTGGAAGCTGCCTGATAAATGTCTCTCTGCACCTTGGCTGCTGTGGGACTTCCAGAGCGAGGTTGCTTCGCGATTTACAGCTGCTGTCTGAGAGGGCTTTTCCAGACACCAGCTTCGACCAGGGAGTCATCTCTGGCAAAGCGAGCATTTTGTATAGTTCAAACTGCTGTTTGAAGTAGAATTGTTTTGTTCAGAACTTGCTGGCCATCCCTCCCTCAAGCCAGCCGGAATCTCCAAGTTCATTTCTTCCATGCAATTTGAGCTTAAGAAATGAGGCCCAGAAATTGGTTTGTCATGAGAGGCCCGCTGGAGCCCATGCTAGGGAGAGAAGAGCTTTCTTTTTCTGAACTGAGGTTACACAATGCTCGGCAGGCCTTGGATTTGTGGTCATGGATTCCCAGAACCCCAAGGGGCCCATCCAGGAAAACGCCCATGTTCCCTCGCCTTATCATCTGCTCCCTCCCAAGGGGATTTCATTTCCTTTATTGTTTTCCACAGTTGCTGGTGGCAGTCAGGTGCTCAGGACCAAGCTTGAACACGGGCTGCTTCCAAAATGCTCCACTTTTCACCAGCAGTGTAAGGTGGTGGGAGATCCCGAGCCTGGTGTAGAGACAGCGTTTTACCCTGGTCCTAGTTTATTCCACTGTGACAACTTCCTTGACCTCTTTTAGCGTTAATTCTTCATCTCCAAAATGAGACTAAGATCTTTGAGAAATTGGTGTTTGGATTAAATCTAACGTAGCTGGCACAAAGAAGGTAAACGGGTAAATCCAAATAAAATGTATATTTAAAAATTTTGTTGCTTGTTTCCTACTTTTGTTTTTTTTCCCAACTAACAGTTTTTTAGCCTCCCATTTGTATGGGAACCCAAAAGAAATGCTTTAAAAATATCAGTTATAATTTAGCACAAATGTGCTGAAGATAACTTTCCTAAGGGTAGATTTGACTAGATACTTTCAGCTGCATGACATTCATAAAGGAAGGGTTAATGGAGATGTTATTAGCAGTAATACTTTTCTACAGGACGCGGATCATGAAAAAATTGTGAGGTTTTTCATATTGCGATAACATAGGTTTTTATCTTTGGGGGGAAAAGTCTCCTTGGGAATGTTGAATGCTGAATGGCAAATGACAGGCCATTTGAAAGAGGAGGAAAATGTGTTCCCTTTTGCTTCTCAACAATCAAGTTTCTCCCTTCTGAGGGAACTAGGAACTTATTTCTTTCAGGAAATGTGCTACGTTTATTCTGAAATATCCATCTCTTGCTTCCCACCGTACGTCTTCTGACAATTCCTTGTCCACACTAATACTCCGAGAGCAAAGGTGTGAAGTACAGTTATATCAACAAGAAATGGAAATTGTTCCTTTCTTCTTTCTTTTTTGACAGGTCTGTGATCTGGTTAATCGCATACGCAAGTGCGCCTGATCTCCTGCCTAGATTTGCAATCTCGTCCTGGAGATGCATCTGGGATGCTCATGACTTTTTGTGTTATTTAGAAATTTTGCTTGAAAGAAATGGGAATAAGCAAATAATAAGCTAGCTATTATTATTGTATCCCTCCATTGAGGTTCCTTCATTTGTGCTCCACTCCTGTGTGTACACACACACACACACACACGAATTCCTGGTCCGTCTCTCAGGTAATCCCAAGTACCCTGCTTTCCTCCCTCCTCTGGGAAGAGTTACCATACTACGGTCTCTATTTAAATCACCTGAGGATCTTGTAGACTTTGGTGTCTATATGTATCACCTGGGGATCTTGTCACAATGCAGATTCTGATCAGTTTGTCTCGGGTAAGGATGGAGAGCATAAGTTTCTAACAAACTCCCAGCTGATGCCGGTGTGGATGGGTCTGTGGACCACACTTTGAGTATTGAGTGTGTAGTGGACAGAGCAATAGATTAGCACTCAAGAAACTCAAGCGTATTCTTTAGGTTTTGTTACAAATTACCTGTGTGACCTTGGCGGTGTTTTCTTTTTCATAGGTCCTCAGTTTGCCCACTTAGAAATTGAGGGAACCGAACCAGCTAACTTATAAGATCTTTTCTGATGTTGTTGTTTAACTTGATCTTAGATTCTTACTGCTTCCAGTCCATCTAAGAACACCACTTAAGAACAAAGAACAGAGCAAGCCTCAAGGTTATGGGGTAAAAGGGGATGAGAACACATCGAGAGAAACAAAAAGCAGAGAGACGCCTTTCTCCACGGCTGGGAGCCTTGTCTATGACGTGGACATGTTAAAAGCACTCATTTGTATTATAAGGAAATGTGAACATTTCCTACTAAAGCCCCACTGCTTTCTCATCCATCACCCTGGACTTTTGTAAGAATTAAATGAGATAATGCAACAATGCCCATCAATGGTGAAGGGCTGAGTAATGTTTGTACACTCGCACTTTAGTACATTATACAGCTGTTCAAAAGAAAGAATTAGGGCTAAATAAATTGACTTGGGAGGGATTTTCACAGGCTAGTATTGATTGGAAAAGAAAGAAGTAGGACAAGTGTGTATAGCATTATCCCATTTTTGCAAAACAATGCCAAAAGTTCAATACACATGTGTGTATGTGTTTTCACAGACCACCCTGTTTAGAGTTGCAGCCCTGCCCAGCCCACCCCAAAGTTTTTAGCCCCTCCTGCTTTATTTCCCCCACACCACTTACATTTGATGTACTGTTTACCTACTTCTGTGTTTATTGCTGATCTCTTCCCATTAGAATGTAGAAATTATACAAAGAGAGGAATCTTTGTGGTTTTGTTTTGTTTGTTTTTTATTCATTGTTTCATCCTCAGTGTCTAGTATAACACTTGGCACACATTTGATGCCTAGTAAATGCGTGTAAATTGAGTGACTGAATGGATTGAGTGAATGAAAGCATATGAAAATGGAGGAAAATATGGAAGAGATAATGTGAAGTGGAAGTTATGAAAGGGGAAAGTTTAAGAAAAAACTAAGCTGCCTTAACAACAGCAGGATAATAGGATTTCTTGTGTATTTGTGAGCATATCCGTGGTTGCGCATGTGTCCTTCAAACTGTAGGTGATGAAGGGATCCCCTCAGACATCTAATAGGCCTTATATACAGTTACTTCCTTCACTTTTCATTTTCATATGATCTCAGGATTTGCAAAGGACTGACTTATTGGTGACACTGTGACTGGAATCTAGTGTCTGCATTCTCTTCCCCAGATCCTACTGTCTAACAGAAATGTGACGTCTGGTCCATATGGCCACCACTGAGGTGTATGGCCTTCTGCAAGTCAATTCCACGCCCAGAGCTTCCTTTGCTTATCTTTAAAGCAGACCGAACGACACTGATCTTAGTCCCCACCCAGGTATTTGTGAAGGCAGTGAAGACAGTACTGTCCTCTTTCTCTGCTCTCTTCTAGATCTCTGATCCACTTTCTATCCCACGCTGTGGTTACAAATGCAAATGAATATTTCACATTCAGGTGAATGTGAATCTATGTGCATTAACACATCTGCCTGAGCTGTCTGTGGAGCTTCTTCACAGTCAGGGCGGGGATTGTGTCTTATCTGTGAATTGTCAGCCCGTAGCCACAGGTCTGCTTCAGAGCAGAGGCCCAGCCCTGTTTGCTAATCTCTGTGAATGTGCAGCCCAGATGTCGTTTGGGATCATCTTACTTCTCTGGGGTTCAGGTAAACTTGGCTCACACACCCAGTCTCATGACCTGAATGAGTCCAGACTCCTGCAGATAATTCTGAGAATCTGGCCTTTCTTCCTACTGTTTACCTCTGTTCTCCTCTGGTTTTGCACCCACTCTTTTGGTTTTGCATGCCCGAAACTGAGTCCAAAATTCTACCCCTTACCTAATTCCCATAAAAAAATAAGAATCACTTGAGCTAAGGCTGTTATGGATCCAGTAAATGTTTCCGAAGATTTGGGTCTCATCCCCCCTGTGTGGCTTTTGAAATCCCTATAGGCACCACCCCTCCTGCTAGAAAGCCTTCCAACACCAGTGTTTTCAGCATTTGACTTTCTGGCTGTGTCTAGTTCCCCAAGAAGTATCCACTTCTTTGCCAGGCCCTTGAACATCCCTGACCAATCTAGAAATTCCAGCAAATAAAATTTCTCCATCCCCCAGGCAAATATACCAAACCATTATGATGCTCTTTCCACAGTCACATATTAACCTAAACAGAGTTCCAGACACTTCTCAGGGTACAGCAGATATGTTACTACACTTAATCCCTGTGGAATGGAGACAAACATTTGCATAAATAAGAAATACCTGACACAGTGTATTAAGTGAAATTAGAGAGGTTAGCACAAACAACGTGCTATCTATCTAAAGCAAACCTTTGGGAGCAGCTTATATTAGTGAACTCATTAATGTATTCGGTATCACTTACTGAGCATCTACTAGGAATGTCCATTTCTGTGCTGTAGGCTGGCCAAGCTGAGGTGAGGTTACCTTCTGTTAGTGTTGGGAGAAGGGACACACATTCCACTACTTGTAATATAGGTTAGAAAGTGTTAATATCATAGGAGAGGAGTAGAACACACTACGGAGTTCAGAAGCAGAGGAATACCATTCCATGGACACTTCTATGCTAAGGTCGTAGAAGATGGTGTATCAGTCTGCTCAGGCTGCCATAACGAAACACCATGGACTGGGTGACTTAAACAACAGAAATTTATTTCTCAACAGTTCTAGAGGCTGGAAGTCCAAGATCAAGGTGCTGGCTGATTCGATTCCTGGTGAGGACCCTCTTCCTGGCTTGCAGGTGGTCACCTTCTTGCTGCGTCTTCACATGGTAGAAAGAGTGCCAGTGAGCTCTCTGGCGTCTCTCCTTATAGAGACACTAATCCTATCGGATCGGGACCCCTCCGTGATGACCTTATCTAACCTGATTACCGCCATAAAGACCCTATCTCCAAATACAGTCACATAGGGCGTTGGAGATTGAATATATGAATTTGGGGGGCATGTAAACATTCAGTCCATAACAGATGGTGGCTTGGAAAGCTTCCTAAAATGGTATCTAGTGGTAAAGGTAGTTTAGGCAAAAGGAAGAGAAAAAAATGATAATAATAATAACAACTGCATACTATGTTCCTGTGAGGAGCTCTACAGGTATCACCTTCCAATTCTAACAACAACATCACTAGGCAAGCCTTCTAGCCCTCAATGAACAGGCCAGAATACGGAGGCTCTGAGAAGTGAATTGTATATCAGATCATCCTGATAGTTAGCTGTAGAGAGAAGATTGAACTCAGGTTTGGTTGTGATAAACTAGCACTGCCATGTGTTCTTTAGAAAGTTCTTTGTGTAAACGCCGTGCCTGACCTCCACCCCCAGGTTCCCGGATGGACCCTGGAACCTTAGCTTTTAGTAGCATGGAACAAAAACAGAGCTTTCCTTGAGTCTTTCAACTGTCTTTTACTTATTCTCAGCTGTTGAAGTGGCGATATATATATAAATCTCAAGTATCTCCTCTTAATTTTACTTTCACACCAACATAATAGGCAACAGAGCTTTCTATTGGAGTCTAAATAGCTTTTTTGTCAGCCCAAAGGCTTTTAAGCCACACTTACTCTTCTGGAAGCAATTCCTCAGACTTGGTCGGGGTGGAGGGAGACAGCTAAATGCACCTCTACCTTTTCTTATCTGACAAATTGGGTTTCCTGTAAAAAAGGAAGAAAATCCTAATAGTGATTCATCTGCAGTTTCTCTTCTTTTCTCAACTTTCTGAGGAATTATTAGTTTCTTTTCTCCCACTCCTCCTCTTATTCTTATTGTGCATTAAAAATCAACTTGAAGTCTTCATGGGTTTAATGGCTTCTCTGAGTGTGCCTGGGCTGAAGCCATGTTAATGAGAAGCGGTGTTGGTGGGTGTACATTTTGCAAATGGAAAAGATGAAATTGTGTATCCTTGAACCATGTACCTAATATTCTGAGCCTCAATTTCTCCTTCTATAGCAGAGAGATGAGCATACTCCCTTCACAAGATTGTTTTGTGGGAAGGAATAATGCATAGTAAATTGCCTAGTACAGTAGACACAAAGTAGATACTCAAAAACTGCCGGTTAGTATTTTAATTTCTATCGCTGCCACTTTAAAATATTAGCATCACTAGTGATGTATTCTGTGGTTTAATTTTGATTCTCAGAAGGAAATACATAAATACATTGTCTCATCTGAAATTAGTACTTTTAGATTGGTCTTTTCCTGGCCAGGTCTGTTGTTCACAGCCTATTCAAAATGAGAGTTGGGACATGGGTCGGGCTATTACTTACTGAGCATCACTGGATAATATGTTATCTCACTCAGTCCTTACATTAACTTCACCAAGCATCTCTTGTTGTCCCCATTTTATCGATAACTGTTAACTACCTAAGTTCAGGAGCTGTATCTATTGTGTTCCTGCTAAGTGTCCAGGGCCTATGACAGTGCCTGGTACACATCGCTACAAACTCTCTAAGGATTTTTGCAATTTTAATGTTCTGTGATACCAAATATTAAAACTGTATAAGATACTACTGTCTGGTGAGACTGAATTAATAAGGGTTAAATAAAGATCCTGTGTGGTCCAGTGTGGCTCCAGTCACCTTTGGCCTCTTTGCTTTTCTTCAAACACAACAAGCATGCCTCTGACTATAAAAGTTTGCATTGGCTACACCCTCCTCCTAAATACTGTGCCCGGATATCCACGTGCCTCGTTCCTCATCCCCTTCAAACTGGGCTCAGTGCCCCCTACTTAAAATTGCCACCTCCACCACTCACTGCTCCCCTTATCCTGATTTATTTTTCTTCATAGCTTCTCTTCTAACACACTTTTGGTTAACTTAATCATTTTATTGTCTATTTCCCCTCCTTAGTATGGAAGCTCCATGGAAGTAGGAATTTTTGTCTGTTTTTTTTTTTTTTTTAACTTCTATATTCCCAGTGGCTAGAATAATGCTTGGCACAGTAGAATCTCAGTAAGAATTTCTTCAACAAATGGCTGAATCTACATGTGTGATTGCTGCAAACATAAACTCAAAATAAACCAGGGCATGTTTCAGGGAAGAAGCATTTTAACTCTTTTGTGGATGACAGAGTCACATTAAAATGAATAAGGAGAACACAAATACTTATTGAACCCCTACTATATGAAAAAAATCTTTGCCTAAATCACTTCCCTTTCAATCCTCAAAATAATTAGAGGAGTCTTCCTCTTCCCCTTTGCAGATGAAGAAATCAAACTTTCAAATTACACATCTAGCAGTGGCATCTTTAGGATCCCAACTGTGTTTGATTCCGGTTGTGTCTGTCTGCAATGTACATGCTCTTCCATATGACACAGTGCTACTGTCAGAAAAGCTTATGTCAGAAAAGACTTCACTTTTTAGAAGAGCCCTTTCATGCTTTGTGTGGAGCTGCTCTGAAATGGTAGAAAACACTCTTTTTTAAGAGTCACAGACTGGGCTTATGGATCTAGTTCTGCAGTTAATGTGGTAGTGACCTTGGGAAGCCATTGAGTTTCCCTCTCCTCATCTGTAAAGGGAGGGGATTGAATTAGAGCCCTTTCAATGTCTCTTCCAGCCCCAAGATGAGAACCTTACTTAGATCATCTTGACAGGAGTATCCAATTGCCAAAGCAAACATGCCAGGGCTCCAGGTGTCTTTGGTTTCAAAGAGTAAGAGCAATGAAGAAGGAAGAGCACACTCTGAGAGTGTGAGCTGCCTGTTTTCCAGGGCTGATTAACACCTGTCATAGCCACTTACCTCGAGGTGCCGTAATCTGCATCATAAGCCGGTTTCCTGGAAGTCAAAACTTGGAGATCGTCTCACATCAAAGATGGTTTTTAAAGGGGCTCATGAAGCAACACAGGCATTCTTCAGAGAAAGGGGATGACCTTGTCTGGAAATGACCTCTGTCTTTCAATGAGAAATTTGCCAAGATAACTGATCAAATGCAAGATATTAGGAAGATTAATCAGTAGATCCGAGTTGGGAGGTGTGTCTTGTTTCATAAAAGTGATCATGTTAGAGTGGGGAAAACATGGGATTTGTAGTCAAATATGTGTTCTTTTCCTGACTTTTCCCCTTGCCAGCTGGGTAACCTTGGGACAAGTCCATGGACTTTTCTGAAACTCAGTTTACACATCTGGATAATATAATTAAAGATATCTATCTTGTATGCTTTAAAGGTAGAATATGTAAGGTTAACATATGTAAAACTCTTGGCAAAATATGGCTCAATGAATATAAGGCATATTGAGAAACAAAGTGAGTCTTTAGTGATTTTTATATGGCAATAATTGTTCTTGGGACCATGTCTCTGGATGTGATTTTAACCTTTCCCTCTATAACCTTCGACCTTCAGCCTCCTTAGGATTTCTGGGGCTGAGCTAGGCTAGCCCAGGCTACCATTGGGAAGAGTCTGCTGGAGCTCAGATTCTGAAGTGTCAGGCTGGAATGCGTGGAGCCCTACAGAGGAGACTGCCTGTGAGCCGAAATCTAGACAGTGGGGCAAGGAAGCTGTATCACGATTAAGGATCTAAGATGCCAATACCAGAAGAGGATGGAAAACATGCTGGATGCCAAGGGAGCAAAGCAAGGGAGAGGCTGGAAAGAGATAAGAGGGTGAGAAAGTTTCAGTCAAAGATAACTTTCCCATGGGCTTATAATTTTAATGACATGTTATTTTATACCTTTTCTTCAAGGCTGTCATAACTAACAGGGTCAGACCCCTTCCTGATATTTTGTGACTCCATTCTTCCTAGGCCCCTAGGAACCCCCTGCCACTCAGCCCCTCCTGTCAGAGAAGTACATGATATGACTTTGTAACCTCATCACTTTAAGTAGCAGCTTGTCCTAGTAGGAATTAGGCATGGCTTTTCTGCTGGGAACATGGACTCCAGGGACACGAAGATGTTATCCCTGGTGGGAGTGTGGCTAGGCATGAGAATACTCTGGAAA
Organism: Equus quagga; assembly: GCF_021613505.1. NCBI lineage: Eukaryota > Metazoa > Chordata > Mammalia > Perissodactyla > Equidae > Equus > Equus quagga. The sequence continues at coordinate 129,090,985 of NC_060271.1, read as the reverse complement.
ACATGGTCCATTATCCCCTTCAGTCACCTGAAAGGGATAGAAGACTTTGAAAACAAATCTCAGTTGATTTACAGAGGATAAAAAGGAACAAATGGAAAACAAGAGATCCATTGGACTTAAGAAAAGGGAACAGTTACATTGTTTGAGGACTAATGCTTTACAAATCGAAGTGGCAAATTAAATGTACATGAGACTGAGGTAAAAAATGATTTGGGGGGCTGCCTCATGGCCTAGTGGTTAAGTTCCACATGCAGCACTTCAGCAGCCCTGGTTCAGTTTCCAGGTGCAGACCTACGCAACTTGTCAGCGGCCATGCTGGAGAGGCAACCCACATACAAAATAGAGGGAGATTGGCACAGATGTTAGCTCAGGGTGAATCTTCCTCAAGCAAAAAGAGGAAGATTAGCAACAGATGTTAGCTCGGTGTGAATCTTCCTCAAGAGAGTAAAAAAAGTGATTTTTCTCCTAGGCAAATACTTTGACTTATAGTGTTTCCGTCTTGCTGTATTTGGAGTGAATGCAAGCAGATATGTCAGAGATAAGTTGGATAAAACATGAGCAGGATCTTAATTTGCTATGAGTCATTTTTCTTTTTTTGATTATATCTGATCTACATGCTTGTGGGCATGGCTGAGTTCTGAGTTACATGGGCTGGGTGGGTCTCTTGGTTTTCGTCATTGTTCTCTGGGAAGCTCTAAATTTTCAAAGGAATGTCTCAGAGGTAACATGTGGCGAGGTCTCCAAGTCTCCCCAATCTCAGCTCAATCAGAAGGGCTCCATTTACATCTGTTTCATATAGTAGGCTCACACATACAATTTCAGTGAGTAAAAGGTTTTAAGATCACTGTCCTAAATGGTTGCTAGACAGCACTTCTCAATAGAACTTTCTGTGATGATAGAAATCTTCTATGCTGTCTAATATGGTGGCCACTAGTCACATGTGGCTATGGAGCATTTGAAATGTGGCTAATATAAATGAGGAACTATATCTTTAATAATTTTTAACTTTAATTAATTTAGATTTAAATTGTGACATGTGTCTAGTGACTACTGCATTGATCAGCCTATTCCTTAGGAGTGTTGACGACTGAGTTGATTTTGCTTTGACTCTGACCAGAGTCCTCAGCATGTCCTAAGGCAAAAAGGTGTGAAATAGCATAGCGCTCAGGGAGGAGATGCAAATATCTCAGCAGGACTGGGCCAAAGGACATAGCAGTGGCTGTGGACAGGGAGAAAGGTAGACAAGAACTATAGGCAAGATCCTTGTAATTAAGGCTTTATCTATGATGTCAAACAGTTATATCCAGTGAATGCTTTGTCTGTTATTTAGCTGTGGGAGAGAGCTGCCTGAAAGATGTTGTAGCCTGTAGTAGAAAAATGCAACAGGGAGGGAGCTGAGGTGACATGTACCCAGCTCTTCCTCGCTCTTTCTACCCTTTAGTTTTCCGTTGGTTCCTTATGTTGGCCAAATCAAATAGGAAGTCCAGGAGCAAGGGATTCAAGTGGCTGCAGTCCATAGAACCTAGCTTCCTGGGCTACAGAGCATGATGGAGAAGGATGGAGAGTAGATTTAGAAGAGCAATAGGTACATACAGAGCACACATGCCAAATGTCAGAAAGATGGAGAACAGCGAAAAGAAAACTGAGGTGTCCACTGGACTTTTGAAAGAAGTGTTTTAATAGAATGGCAAAGATGAAAGATTACATGGGGTAAAGGAGTGATTTTTTAGGGAGGAAACAAATGTAACTAAGTCACCTTTTCAAGTAAAAATGTGGCATGTTGTATTTTCCCAAGATGATCATAACCATGTTTCCCATTCTAAATCACCTTCTCCAGTGTAACTAAGACATTCTTCCCAGTGGAGAGGTGGAATCTATTTCCCTACTTCTCTTTTTTGTTTTTTTGAGGAAGATTAGCCCTGAGCTAACTACTGCCAATCCTCCTCTTTTTGCTGAGGAAGACTGGTCCTGAGCTAACATCTGTGCCCATCTTCCTCTATTTTATATGTGAGATGCCTACCGCAGCAAGGCTTTTGCCAAGTGGTGCCATGTGCGCACCCGGGATCCGAACCAGCGAACCCTGGGCTGCCAAGGAGTGGAATGTGGGAACTTAACCGCTGCACCATCGGGCCGGCCCCCTATTTCCTACTTCTGAATTGAGGCAGGTTTCTGACTATGGTGGAATGACACTCAGTGACTTCTGAGGCTGAATCACAAAAATGTCATTCAGCTTCCACATGGCTCTTCTGGGATATTTGTTCTTGGTACCCAACTGTCGTGCAAAAAGAAGACCATACTTGTTCATATGGAGAGACAATGTAGAGAGGCCACATGTAGCAGTTGCAGCTGATATCCATGCTGAAGTTCCAGCCAACATCCAGCCTCAAACAGCAGACGTATGAGTGGAGATGCCTCCAGGTGGCTACAGTCCCCCAGTCGTGGAGTCACATCCCCTGTTCCCCTCCCTCCACTCCAGCCATTCAAATCTTTTCTGCTAAAACCCCAGACTTTGTAGAACAGAGACAAGTCCTCCCCACTCTGCCCTGTCTGAATTCCTGCACCACAGAATCCAGGAACATAATAAAATGGTTTTCTTGAGACCATTGCATATTGGGATTATTTGTTACATGGCCATAGTAACTAGAACATTAATATATTTTGAATAACTGAGGGAAGGTGATTTTAAGAACTATTTTCTTTTTGGCAGAAAAAAGTGTAACTCATTGCTGGAAGTCTTCCCATGACTCTGTAATTTGCAAACAAGGAAGAATGATCAGGTAATAGAGGCAAGAAGAGGAGTGAGAAAGGGAGAGGTGCATGAACTTGGAGAAGGAGGGAACTCTGGACATTTCGCAATGACAAGTGATACTTCCTCCTCTCAGGGAAGTGGGAAGGAAAAGAGCAAGCAAGAAGGCACAGGGGCAAGAAGAGAAAACTCCTTTTGGAAAGTGGTACAGCATAACGATTGAGAATTCCAGCTTTGTATCAAAGAAAGCAAAGCCCAAGTTACGTAAAACATCTGTGCCTCAATTTTCTTCTCTGTAAAACTGGTATAATAAAACATACATCGTAAGATGTGTTGTGATTAAAACACCCAGAAAAAAAGTAACAAAATGGCAATAAGTACATACTTATTGATAGCTACTTTAAATGTCAGTGGGCTAAATGCTCCAGTCAAAAGGCATAGGGTGGCTGATAGAAAAGAAAAACAAGACCCATATGTATGCTGCAGACAAGAAATGCACTTCAGAGATGCAACATCATAAAGACACTCACGAACTGAAAGTTATGGGATGGAAAAAGATACTCCATGCAAATGGCAATGAAAAGAAAGCTGAGGAAGCAATACTTGTATCAGACAAAATACACTTTAAAACAAAAACTGTAACAAAAGACAAAGAAGGGTACTACATAATGATAAAAGGAAAAATCCAGAAAGAGGATATAACACTTATAAATATCTACGCACCCAACACAGGAACACCTAAATATATAAAGAAATTATTAACAGATATAAAAGGAGAAATAGACAGCAACACAATAATAGTAGGGGGATTTTTAACACTCCACTTACTTTAATGGATAGATCATCCAAACAGAAGATCAATAAGGCAAAATTGTCCTTAAATGACACGTTGACCAAATGGACTTAGTAGAAATATACAGAACACACCATCCAAAAAGTGCAGAATACACATTCTTTTCAAATGCACATGGAACATTCTCTAAGACTGGTCACATATTAGGCCACAAAACAAGTCCCAATAAATTTAAGATTGAAATAATACCAAGCATCTTTTCTGACCACAACAGTATGAAATGAGAAATCAACTATAGGAAGAAAATCAGAAAACCCACAAATATGTGGAGATTAAATAAAATGCTACCAAACAATGATTGAGTCAATGAAGAAATCAAAGGAGAAATCAAAAAATACCTGGAGACAAATGAAAATGAAAATACAACATGCCAAAATCTATGGGATATAGCAAAAGTGGTTCTAAGAGGGAAGTTTATAGAAATACAGGCCTACCTCAACAAATAAGAAAAATCTCAAATAAACAATCTAAAAATCAGAGTAGAAATCAATGAAATAGAGACCAAAAAATATTAGAAAAAATCAATGAAAACAAGAGCTAGTTTTTTGAAAAGACAAAATTGACAAACATTTAGCTAGATTCATCAAGAAAAAAGAGAGAAGGCTCAAATAAATAAAACCAGAAAGGAAAGAGGAGAAATTACAATGGACACCTCAGAAATACAAAAGATTATAAGAGAATACTATGAAAAGCTATGTACCAACAAATTGGATAACCTAGAAGAAATGGATAAATTCTTAGAATCATACAACCTTCCAAAATTGAATCATGAGATGGTTCACCATCTGCAAATCAATCAACATGACACACCACATTAACAAAATGAAGAATAAAATTCACACGATCATCTCAATAGATGCAGAGAAAGCATTTGACAAGATACAGCATCCATATAAGATAAAAGTCTTAATAAAATGGGTATATAAGGAAAGTACCTCAACATCATAAAGGCCATATATAGCAAACCCACAGATAATATCATTCTCAATGGAGAAAAAATTGAAGCCTATCCCTCTAAGAACAGGAACCAGACAAGGATGCCCACTTTCACCACTCTTATTTAACAAAGTATTGGAAATCCCAGCCAGAGCAATCAGGGAAGAAAAAGAAATAAAAGGGATCCAAATTGGAAAGGAAGAAGTGAAACTGTCACTATGCTCAGATGACATGATTTTATATATAGAAAACCCTAAAGGATCCACTAAAAAACTTTTAGAAATAATAAATGAATACCATAAAGTTGCAGGATACAAAATCAACATAAGGAAATTAGTTGTTTTTCTATACATTAATGGCGAAGTAGCAGAAAGAGAAATTAAGAATACAATCCCATTTACGATCGAAACAAAAAGAATAAAATAGCTAGGAATAAATTTAGTGAAAGAGGTGGAAGATCTGTACAATGAAAACTATTAAAAATTATTGAAAGAATTGAAGAAGCCATGAAGAAATGGAAAGATATCCCATGCTCTTGGATTGGAAGAATTAACATAGTTAAAATGTCCCTACTGCCTAGAGCAATCTATAGATTCAATGCAATCCCTATCAAAGTTCCAGCAAGATTTTTCACAGAAATAGAACAAAGAATCCTAAAGTTTATATAGAACAACAAAAGACCCCGAAAAGCCAAAGGAATCCTGAGAAAAAAGAACAAAGCTGGAGGTATCACACTCCCTGATTACAAAATATACTACAAAGCTATAGTAACCAAAACAGCATGGTACTGGCACAAAAACAGACATACAGATCAATGGAAAAGAATTGAGAGCCCAGAAATAAACCCACACATCTATGGACAGCTAATTTTTGACAAGGGAGCCAAGAACATACAATGGAGAAAGGAAAGTCTCTTCAATAAATGGCGTTGGGAAAACTGGACAGCCACATGCAAAAGAATGAAAGTAGACCATTGCCTTATACCATACACAAAAATTTAACTCAAAATGGATTAAAGATGAATGTAAGACCTGAAGCTATGAAACTTCTTGAAGAAACTATAGGCAGTATGCTCTTCAACAGTGGTCTTAGCAGCATATTGTCAAGTACCATGTCTGACCGGGCAAGGGAAACAATAGAAAAAATTAATAAATGGGACTACATCAAACTAAAAAGCTTCTGCACAGCAAATGAAACCATCAACAGAAGAAAAAGACAACCTAACAATTGGGAGAAGATATTTGCAAATCATATATCTGATAAGGGGTTAATATCCAAAATATATAAAGAAGTCATACAGCTCAACAACCAAAAAGCTAACAACCCAATTAAAAAATGGGCAAAAGATCTGAACAGACATTTCTCCAAAGAAGATATACAGATGGCCAATAGGCACATGAAAAGATGTTTGACATCGTTAACGATGAGAGAAATGCAAATCAAAACTACAATGAGATATCATCTCACTCAGAATGGCTATAAGTAGGGGCCGGCCTTGTGACCGAGTGGTTAAGTTCATGCACTCTGCTTCAGTGGCCCAAGGTTTCCATGGTTCGGATCTGGGGTGAGGACCTAGCACTGCTTGTCAGGCCATGCTGAGGTCTCATCCCACATAGCAGAGCCAGAAGGACCTACAAATAGAATATACAAGTATGTACTGGGGAGCTTTAGGGAAAAGAAGGAAAAAATAACTAAAAAAAGGAAGATTGGCAGCAGATGTTAGCTCAGGTGCCAATCTTTAAAAAAAGAGAATGGCTATAAATAACAAGACAGGAAACAAGTGTTGCAGAGGATTTGGAGAGAAGGGAACTCTCATGCACTGCTGGTGGGAATGCAAACTGGTGCAGCCACTATGGAAAACAGTGTGGAGATTCCTCAAAAAATTAAGAATAGAACTGCCATACGATCCAGCTATTCCACTGCTGGGTATCTATCCAAAGAACATGAAAACACAAATGAGTAAAGATACATGCACCCCAATGTTCTTTGCAGCACTATTCACAATAGCCAAGACTTGGAAGCAACCTATGTGCCAATCAAGGGATGAATGGATAAGGAAGATGAGCTATTTATACACAATGGAATACTACTTGGCCATAAGAAACAATGACATCTGGCCATTTGTAACAACATGGATGGACCTTGAGGGTATTATGTTAAGTGAAATAAGTCAGAGGGAGAAAGTCAAATACTGTATGATCTCACTCGTAAGTAGAAGATAAAAACAACAACAAACAAAACGTAGAGACAGAGATTAGATTGGTGGTTACCAGACGGGAAGTGGGGAGGGAGGAGGGCGAAAGGGGTGGTTAAGCACATGTGTGTGGTGATGGATGGTAACTAGTCTTTGGGTGGTGAACATGATGTAATCTACACAGAAATCGAAATATGGTGATGGACATCCGAAATTTATATAATGTTATAAACCAATATTACCGCAATAAAAAATAAATTAAAAAATGTATTGTGGGGGCTGGCCCCGTGGCCGAGTGGTTAAGTTCGCGCGCTCCGCTGCAGGCGGCCCAGTGTTTCGTCGGTTCGAATCCTGGGCGCGGACACGGCACTGCTCATCAGACCACGCTGAGGCAGCGTCCCACATGCCACAACTAGAAGAACCCACAACGAAGAATACACAACTATGTACCGGGGGGCTTTGGGGAGAAAAAGGAAAAAATAAAATCTTTAAAAAAAAAAAAATGTATTGTGGTGATACACGTGTGAAAGTGCTTTATAAATTATAAAGTGTTGTACATGAATGGTTCTAAATACACTTACAGTAGCAAGATCCAGCACTTCTTATAATGTTAGAAAATGGACATCTCAATGAGTATTGATATGCAGAACAAAGACTCTGCTTAGGTTATAAACTCTTGTAATGAATCAATATCTCTCATAGCTTAAAACTGAATAAATAGCTAAGGATAGGGCTTTAATCCATCCTTCCAACACAATCTTTCAAAAATTCCTTTAAGAGTCAATCAAGGAATCAGTTTAAAAAATTCAGAGTGAATTCAACAGAATTGAAGTCAATTAGCTTGTCTGACTCTATTGTTCATACAAGTGATAAAACTGAAACAAAAACAATCTGTTTGCCTGGAGTTGGTCTGCTCCTCATGTAGTGTGATTCACCGAATTCCTGAGCCATTCCAATCAGAATAGAAATGTGAGACTTGTGCTGATTACTTTGTGTAGTTTTTGGTAAAACAAAACAAATCTGTGTATGTATAATTTTATATTATATTTCTGAATTATGAGGAGGAAGTCTTCAATTTCTTTTCCCATTTATTCTAAATCACGGCCTTTGAAACTGGCTTGGTTTTGTACATAGAAGCAGAGAAGGGATGGCCCACTTTCCTTCCATGCTTCCTCCCACCCAGCCTCTAAATAAGTGTGAGCCAGTCACTACCATACATGTGGGTGGCAACTCTGTTCTTGGTTCAGAAAGAAGCACAGGCAAATAGAGAGGCTTTTTAGCAAGTTGTGGGACTTGAAATCTTGCATTAGTAATAATCCAAAGAAAATGTAACAAAGTCAGTTATTGTTAGGATATAAAAGAGTCAATCACATTTGGTTATTGTTACATGGTGCTAGGCACACAGAAGGCATCCATTGCAAACTTTTTGGTCAGTTTGTGAAAAGCTTAATTTCTAACAGTGAACCCTAGCAACATCAGTGGCAACGTTTTATCACATCATTTTTGACCTGCTATATAGTGTTGGCTCACCAGGATCTCTGCAAAGAATTTAGAATGAGTGCTTAAAAATGCATAGCATTGGGAGTAAAGAAAAATCACCTGATAATAAATATTTGCAAGATACTTTAAAAGTAATATTTTTTCCAGGGGGCTGACCCCGTGCCGAGTGGTTAATTTCACACGCTCCGCTTCAGCAGCCCAGGGTTTCACCGGTTCAGATCCTGGGCGCAGACATGGCACCGCTCATCAGGCCATGTTGAGGCGGAATCTCACATGCCACAACTCGAAGGACCCACAACTAAAATATACAACTATGTACTGGGGGGACTTGGGAAGATAAAATAGAAAAAAAAAAACAAAACAAGAAGATTGGCAATAGTTTTTAGCTCAGGTCTCAATCTTTAAAAAAAATAATAATAATAATATTTTTTCCAAAATTGCTGGTAGAATCTTGTGATGAGAGAGTTTTATGAGGAGTCAATGGGAGAAATAATGGAAATCTAACTCAGTTTGGATGTTTCATATATTCTCTTTGAACTTTCTTACTCAATTTCATTTTATTATGTACCAAGGATTATCCTACTCTTTACCTACCACCACTAAACTGATTTTGTAATTATATTCCTTACTGTTCAAGCATTGGGCTCTCTGGGGACAATTTATAGCCACCACAAAAGGACAAAGTGAAAATCAATGGGCCGGAGTGTTCCCACACATGATCTGTATGTACCAATATTGGAAGTAGACTAAGGCATCCAGGGATGCAGGAAGTGTTGAGGATCTAGGACTCAGAGACAATAACATCCCTGTCTTGTGACGTGGCTTCCTTTGGCTTCTGTCTTGGCATGAGAAGATAGAATCTCATCCTTCGACCTGGGATCTTTTTGAAAATATTCCTTGAGAAACATCAAGAAGAGGGAGTGCAGAATCTATCATTATGTCTGTCTTGGTCTCTGTACACGTGTTCAACTAGGTTTATTAAATAGCTATGTAGGTGTATGAACAAATACATCAGTAGCTTCAAGAATTGCCTTTATTGAACATCTGTTATGTGCTTGAACCTAGTACATTCATTCATAGGCCTGTGTCAACAGAAAATTCAGAGAGCTTCACTTGATACGAATATTTCATCAAGTAAGACACAAATTGTTTGCAAACAAGGGAGACCTCAAACCCAAAAGGGGCATGAAGCTCAGAGGCCTGTCATTACCGGATGGCTTATAAAGCAAGAATGAGGAAGTCGTTTTACCTTCACAATGATTCCTTATTACAACGGGGATTTCCAGATGGCAGGGGATTGGCTAAAAATGTTTATCTCATACTATTTTAGGAAGACAACTTAGGATTGATTTATGATTTTCAGAGGCATTTACAAGAGTTACCTAAGTTAAATTTTGCTTATGTTCATGTAATAAGCTAGTTTAGGTTTTGCTTATGTGGCTAATTAAACTTTGGGGGATCTTCAAGCAGTCTCCATTTTATTTTATTTTAACACCTATCTGATTTCCATACTTAAATAAAAATCAAATTGACTAGTTGACTGACAAATCTCCACACATTAATGCCACGGAAAACTACACATATATAGCGATTTAGGCAGAATAATGGCCCCCCAAAGATGTCCGCAGTCTAATTCTTAGAACCTGTGAATATGCTGTGTTCCATAGCAAAAGGGACTTTGCAGAAGTGATTACGGTTATTGATTGTAAAATAGGGAGATGATCCTGGATTATCTAGGTGGACCCAATCTAATCCAATCGTATGAGACCTTAAAAGGAGAGAACTTTCTCAGGCTGGAGTTAGAGACGTAGCAGAAGTCGGAGAGATTCAAAGTGTGAGAGGAACGTTATCCACCATTGTTGGAGGCGGACCACATGGAAAGCATGAGAAGAAAGGCAAGCGGCATCTAGGAGCAGGGGAACAGGAACCCCAGTTCTACAAGTGCAAAAATTCAATCCAGCCAATGGCCTGAATGAGCGTGGCAGCAGGTTCTTCCCCAGAGCTTTCAAACAGGAGCTCAGCCCTACAACACCTCAATCTTCGCCATGTGAGTCTCGAAGCTAAGAATCAGTGAAAGCATCGTGTACCTGGACTTCTGACCTACAGAACTGTGAGTTGACAGACGGGCGTTGTTTTCAGTTGCTAAATTTATAGTAATTTGTTATGGCAGCAATAGAAAACTAATGCATACAGTCTGAGATTTGAGTCAAGTAGTGGATATGTATATCCACTACGTTTTTACATTTAAATGCAGCCAAAGAAACATCTATAGAGTCTTTTCTAATTTCTTCCTCATAATACAATTCTAAGATTCCATTTTACCTTCATGTAATTTTAGCTTAAAAAGCCCAAAGGCCGCAATTACTGAGGAGCGATAATAAGATACCTAACATATGCTACCTGAAGAAAATTGGACATGTTAATTTTCATGGAGAATCTCCAGTGAATTTCCCAAGAAATTTCATTTTCTAGCACCTTTTAACTCAAAGCAATTTGCAGTTGGGGGATCTGCAGCTGGTCCAATCAATTATGTGATGGCTTTACCAATATTTTTCAATGAAAAGTTCATCACTGCCTTACCTGCAGTGCAATGCAAGGAACTCAAGACATATCATCTTTCTGGAAAAGTAATTATTCAGTGCTCGTCTGAAATGATGCCCTTGGCCTCACTGACCAATAGCGTTGGCCACTTCCGAGCTGCTTCCCCTCTTCCTTGGTGCCTTCTCCCATTCAGTCCTCTGGTGAAGTATTTGGGCATGTAGCCTGTCCCTTCTTTTACATCCTATGCTGCTTGGTAGCAGAAAGTGTATCTCCCACATATTTATATTCCAGCAGGAGCCTGGAATCTGGCCTTTCAATAAATGCAAGAAAATTTATATGCAAACCTGAAAGCTTTGCAAAGTCAGCCATCAAGTTCTCCTACTATATGCCCGAGACTTTGCCAGTTTCTAGGGATGCATTAATGAATCCGATAGATGTTTTCTGCTCTCAAGGTGCTCACAGGTTAATAGAGGCACAGATACCCAAACAAAAGTTTATGACACAGTGTGAGAAGTGTCATAAGTGGTGAATATGGGAGTGTTAGAAGCACAAAGAGGAAAGAACTAGCATCTTTTGGGGGGGGAGGGACTTCATCTAAGGGTTTGCAGCAGAAACAAAGATCAAGCATAATCTTAAAGGATGAAGAGGCGGCAGCCAGAAGAGAGAAATGAACATGTTCTTCACGTAGTTTGGGCAGACATAAGGAAGTGGTAGAAGATGAGGTTGTAGAACCAGAAAAAAACAAGTTATGAACAGCCTGTGTGCCATGGGACTTCATGCTGAGGACAATGGTAGGGGAGTGACAGAGCCGTACCTACATGTCAGCATTCAGATGGTTAGAACTGGCTGGCTGTGCAGAATGGATTTAAGGGCAGCCAGAGTGAGGCATGAGAGTGGTCAGGCAGCTACCACCATGTGATACTCTAAGGGCAGAACAGAAGCTGAAAGCAGGGTGGTGGCTGTGAGCCTAAAAAGGAGTGATTGCCTTTAAAAGAGATGAGAAATCCAGACACCTAGTTGAGAAACACCAGCAAACTATTAAATTTTCAAAGGTAACATATAATTAAGCATGTTGTTTGGTGACACAAAATAAAGATGCCAGGTGAAGCAGTGGCTTTCTTTGCAGAATTCAGCTCCGCTTAATTGAAACTGCTTTGTGATTGAAATAAGCCAATTTTGTCTGTCTCTTGTAAAAACAGACAAAAAGAGGCACTCCGGTTTCACCTGAGCTTCTCAGTGCCAACAGAAGCGAATGCATTCACTGAAGGCAGGCAAGGACCAGAGACAATGTGCGTGGGTCGGAAACTGGCTAAGAGCTCACCATGGAAAGGATTTTCTTACACCACCAACTGCTCTTGAGGTCAGAGTGAATGTTAGTTTGGGTAGAAATTCATTGTGTCTGAATGTGACCTGGTTATGGGTCTTTCCACAGCCAAGACGAGGACAAACAAGGGCAACCTGAAGACAGCCATGGAGGGATAGATAAAAACAGGAAAAGTCACAGCACAGCGGGTCAGGTCAGACCAGAAGTGTGTGTGTGAAAGTAGGTCTGCAGACTTCCATGGAGCTGGACAGTGGGGCATGCAGCTTCCTGGCACTTTGCTGTTTCACAGCAAATGAGCTCTATTAGTGAATTATGACCCAGCCTCAAAAACTGTGGCTCACTTACTCAGAAAAATTCTATTTGGCTAGTACATTTCATAATGTACCAGTTCAATCTCTAAATATCTCTAGAACAAGGGGAAAAAATGATGTGTTTATGTAACTAAAACTACCATTCCCACATGGGAGGAGGGAAACAATTTCAATCCCATTTCAAATGAATAAATGCTTGAATGAATAAATGAGTGAATTGTCAGCTATTAATGATCATTGGGACATAGTCACTCAGAAAAATCACGTATTCCTAAAGGGAGTCCTAGGGTTTTTTTCTTCATCCATTTTTTTAAAATCATGATTTCAAATTTCATGGCTTCTAGAACTTATCCTCTTGGGAAGCACCTCATAGCTCTCTTTCTCTACATTTCAAGTCTCCTTGGAATAATTGTTTATTTAAAAAAATCACAAAAATTAAAGTAGGTGGTGAAGATCTCGATCATTGTTCAGCCAAAAAAAGAAACACTACTCTAGTTATTTTGAAAAAGAGAGAATTGAAAGTATAGAATTGGTTGCAAAAGTAATGGAAGAACCCAAGGAACAAAATTGGGGTTCTACAAGGTTCTACAAAGATCTCTTAAAACGGAACAATAAGAAAACAAACAAAAAAAACTTTTAAAAAATGGGCAGGAGTGAGTCACTAAAATGGTGCCATAAGAGATCTTAGCCTCTGTACCCCCAACAAAGATCAGCAATTAGACCAGCTTTCCATGAACAAAACAGCTCTGGAAGAGTTCTGGAGTCCATTTAACAATGTTTTTTTCCTTTTTTTTGGAGGGGTGAGGAAGGTTGGCCCCTAGCTAACATCTGTTGCCAATCTTCCTCTTTTTCCTTGAGGAAGATTGTCCCTGAGCTAACATCTGCGCCAATCCTTTCTATGTTGTATGTGGGACCCTGCCACAGCACGGCTTGATGAGTGGTGTGTAGGTCTGCACCCAGGATCTGAACCTGCAAACCTGGGGCTGCTAAAGTAGAGCATGTGAACTTAACCACTACACCACTGGGCTGGCCCCCACTTAACAATCTTTAGCAACATGTGGAACAAAAAACATCTAAGAATAACCTCATGAGAAGAGAAGGAAGACAGCTTCATTTTGCCCATCTCATCCCATCCCCCAAGCCAGCGCTGCTCAGTGCCAAGAGACAACTTCCCAGTTAGAAAGAGTTGCTCTCACCGGAGAAGGAAGAGCAGGGTGAGCGGCCAGCTTCCCCAGCCTTTTGGGCACCGCACCAAGGTCTTGCTTCAGTTTCACCCCACCCAGACTGGCAAAGCTGAGATGTCTGGAGGTGGCTGAGAACACGAAAGAAAAGCAGGGGCTACCAGTAGCAGCCAAGCAGCGGGAGCGCTCAAGGTTCACTGTGACCTGCTCTGCCAATCTGAGGAGGCTGCATCCTGTGTGATTCCAACTATATGACATTCTGGAAAAGGCTAAACCATGGAGGCAGTAAAATGGTCTGTCGTTGCCAGAGGTTGGGGAGAGGGAGGGAAGACTAGGTGGACCAGAGGATTTTTGGGGCAGTGAAACTACTCTGTAGGATACTGTAGTAGTGGCTACGTGCCGTTATACATTTGTGAAACTCATGGCGTCTACAAGACCAAGAGTGAACCCTAATGTGCACTACAGATTTTGGGTGATTATGACACATCAGTGTAGATTCATCAATTGTAACAAATGTCCCACTCCGGTGGGGGATGCTGAGAGTGGGGAAGCTGTGTGTGTGTGGGGTCAGGGGTGTATGGGATATCTCTGTACTTTCTGCTCAATTGTGCTGTGAACCTAAAATTGCTCTACAAAAGTCTTTTTAATGGAAAAGATGGGAAAGGTTACTCAAAATTAGTAACTCTAGGAAGATGCTACCACCCCTGGGGTAGTAAGAGAAAAAAAGGAAGGGATGTAGAATAGTGTCACCAATGTCACACAATCACTGTGCCACTGAGGCTGCTGTTGGAACCACCAGGACCAAAATAATTTGCAGAAGCCCACACTGCCACCTAAGCTGCCAAGACTGTCAACCTACAAGCACCATGTTCCCGGACTGCATCAGCACCCTTCCTGAGCTATATCAGGACTCCTCCCAGGCTGTATCAGGACCGTGCTGTGGGAACCCAGGGCTCCATTCACTGGCTGCTGTGGTTTCAGCCACTGTTGATGCCTCCACCACCAAAGGTGCCACTGGCAGGCAGAAAGAACACATTTAAAAACAGCGCTACCTTCCCTCTTCCAATCTGCCAGCAGGGCGCCCCAGTGGCAGAAGCTAAGGGAAAACCTGCTGGAGTGGAAGCCCAGGGATGGTGTTTTGTGGACTTGAGCGCTCTGTAGCGCCGAGGAGAGCAAGGGAATCAGTGGACAGAACACAGACAAATAATTGGCTGCTAATTTAGGGAAAGATTTCTCCCCTTTTATATCTGCTGGTCTTATCTCTTTCTGATTCAGATAAAAAGCAATCAATTTTTAAAAGATTGGAGCCACCACCACTACCTGAGGGTCTTCTGGGCCAAGTGCCCTGCCAGCTGTCTCATACTCCTTATCTCAAATCCCTATAACAGCCCAGCAAAGGAGGCTTAAAAAAAATCACCCTGGGCCGGCCCCGTGGCCCAGTGGTTAAGTTCATGGACTCCACTTCAGTGGCCCAGGGTTTCGTGGGTTCGGATCCTGGGTGTGGACCCAGCACCACACATCAAGCCATGCTGAGGTGGCATCCCACATAGCACAACCAGAAGGATCCACAACCAGAATATACAACTATGTAGGTGAGGGAATTGAGGAGAAGAAGAAGAGGAAGAGGAAGAAGAAAAAAGATTGGTGACAAATGTTAGCTCAGGGCTAATCTTTAAAAAAAATTACCCACTATAAAGGAAACTGCGACTCAGAGAAACCGTGTCACTTCTCCAAGTTCAAACAGCTCTTAAGTGGAAACCTGGGTTGTCAATCTCTGTTTCATCTGACATCAAGTTTTGTGTTGTTTTTATAGCTCCTACCTAATCAGAAAGCGATTCTTTTTATTTCCTAAAGACATCACAAGAGTAGGTCATCCTAAAAGGTGCAAACAAACATGAGCAAAATGAAGGCCCCAGAAGAGCTTTCTTGAGTCTAATTATTTCCCTGTCCCTTCTCTCTTTCCCAAGGAACATTAACTCAGCTCCACTATTTTTTCTCTCATCTTTTCTAGGGCGTAGATGTTTAAAAACCTGTTTCAAAGAAATGAAGATAAATTATCCCGAGTATAGTTGATTGCTATTAGTGTTACTGTTTTCTTCACCCTGGCTGAGCCATAAACCGAGGGCCAAGTGCATAAAAGCCCCCAGACCTACAAAATGGGGGGCTTTTTGCCGTGCGGAGTCCATGTTCCTCTCTGCAAGGGAGCATGGGAAAATCTTCTCAAGCAGACAAACGTGACACTAAAGGTACAGAGGAGGGACATTGGATGGGTTAGAAAATCCCATAGTTCTGTGTCTGAGGGCACAACACATAAGCCAAAGACTTGGTAGAGGTGTGTGAAGAAACCTTGCCAGTAAAGAGCGAGGGTCAGCCTGTGACTCCTGCAGGGGCGGGCATTTTTGGTTTTATGTGCTTGTGCAGTACAAGGAGAAGAAGGAATGAGTGGGACGTGTGAATGGCACTTTCTGGTGGGCTATTGTGACTGCTTTAGAAGGAGGCTAAGAATGAAAGCAATGTATATAATGCATTAGCTAAGGCCCTGATTAAAATGGGTGGAATGTTTGTGTTTCACGTGGGTGAGAGAAGTTTGGGCCTTTTCTTTAATTTACCATTCCACCATTGTCAGTGGGGGAGCTGACTTGCCTGAGAGCCTCAGACTTTTTTCCCCTTTTAATCTCAATGTCCTTATCTGGCAATGGCAATGTGCATTACATTTGTTCTGTTCAGCTCATCCAACATTATTCATGTCTTTCTAGT